>NC_044326.1:92711675-93048501 GCF_007399415.2 Gopherus evgoodei | reverse complement strand
TCTTCCCCAGGGAACCACAACACACAAAGGGAGTCTTTTCCCAATTTTAAAAGGTTCTAGCCTTTTCATTGGCTCTTTTGGTCAGGTGCCCACTCACTTCCCTTTACCTGTGGACTTGTTTACCCTTTACAGATAAAGCTAGTAAAGAACAGCTACTAACAGGGGTTTTATAGCCCACTGATTGTCTGGGTGTCCATAAACGTGAGCTCCCCACCCCCTTCATTTACCACACGTGAGTAGCCATATTTCAGCCTGTGTCATTTTCCAATTCTGCCTGCGTGAGTCTCCCTTGTGTGTCAAGTAAATAAGGTATTCGTTATTATCTCTCCTGCATGATTGTGGACTGTTTCAGTTTGTTTTAAACGATTGCTATGCATCACCACAGAGATATCTGTACTCCAGTGAAGGATTAATTGATCCCTGTGAATAAGGTGGTGGTGTTTTTTAATGGTTGCACTTTATTTTGGTGATGTAAAGTGTTGTATAACTGCTAAGTATTATTATGCCTTATTGACTAAAGTTAAAATGTTGTCTACATTGTCACTTCTTCTTTTATTTATATGGACTATATTGCAGAAAATACTGTGGGCCAGATTTGGTCGTTAAGACACCGCTCTATGTTGGGGACACAATGGGAAGCATGCCCACCCTAACTGCACCAGCCTACTGTGCTGGGAGGTAGCACACCCCACAGCCTCCTAAGGAGTGAAACTAGACCTCTCATTGCATGCCTTACTCAATGTAGACAGTAGGTTGACCTTTAAACATTACATAATTAACAAACAAGGAAAGTGCAATAGTTGTGGATTTTCCTTATATTATTTTAGAAACCTACATAGGATTTTTTTCAGAGATCTTCAGTTTAAGGTTCAACTTTTGCCATCATTACTAAAGTTTAAATCCAAGCCTTTCTTCACAAATCTAGTCTCACAGAAAAAGTTCAGAAGTTTCTCCTCCATTATGTCCCATAGCATGGCAAGTTTATTTATAACACATAAAGCTGAGAAAATCAGGGACATTCAAGTACTCTAACCTTTGAAAAGATATAAGTTCTTTTAAGGGTTGTAAGTTGGGAAGGAAATGGGATTTCTTAGGATTTTCTCTGGATTTTAAACTCTTTATAAAAAGCTGGGAAATTTTCAGCAAGGCTTAGTTACTTGTTGGTGGATTTATTTTTGTTTAGGTTTTAGACTCATAGACTTTAAGGCCAGAAGGGACCATCAAAATCATCTAGTCTGACCTCCTTCACATTGCAGGCCACAGAACCTCACCCACCCCCTCCTGTAATAGCCCCATAACTTCTGTTTGAGTTACTGAAGTCCACAAATCATGATTGCAAGACTCCAAGTTATAGAGAATCTATCATTTACACTATTTTAAGCCTGCAAGTGATCCATGCACCATGCTGCAGAGGAAAGGGAACTCCTCTCGCCCCCCTCTTGCTGCCACGAGGTCTCTGACTCGGGGAAAAATTCCTTCCTGACCCCAAATATGGCAATCAGTTAGACCCTGAGCATGTGGGTGAGACCCACCAGCCAGATACCTGGGAAAGAATTATCTGTAGTAGCTTAGAGCCTTCCTCATCTAGTGTCCCATCACTGGCTGTTGGAGATATTTGCTGCTAACAGTCAAATATTGGCTAGATGCCATTGTAGGCAGTCTCATCATCCCCTCCCCTCCATACATTTATCAAGCTCAGTCATGAAGCATGTTACGTTTTTTGCCTCCACTGTTCCCCTTGGAAGGCTGTTCCAGAACTTCACTCCTCTGGTGGCTTCTTTGTTTTTTTCTTTTTAATCTAGTATTGTAAATGTAGTCAAGGGTCAGGTGGTAGGTTAGCTCAAAGACTTTATTCAAAGCCACATTCTTCAAATTGTTTATGCTAATGGCTTCACTGGAGGGTAAAGCATAATGCATTGAATACAAAAAGATTTTAAACACAAATTTAATATGCCATTCTGAAGTGATGACACTTAAACTGCTACTGTGCTTGTATATCACTTCACTGGTATCAGATTTGGTCTTTTTGCACCCATCTCAGATGTGGATAAATAAGCATGAGAAGGCCCTGGAAAAAATGGCTGGGTTTGCCCTAAAAGGGAGGTGGTGGAAGCCCCATCATTGGGCATTTTTAAGAACAGGTTAGATCAGGGGTCAGGAACCTCCAGCACGTGGCTCGCCAGGGTAAGCAATCTGGCAGGCCTGGCTAGTTTGTTTACCTGCCATGTCAGCAGATTCGGCCGATCGCGGCTTCCACTGGCCACAGTTCGCCGTCCCAAGTCAATGGGGGCTGCAGGAAGTGGCGCGGGCGAGAGATGTGCTGGTTGCGGCTTCCCGCCGCCCCCATTGGCCTGGGACAGTGAACTGCGGCCAGTGGGAGCCGCGATCGGCTGAATCTGCTGGCGTGGCAGGTAAACAAACTGGTCCAGTCCACCAGGGTACTTACACTGGCGAGCCGCGTGCCAGAGGTTGCCGACCCCTGGGTTAGACTGTCAAGGATGGTCTAGATTTACTTGATCCTGCCTCAGAGCACGGGGCTGCTCAAGGGCCCTTCCAGCCCTACATTTCTATGGTTCTATATTAAACATCCCAGGATTACCACCTATGGTAGCAACAGGAGAAACACTAGTGTAGATAGGACATAATGGCATATGGCATTTTTACCATCAAACACCATCACAGTCTATACAAATATTTCCATCATTCTGCTCACCAAACAGCAAAACACCCATTGATTTCAAGGCTGAAATCAGCCTCATTGTTTACAGAGCTGCCAGCCTGGCCAGGAGCTACAGCACTGGTTCGTCAAAATGCAATAATGTAGACTTGTGTCTAACTTAATACTAAGGTATCAACTCAGGGTGCCATAGTCCCTTGCGAATAAGGACTATTCAATGTTAGGGATGACATATGCATTGTAAAAACCAGGAAACTAAGATGGGAGAGGGTGAAAAAAGACTTGTCTATGTTTAGTAAGAATACTATCATGGGCAGCGGGTATACATATGCTGGGGGAGGCTATGCCTCGCTAACAGCCAGGTGTGGCCCCACCCATGCTCCTCCCCCGCAGGCCTCCCATCCCATTCTACCTGTGGCCTCCAGTTCCCCTCTGTGGTGGCTCGGACTGAGGCTGTGCTACTCACCCTTCCGGCGCTCTGGGCTGGGGAGGTTGGGCCTCTGCACCACTGGCTCTGGGGGGGCTTCAGCCATGCATCGCCTGCCCTCCCAGTGCTCCAGGGTTGGGGGTGGAGGGAAGGCTGGCCTGGGGTGGGGCCGATGGCCACAGTGGGGGAGAGAGATGCAGAAGGAGTGGGACTTCAGGCGGAAGGGGCAGGGCTGGGGCTAGCCTCTTCCAGTCTGCAGTTCACAGGCCACCTGTTAAGCTATGCCAGTGGCTCTCAAACTTTTTTACTGGTGACCCCATTCACATAGCAAGCCTCTGAGTGAGACACCCCCACCCCACCCTTATGAATTAAAAACACTTTTTATATATTTACCACCATTATAAATGCTGGAGGCAAAGCAGGGTTTGGGGTGGAGGTTGACAGCTTGCAACCCCCTGAGGGGTCCCAACTCCCAGTTTGAGAACCTCTGAGCTATGCCATTTAAAGAGCTGTTTTGACTGTTGCAATTCAGATATCATCTAAGTAACCAACAGTTTTGCTCCTAGAGACCTTACACATTTTATAACTGGTCTCATTACCTGATAACACCCTTCAGGTCGATGCACAGACCAAATACCATTACCCTCTGTTGCAACAGAACGATGTTAGGTGTTTTTTGACATTTGGATGCACAGTGATACTGAGGACATTTGTTTGGATCTATTTTTGCTTAGCAAGTCTCCTTTGCAAACAATGACTTTTAAATCATTGAGACTATCCGTGTGAAATGGCTGATGGGCATAAACTGCTTTAAGGATTTTAAATTTAAAACAGGTTGGTAATCCCCAGTGGACTAGGGAACTGTGAAAATGGATCTTATCCAGCTGCCCTGAGAGTCTGTAAAGTTTGAGCCTGAAGGTCAGATACCTCCTCCTCTAAGAACAGGGAGTTAGCTCTAAGTTTATTTATGAAGGAGGAATACTTTTCACAGGATTAAAAGTGAAGATTTTAGTCACTTCACTTCAGGGCAGATAAAGAGGAGGATTTTAGCTTTTTCACTGACCTGAATATACAATTTCCAAGCCTACCTGCTATTACCAGGGGCTGGCACATTGTGAATCTCTGCCATACTTTGCAACAGTCCCAGTTTGGCTTGGACTGTCCCACAATTCACAAACATATACTGTGTGCAGGGGCGGCTCCAGGCACGAGCGCAGCAGGCGTGTGCCTGGGGCAGCAAGCTGCAGGAGGTGGCCTGCCATTCGCCGTGAGGGCAGCAGTCAGGCTGCCTTCGGCAGCATGCCTGTGGGAGGTCCACTGGTCCTGCAGCTTCGGGGGCAATTCAGTGTCAGATATGTCGAAGGCATGGGACCGGTGGACCACTCACAGATGCGCCGCCTGACTGCCATGCCTGGGACAGCAAAATACATAGAGCTGCCCCTGCCTGTGTGTTTACAATAATCCAGGCCAGCGTCAGGCATCCAGTAGCTACCTAATATGGTATTCAGTGCAATGCTGGCCTCTTGTCACTAGGGGCTATTCTTCCAAGCAGGCAGGAGAAAGTTGGTCTGGTGACTAATCAGATGACCTCAGCTTTTCCTCAATTCCTCTTTCCCTGGTATCTCAGTGCCAGGGAACTAACACAAGGTGTGTCGCCTCTCGTGGCAGCCCTAGGAATACATACAGCAGAGAACATAAAGGGACAGGAACACTGTGGGCAGTGCAGAGTAGAGGACAGGCATGAAAAAGCAAGGGAAATATGGGCTTGGGGAACATGTGGAATTAGGACCTTGGGGAACTGGAACTGTCTGGGCAAGGAGATTGGGCCTGGGAGCCAGGAAAGGAAGAGTGGGAGTGAGGGGATGGGTAAAGGAGCAAAAGGGGCCAAACTTCGGGGGTGGGGAGAGATGAGGGAAGAATGGGCAGAAGTGTCTGTGCCCACTGGAATCATACACCTCCAGAGCCTAGAATAATTTTTGACTCTCATCATTCCTCTGCTGTCAGCAAATATCTATAAAACTGACTGGCAATGACTCCCATCCCCCTCTAGTGCTGGTCCACTTAAAGGATGACATGCCATTACTACTGTTAATTACTACAGAGGGCAAAGGGCTGTGGATCTAATTTGTCCAACCCCGCTGATGACCCATGTGGGTATGCCCATGATGCCACATGATAGAATTTCTGATTTTTCAATTTGCTTTTTTAAAAGTGAAGAAAATTGTATATAAAAAAAACATGGTAAAAGCACATTATTCAGGTTGCATAGTCAAGCATTCGAATGTTAGGAAATGCCGAATTAAGGTTGCCTATGCAACCTTACTTTGGACCCTTTGGTCATATGCATAATTAATTAGAGGATCACGTTGTTTTTTCCACAGGACCCATGCTGCTGGCTGTAGGAGCACTGCTGCATTTGTGACTGCAGGAGATTGCAGAAAGAGAATCAAATGGTCTTATAATTAAGGCAAGTAAATGCTGTTGTGGAAAACTGGAATCTGTCCCTGCTGCTACCAAAAAGTTCCTCTGTGATGCTGGGCAAGACACTTAAACCAAACTTTGTCCCTAGTTACTGTTTGCCGGACAGGGGCAGCGGGCTTATATAATTTTTGGTGGTGCTCAAAACAGGTCCAAGTCCTGCCTGCCCCCCACACCTGCCTAAGGCTCTGGGAGGGAATTTGGGTTTGGGAGGGGGTACAGGCTCTGGGATGGAGTTTGGGTGCTGGATGCAGGCTCTGGGCTGGGGCAGAGGGTTGGGGTGTGGGAGGGAGTTTGATTGGAGAAGGGCGTTTTGGGGTGCAGGCTCTGGGAGAGAGTTTGGGTGTGGGAGGGGGTTTGGGGTGCTGGCTCTAGGCTGGGACAGAGGGTCGGGGTGCAGAAGGGTGTGAAGGACATGGGGCTGGCCCAGGATGAGGAGTTTGGGGTGCAGCAGGCAGGCTTCCCCAGTCCTCTCCCCACTGGAAGCAACGAGCTCCAGGGGATGGGGATGGGGATGGGGGGGTCCTCCCCCCCCAGCGTGACATTCACCCAGGCCCCCTCAGGCTGCGGTTCAGAAAGTCCAGCCAGGATAAGCCCCCCTCCTTCTCCCCAGAGTTGCCTGCCATGGAGAGGTGGCTATCATGCGCCTCCTCCCTCCACAGATGCAGCAGCCACCTTAGCCTGCCCTCAGAGCTGCTCCCTTGTAGTTGGCTGCGGCTAGCAAGGAAGCAGCTGCCCACTACCCAGGGCGGGCAGGGACACTTGGGGAAGGCATGCAGGAGTGACAGGCAGGGCTGGGGGACTCTCTGTGGGAGGCGTGTGGGGTCTGGGGAGAGACCTGAAAATTGGTGGAGCCGGGTCCCCCTGAATTTGCTGATGCCCAAGCACCACAGGCCCATAAAACTCGCCACCTCTGTTGCCAGAAGCTGAGAATGGACAACAGGGGATGGATCACTTGATGATTACCTGTTCTAATCATCTGGGAAACCTGGCATTGGCCACTGTCGGTAGACAGGATCCTGGGCTACATGGACCTTTGGTCTGACGCAGTATGGCCATTCTTATGTTTTTAACTTTTCCCAGAGGGTCACGAATTGTGCTGTCCTCATTTTCTGGGTGCCTGACTTGAGACTCTGGGGGTCTGATTTGGAGAAGTGCTGAGCACTCACAACTGCAGCTAAGGTCAATAGGAGCTGTGTTTTGAACATATACAGTTCTATATAATGCTATGTACTTCGAAAAAATCAGGTCCAATGTGTCTCAGCCGGCATGAGTGGATATTTTTTACCTCAATCACTCTGTGTCAGTTCCCCAACTGTAAAAGGGGTTTAATACTACTCTTTCATCTCACAGGGGTATTAGAAAATGAATTAATATGTATGAAGCACTCACATACTATAGTGATGAGCATTATAGAGAAGCCCAAAAGGAAATTAATAATTCTGTTTTCAGAGCAGGGTTTGAAGTGTGCAGTAAATAAGGCATGGGGCCACCAACTGACCAATGAGAAGAAAACAAAATATTGAACAGCTGGTTTATTAAGTAAACACCATCCATCCTGTGTACTGAATGAGGCAGGTGTCCTGTGGAATAAATAGTATATGTTCATGAATTAAAAACTGTATCATAAGGCATATGGATGGGGCCCCATAGAATTCCTTTATTGACTTCAACACAGAGTGGCTGACTGCTCAGCAGCTGAAAATAAGAAAGGTAGTAGTGACTTGGAGGTAATAGCAAGAGAGATTATTTTGTTGGCAGGGGAGGGAGGAGTCCCACCAATTAACCCTTTTATTCCCACTACCAGAGAGGTCTTGAATCAGGCTGACCCATCTGGGAGAGGTTGGGTGCAACTCTTGTCAGAGCTTCTCAGTATCACTGTTAAGTTGGCCAAAGGAGTTTGTCTAAGAGCAACACTCCTTCTCCGTGGTGGTTGTGCCTCTGGAGAATGCCATCATCCCTCCTCACCCCTCTTATAAGCCATCAATTAAATGAGAGAATGACTCTCTGAACTGGCACGAAAAGAAGAACATCATTTTAGGCTTTATGGAAGCTGACAACTCTTTATTGTAACAATGAAACATTGCAATAAGGTGTTGGTTCAGTTACTGAAACTAATGTATGGATAATGTTTCAGTGGGGTTGGGCCTGTGCTGTAACATTTGAAACTCTTTACAAAACTGTGAAAAGCAACATCCCTGTCTTTGATTTAGTTTACACACCTGCTTGGCAAGAAAGTCAAATGGTGCCAGTTATATACACTTAGGAAAACATGCTTGCCATAGGAGTACAAAAATAAAATTTATTTGTTAAATTACACATAAATATAAGGTACAAATGTATTTTTAAAATACAGATAAAGATAATCACACTTGCATTGTGTACATATGAAAATACAGTATTTTAATATTCAACATACACAGACACATTTATGATAAATGCAACTACTTGGCAATGCCAGTTCTTTTCATTCTGGTTCTTTTTCCTCCCAGTTTTCCATAAATATGGAAAAATATGATATAAAAAACACTCTAATTCTGCCGGACATCTTGCAGCAGCTTGTTAATTTCTGCTACCAGCTCACTGGCATCCATTAGTTCATGTTTACCATCACTGAGGTGGTTAAGCACATTGTCAAAGTCATCTTCTTCATAGTTTTCTGGGATTTCTTCCATGGCTGGCAGCCATTTAGAGGAAGGTTGTGCACTTGAGTGAGTCCCTAGCATGACCCCAGTGTTGTTTGCAGGGTTTTGGAAATGTGTACTGGCTGCCCATGCTGCCACTCCTTGTGGGTAACTTACAGTCTTGGCTGGTAAATGTCCCTTCCTGCGCTCCAGTGAGTTTGAGCGATTCATTTCATTGCATTCTGTATAGGTGTCCAGTGAAGGAGGCAACAGGCGCTGAAAAACGCTGCTCATTTCAGAGAGGAGAGATGAAGTACAGATGTCCTCTGACTCTTCCTCATTTTGACAGTCTTTACCAAATGTTGAAAAGCTCTTTTTCTTTTCATTGGACTCAACAGGCTGTGAATCTTCGTCAAATGCCTGCTGTTGCTGCTGCTGCTGCTGTGGCTGAAATTCCTCCCCCGGAATAAACATGTTACTTCTGTAATCAGAAGATGGAGAGGGCAGAGGTGGCATCCAGCATTGGTCAGAGTGTCCGAGAACTCTACATTCCTCTGTGCATAGCCTCATTGCTGTAATCAAAACCAAAATCTGAGATTAATGTTCAGATTCAATTATATAGATTACTCACAATTACAGGGGTCAGCACTAGTGCATATTAAAGGACCTGAGGATCCAAAGCTCTGATCAGGATCTGAATTTCTCCAAAGATCAGAGGTGTTCAGATCCAGTGTTGTCGTTCTCCCATTATAGGGAAGTTCACGTGTATTTTATCCTGTAAGAAAGGTTGATAACTATATAAAATATAAGATAACTATATAATTTTTAAATTTGTTTGAAGAACATATTATACCATTGTTTCAGAGAATCCCAAGAAAATAGATGGCCTGGGTGACTTAAAAGGTAGAGGTTAGAGTACTGTCTTCTCATACAGGACTGTCTGATGAATAAAGAGACAGGGTGCGTGAGGTAATATCTTTTATTAGACCAACTTCTGTTGGTGAGAGACACAAACTTTCAAGCCACACAAAACTCTTCTTCAGGTCTGGGAAAGTTACTCTGAATGTCACAGCTAAACACTTGGAATACCTTTCCCAGACCTAAAGAAGTTGGTCCAGTAAAAGATATTACCTCGCCCATCTTGGGTCTCTAATGTCCCGGGACCAACATAGCTACAACTACACTGTATATAACATGTCTGTTGAATGCCTTTCATGAATGAAAATTAATAAGTTTCCCTCTTTCATCTCGTAGTTGCAATTCAGTGAAGAGAGCAAGGGCACAGGATAGAAGGATATGGGAGGAAAGTTGTAAGGAAAAGAAAATGAGAGAGAAGAGAAAGGAGAGAGAACAGAGAAGATATGGCATTATCTCCATCTTCTCCAACTCTTGTCTCCTCTTTAGGGTCTGCTAGTAACACAATGAATTACCAAATGGGTGAAGCAGATTTTAATCCAACCTCATGACATTTTAGGCCAAATTCGTGCCCAATATATCTCCATTAACTTGAGTGGAATTACTCTAGGGATGTATTTGGCCTTTGGGAGCTGGCTGGTTTAATATCTCCAGTTGGTGACTGACATACAGTGACTATACAGACTACAAAGAGGAACAACCAAGGACTTAAGGGATCTGGGCCCACGATGAATGCTAAATGGAGGAAATGGGTGTTGCCCTTGCTTTTTGCCCAGGAACTCACATTCCTACCCAAAGAGGTGCTGGAGGGGAATGACCAGCCAGCATCCAGCCCCTGGAAGAGTTCTAGTAGGGTTGATTAGGAATGGAAGCATATGCAGCCCCTTTTAAAACACAGTAAACTGTGAGTGGAGGCCCTGTGCACAGAGGATGCCAGGAGAGAAGCCTAATTTCCACTTCCAACTGCTGAAAAAAGGAAACTACCTCTTTCCAGATGTTGAGGCTAATGGGAGTTGCCGCTGCTGAACACCTCTCAGGATTACCTCAGTAAATGTATTTGATTCCAAATAAGAGCATTGGGATTGTCATACCCCATCAGGGTAGTGGGCCATCTAGCCCAGTATCCTGTCTCTGATAGAGGCCAGTACCAGATACTGCACAGTAAAGTTCAAGAAGCACAGACATAAACAATTATAGAATAACTTTTGATTATGTGATACCTTGTCCACAGGAGAAGCTGCTTCTTAATTTCATCAGTTAATAGTTAGACTGCGCCTTGAAGAACTGAGGTTTAGACCCTTCTGTCTTTTTATTTTATATACCTATATCATATCCCTTTTTATTTGTCTTTTCTCTAAACTAAACTAAACAGTCCTAAACTTTGCAGTGTCTCCACATAAGTTTCCTCAAGGTTCTAATCATTTTCCTCACCTGTCTCTGGACCACTTTAATATCTGCAACATCGTTTTTGAGATAGAGTGACCAGAACTGAACAATATTCCAGGTGAGACTATACCATTGATTGATATAGTGGCACTTTACTATTGTCAGTATTATTTCCCTACCATGCTTTATACAGTCTAACATATTGTTTCCTTTTCAATGTAATTTAAAATTCCTCTAGGTTTATACTCACTTCCTTTCTTACATCAGGGAGCATGAAATTTAGCAGAAGTATAGATGGCTGGAGGCCAGATTTTGCACTGGGTATTGCAAATGAGGTAGTGATGGGTGAGCCTCAAAAGATTCATCTACATAAAATAATTGATGTTTAAAGTGTTGGTTTAGATGTTTGAAATGCCTATGAAGAAGTGCTTTGTTTCCACACATTAAATGTGCTCACAATGTTTCACAGGCAATTCCAGTACCATTGTGATTGCACCAGCTCTTGACAAGTCTTGAAAATATCTCCACCCACAATGATTAAATCAAAAGATTTTAGTTCTAGTGTGAATGGGAATGAAATGCATTATAGCTGCACTGGTTCAGTTGGTCCTTTCAGTACAATTCCAGTGCAATTCTGTGAATTAATAGAGAACTGCAGGGCCATTAGTGTGTCAACGTTCATTGGCCAAGTTCACTCAAGGCCAAAGACTTGTCACATTTAAATCAGTGGGAGTTTTGCCATTCGCGTTAGTGAGACCAAGATTTAGCAGTATAAAATAATAGCAATACTCTGAACACATGATCAAAAGCCCTACTGTATTTGCGAGCGGGCTTCAATTTTTTCCATCCCCCCAGATATGCCTCTCTCCTTATGTTGGAACAGGCACTTATTCCCGCAATCAGGATGTTAATGATGAGGGTTAATGATGTCCCACTTTATCCGTAAGTCAGCAATAGAAAAGATATAAATGTACAATGGTACGGGTTAAGACTGAAATGTCAGAAGTAACTCTGAATGTATTTTTTTTCTAAACCGTAAACATATAGGTAAAAGTTTTTAAAATATATTTTTAAGGGAGAAGAAAGAAATGTTTTCATTGAAATTTAAAATGTTTGAGGTTCTCCCACAAATTCATGTGTATGGGAGATGGTCCATTCCTTCCTGGTTCCACCTAGGCAGAAAATATTGAAAAAACAATCTTTCTTACAGTATTTTGATTCTGTGACTTCTGATCTGGGGTGAAAATGCATAGACACTTAAAAATAGAGGGACACAGAAGGAGGAAGCTGAACTTAGGAAACCTGAAGAAAGTTTCCATTCTACTTTTTGTGAGTTTGGTGTGAACACACAGATTAATTAATATGTTACCTTAAATGGTTCATGTATAACTAATGGAGTAGCTAGGGCTATGCACATAAACAAATATGTGGGATTTTCTAAAGCACTCCATGTTAGCCTAACTCTGTTCCCCTTGTAATCAATGAGAGTGTTAACATTCACTTCAGTGGGATCACAGTTGGGCCAAATTTTGAAAATTTCATTCATTGGTTTTATATTTGGAGGGTTAATAGAAAGTTCTTTAAATGAATAATAGGAATTTCAGCTGTCTAAGAGTGTAAACATTCCTTTTTTTCCCTGGCAACCCACAATCATCCAGCCAGGAAGTAGACAATTATTCCTTAGCTGCCACTGTGGAAGGATTCCAGTGCAAAAGTATTGCATCTGAAGTCTCCCTTAGCAGCTGCTGAGAATTATAGTAAATTCTTCCCTAATTTACCACCCAAGGAGAAAAGATTTTTGACTAAAGTTGGATGGTACAGGAATAAATGGCTCCTAAATAGCAACTTGTTGGCAAGAAGAGAGGGAAAAAAAATCTTGGAACTGTGAACACTTGGTCCAATCTATTGGGGCACTTGGACCTTCATAATCCCAGCTACCAAAAGAAGCTAGGTTGGACTTCTGGATGGGAGGTTGGACTCAGGAGTAGTGAGAGACCTTAGAATGGAGCAAAATTCACAAGAGAAGTGTTGAAGGTTTGAAAAGACAGAATTACATGTTTGGGGGCCCAGGTGAACAAGGAAAGGAAGGGCTCCAGAAGCCCTTTCATCTTAAACTCTCCACACAAATGCCAGGGAAAACTGATGGCCCTTTCGTGCCCTTGAGGGTTAGCCACCCCAAAGGTGGGAAGGAGGTGGCAAGGCTTTGGTTCTACCCCATCCTGCTCTGGCCAATGGCACTAGCTGGTTACAGAAGGAAGCATGCTATGCACCATCCTAAGGAGCAGTTCAGTGGGCACTCTTACCCTGCACCCTAGTGCACAGCAAATTGTAGAGCCACCCACTCAGCCCCAATATGAGCCTAAATCATACTGGCATAATCTGGCCCTGTAGGAAATGGCCTTCATGTGCAAGGATAAAACATTTCCTGTATATTTTGTATAGGCGTTTAAATTTGGGCCTCATATTTATTTTCCAAAGATTTAGGAGTAAAAAGTACAGGTAGTTGTATAAATATTGGGGTTCTAATACAAAGATCACTTCTGAGCCTAATGTGATTTCCCAGTCTCTTTTACTGTACTCATGAGTTAGTTTGAATTTACAAAAGGTTTATCTCCCTTTTGCATTGCCCCCTCCCCCCCAGGTATTCCTCTCTTCTTATGTTGGAACAATCAGCTCACTCCAGCAACCAGGATGGCAGATAATGAACTGCTTTGACATTCAACACAAATACTGACACATAGGTCATATTTATAGATACTAATTCATCAGTGGAAAACACAGTGCAGCTCTACACTTCCCTACCTAAAAACTACAGTCCATCACCTAACCAGTGCATTTTTAAGCTCTGGAAGTCTGGATCCTATTATGGAAAATGCATCTGCCAAATTATAGTTCAGTGTATTTTTAACACACCACAGCAGCCTGGTTTTCCACAAACATCCACCTAGTCATTAAAAATCTAGGGACATAGACCAGTTGACGCTTTTTTGGGGGGGGGGGAGGGATTTAGAGCCAGTTCATGTGGCTGCAAATAATAGCAGAAACTGCCTACGCACTGCTCTGGGCAGAAATTCAATAGTGTCCCAGTCTTTAGTGCACCAGCTGTGTTCTGGTTTGAGGACACTATATACTGTAGAGCAGATGAAGGAGGAAACATAAAACTTGAAAGCTAAATAATTTCGGCTTTCACAATGCTAACTACATCAATGTGACAGTCAGGGAGCACTGTAAAAAAACTATTCAACTTTCATTGTGTTCTTACCTGCAGGAATTCTCCCATCCGTAAGGAAAAGGTCACTGAATCCTTCCCCAAGAAGTCTGTCAATTGGAGAATCTCTACCTAAATCATAATCACTGTCTCCTGCTTCACTATCACCACGGCCACTATCTTTCAAGCTAAATTTATCCATATCTTGTAGGGCGTATCTGTAAACAGAAAAAACATGGTGATGGAATTATATTTTGTTATCGCATGCTCAGTATGTTGTTCTCAGATAAAAATGTTTTGATCAGAATCTAACTGAAATCCTCACCTGTAGCTTCTGGAATATTTGTTTCCTCGAAAACTTGGTCTTGGCTGATATTGGCCCTGATGAAGCATTGAAAGAAGCTGAGAGACCTGCTAAAGAAAAGAAGAAAACACTGATTCCTGGAAATAAAATCCAAATGTCTATTTAGAAAAATTTTAATTATGTACTTCTTTTTGGTCTCTTCTTTAAAATTTAATTAGAGCACATTCATGTGCATATATAATGTAGTACAACTGGGTATTTACAATATACAGTGTTTGCCATGGAAAACATCTGAAGGCATTTTACAGACAGAAAATGCAATGCTGTTCGTTAATCTCAGAACTCATACTAATTAATTAACAATTTAAAACAATGGACTGCAAAGAGGAGGTGTTATTTTGGGGTTTTGGGGGGGGTGAGTTGGTTTTTTTTTTAAAGGAGAGATCAAAACTATATAGTGTATATATTTAAAAAATAAAATAGGCAGTTTCAAATTATGACGATACTGGATGCTTACACTCACATAAAGATATTGGATGCATACACTCTCACACTACCACCATCTGCTAGCGCAGCTGCAGTTAAAATTGTAGCAGTGTTTCTACTATAAACCCTCATTTTAAGGAGTTTGTTCTGTCATTTGTACAAATACTTTGCGTGTTATACACTATATGGGTCTGAACACACACACACACACACACAGAAAACTGTACAATAATAAAGTACTGTGTATATTATGTGTATATAATACAAAGTTGTCTCAATTTAAAGAAGAATATAAAGAAATTATAATGGGTTTACTATAGTCTCTCATGTGCAGGATTTTTTTAAGATTCAATTGACAGAGTGGAACTGCAGTACTGCATCCCTGAAAAAAGAGCTATAATACTTTCATACTGTCACAGACAGCATGCAAAACATAAACACACTCATAAAGGGGTGAATGAGTGAACATGCATGCAAAATAATGTATAACCTTACCTCAACAGCAGGAGTAGCATGGGTCAGTTCCAGTGAGAAATTCTCTGGCACATGATTTGATGAGATTGTCACTAGACTGTTAAGTGATTGGTGACTATGATGGCTTTGTCGGCTGCTCATTTGTCCTCTTTCTAAGGTTGGAGATGATGAAGGAGAAGCTCTGTGGTGAGATCTGATGGGTAAAGTGCCATTAACAGTAGGTACAAGTGTAATGTCACCTTTGTGAATCTGTCTTGATGGTCTTTTTGGGTGGTGCTGGTAAGTTGATTCTGCCACACGGCAGTTGTAGGATCTTGTATCCTTTTTCTCTCGATTGCATCTTGTAGCAAAGATAACCATAATGACCAACAACACTGCACATATTGATCCAAGTGAGATAATTGTTATCATAGAAACATCCAGAGAGGGCTGGCTAATAAAAGTAGCTTCTGTGCTTGGAATTGGATAAACATATTCCAAAACAGTACATTTCAGAAGTGCTTTGGTACTGAGTGGAGGGCTGCCTTTATCCTGAACTATCACAAAAAATTCCCATTCTTTAGATAAAACAGATTCTATGCTAACATTCATATAGATGTCACATGATCTTGGGTCCATTACAAATATGTTTTCTTCATTGTCAGCTATTATGGAACAGCTTAGTTCTGAGTTCATACCAGAGTCTCTGTCTATAGCCTTTATCCTAGTCACATGGAAGCCACTCTCAGCATCTTTAGGGATTGAGATTTCTGCAGTGTTATTGCGTAGTGCTGGTCCCACAATGACAGGAGCATTATCATTTTCATCAATAATAGTTAGCACAACTGTGGTATTACTAACAAGTTGCTGACTCCCTCCATCTCTAGCTTGAACCACAAAGGCAATCTGATTTACTTCTTCATGATCAAAAGTTCTGAGTGCATAGATTGCACCATTGGATGGGTCAATGGTCACATAGGTGGTTATAGAACTTCCCAAAATAAAGCTTTCCAAAATAGTGTATGTGACCTGTCCATTGTCCCCTAAATCTGGATCTGTGGCTGTGACAGATGTGATGTATGCACCTGGAGAGTTATTTTCTAAGATAACAACTTCATATCTGTTTGTCTGGAAGCGGGGTGGGTTGTCATTTTCATCACTGATTTGGACACTAAAATGTTTCACTGTGGAGAGACTTGGTGTCCCCTTGTCTTCAGCTATTACAGTCAAACTGTATTCAGATCTCTTTTCTCTATCTAGAGTAGCATTAGTCAAAATTAAATAGTTATTTTCATAAGTCTTTTGAAGTTTAAAGTGGCCATGCCCATGAAGCTTGCAAACTATCTCTCCATTCACGCCAGAGTCCTTGTCTTGCACCCTGACTATGGCAACAAAAGTGTCCACAGGTGACCCTTCAGAAATGTGAGCTATTTCCTCATTCCCAGGGGACATCAGGTTTAAATTAATTTCAGGTTTGTTGTCGTTGACATCCACAATTTTAATGATAATTTTGCAATGAGCTGGGATAGAATTTGGACCCAAATCTTGAGCTTGGGCATCAATTTCATAGGATTTGGTGATTTCATAGTCCACTTGTGTCAGGAGGGTCAGATGGCCTTTCTCTGAGTCTATTTTAAAAGTCTCTATAATTTTGGAAGACACATGACTACTGAAAGAATACATGACTTTACCATTAGCGCCCTCATCTGGATCAGTAGCATTGAGGTCTATGAGCAAAGTACCCACTGGTGAATTTTCTAAGAGCTGAATTATATATGATTGTTGCTCAAAAACAGGACTGTTATCATTAGAATCAGAAATACTTATTTTTAGGATAGACGATCCAGATCGCTGAGGTACCCCCATATCTGAAGCAGTGAGTTGAAGTTCGTAGCTTGACTTCAACTCCCGGTCCAATTCTCTAACCACAATGAGTTCTGCATATTTGGCACCATCAGTCCTGGTTCGCACTTCAATATTAAAAAAATCATTTTCAGACAGTGAATAAGTGTGTAGAGAATTTTCCCCAACATCTGGATCAAAAGCACTGTCCAAAGGGATCCGAGTTCCTACAGCTGCACTCTCTGATATTTCAATAGGGATGAGAGATCTGGAAAACTGGGGAGAGTTGTCATTAATATCCAGCACTTCAACTTCAACATGGAAAAGCTGCAGATGTTCAGTAGGCAAAGTAATCACATCAAACTCTATAGAGCAGTTTAAGTTTTTCTGGCAGAGTTGTTCCCGGTCAATTTTAGCTCCTATGCGGATTTCTCCATTATCCTCTCGGACTACCAGTAAGGGAGAATTCCCTCTTTGCATGGCTCGAAAACGAACTGAAGAAGGGTTAGGAATTTTAAATAAAACATCAGCTACATCCTCTGATAGTCTTGCAATTACTGATCCAACTCTCTGCTCCTCATAAATCCTGTATTTCAAATTTTTGCCTAGCACATCTTTACTGAAAGATATTATCATCAGTACAAAAAGGAACATAAAGTGCATTTTGCTACTGATTTGGTGCATTTGTAAGTTTTTGCAATTCATTTCTCCAAGCAAGTTAAAAAGCAGTTCTTTCAACTTCCTTTGGTACCTTAAACCCAGTACACATTTGGTACTTTAAAACTTGAAAAAGTCTTTTATAATACAGCAAAGTATTAATATCTTAGTATATCTCAGAAAACTTTTTTTTTTTTTTGGTATACACACCGTGTCAGGATTTCCAGATACAATCTGTATGCAATCCAATCTCTCTCATTTGTTTTCCTGCTCCTCTTCAAGGACGAAATTTGTCACATCATTGTTTTCTCCTTCTGCAGTTAGTATCCATTTATTGCAGAGTGCTAGCTGAATCTGCACTGTATCTTTTCTGAGAGATCCTCTTTCCCTCTCACTGTTCAGCTGCAGACTAAACACCCTTGATTGCTGACTCCAGTCTAAAATCTGTGCAACTTCACTTCAACTCATACAAAGCTTTTGCCCGGCATGTGTTGAATTGCTTCCAGCCAATCAGCTTGCTTCCAAATCAAAGGACAGTGATGTCACACACACACACACACACACACACACACACACACACACACACACACAAAAGCTAGAGAAAGGTGGGGGGGGAGGCAGCTCCTCCCCCAGCATTCACTTTCTGTGAGTGTGCCACCACAAAGAGCAGACAAATTACTAAAGAAAAACTTTAAATCAACTTCTTGTCTTCTTTATATGACACTTCAAATTGTTTTTGTAATTTTAATTAGTCTTCTTGCCTCCACAAAACATGTAATCGTTCTCCTGATATATACACTTTGAAATCCTTTTTTTCAACAAAACAAAATCTTTTTGAGCGCATTTGCTTAGCAAAGGACTATAAGGTGTCATATCTCTAATTATGTCTTCCTCTTGCTCCTTTATTAATATATTGACACTTTTGCCTATTTCTGGATAACCTGCTTTTCTTTAATGTCTGTGTTGCTAAATGAAGCACAAGCTTCTATATCTCTCTTTTAGGTCTCTTCATATTCTTCTTGTTTGCAAACCCTTGCCCTTTAACTGGCTTCTTACTGAAGGATTCTGCAGCAGTGTTTTGTACTATGTGTACTTGTCTTTTCCTGAGTAGAGTTCTTTTTATGTGTGCTTTATTATTTTGTTGTTCCTGTGGTTCTTCAGAAAATCCTTTTCATCTTAGTTAAAAAAGCAGTTCATGGTGAAGCATGACAATTCTACTAAGGCACACCTTATACATACCATCTGTTTAAAAAAAGCCCAGCAACCTGAAGGATAGATGGTGTAGATGGCCTGAAAGTAACAATTTAATCATACCTTTTCCATGTGTGAAAACTATTTCCATGTACTCTACCCAAAAAAAACCCACAACATATTTACACGCAAGAGTCAAATGCCTGAGTCGCTAATGTCTTTTGTGTACATCAGAAATGCTATTGATCATTACGTGAGCCTCGTGCTATATCCAGGTCACAGAAATTGATATGGTCTCATTTCAAATATGATTATTTATGATGGGCTTTCTGTTCCCCTTCTCTGCACTTCCTTTTAAGTTTATCATTATAGCCACATTCTTGCTGCTCTTTCATTCTTCTTTACGATATTTCTATGCTGACTTTATCCACTTGCTTATTTGCTCATCCACATAATCTTACCATCGCTTCTTTTCATTTTTTTCTTCTCCTTCCACTCCCCCCATACCCACAAATGTAAAAAGTAAATAGCTGATTTTTTCACTTTACTTATTCTCAGCACAGCTCAGCCAAAGTCACTAAGAAGGTTCCTGTCGAAAAAAGAAAGCAGAGGAGGCTCAGCGTGAACTCTCCTTCTTTTTAAGCATTCAAAAGCATTTTATAAGCCATTGTCTCTTTTTTCAGAAACCAGCACCGTGTGGCAAATTGTGCAGAATAGAAATGCCTATAATGAATGTATTTAGTACTGGGTCACGCCGATGAACATTCTGCCCCCATGAATAATACTGTTTTACAAGTTTGCAGGCCTTTCAAATTGCTGATCCCCAAACCCTATAGGCAAACTAGAAAAGCTAACACAAGAAACTGGGACTTTAGAAACCCATAGCCATCTGGCCTAAATCTCTAACAATCCAAGCCAATAATTATATCAATTCAGGCTTTAGTGAACCCCTTTGCAAACACCAAAAGAGCAAAGAAAGGAATTAGTGGCCATTCTAAGTTGGGGTGGAGGGAATTCAAAGACAAGCTAATTCCATTAGTTCATGGACAGCTTTTCTTGTAGCCCTGATAAACCTTCCTAAAACATTTTTTCCAAAACTCAAAGTGCAATTTCTTTCCTGACAGTAACTGGAGAAATGGGTTCATTTGAAATGTTCTGCCTAATGTCAATTAAAGGTATTTTATTGTTTTTAAAATGTCATTTAAAAAAAGAAGAGTGCAGGTGATGAATAATTCATAATGAAAAATAAATTCAGTGCTACATACTGAAATATTTAAAACATGGTGTAAATTAGTGTATATCCACAAGGAACATGTTCACATGAGTAACTGTTTAATGAATTTAGAAATGCTATTTTGTGTTGCAAGATTTGTTATACTTCTCTTATATCTCTTTGCATACATTCATTCTATATTCATCATATCAATCTCTTTCAGAGCTATTAATCCGTCTACTACTAGATAGCAACATATCTCTATACAGCTCTTAAAATGCTGCTTCTTTCTTTAAACTAGCTGGAATCATCAATCAAGTTATTACTAAAAGGATCAAGTATGTGTATATTGTCTTGCAGCTGATGATGTATGTGCTTATAATAAAGACAAACACTGAGATAGCATATTGTTCCTCATCTTGAATTCTGAACTAAAATGATGAATACACTGGCAAAATTTACTTTTTAAAAGGAACTCACTGGAACCTATGACTGACAACAGAAATATGTTTTGTTTTGTTTTGTAAATGCAAAAATCTGTTCATCATTCTAAAGCTGATACTTATTTTAGGCTCTCTGGACTGTAAAGTGCTGATGAAGAATCTGAGTTTCCTCCAGGCTAATTCTTCATGTATCCAGTGAAAGAGTTTTGTTTGAGTGTCTCTTAAACTCCAGTCCACCTTTGACATGGCAGACTTTGCTTACAAAGAAAGGAGAGAGTTCCACGTGCAGCCAGCAGACACTTCTTATGGTGTGTGGTATTGTGAACGTTGTTAGGCACGTGAGTGGAGTACTTCTAACCTCCTGGAGAGTAATCTTGCTTACTTCTACTCTAATAGATGTCTATTCACCACAAAGCTCTTCTTAGAACTTAAATATTTAAAATGTAACTGTCATACCTGGAGGGAGAAAACAAACTGGTTCCAAACAGTACTTCCACTCACCTAAACTTCCAGTCGCCACTTCAGACACTACAGTTATCCAGCAGTCTAAATAACTTTGCTCTTAGACAAATATGGATTTATTTCTCTGGACTATACATTTTAAAGTCTGTTTCATTTCTCCAAGGAGTTTTGTTGAGTATTCAATAAAGCAGGATCTGTTCTTCTAAAACTCACTGACTTTCTTGTATTATGGCACCTAAAACCTAAACAGTAAGTATTGAGTAAAGACTTATGTTGGAGGAACAATTATTTTCCAGGGACAATGTGTGTGTGTTTTTTTAATAAAAACAAGTGTCATCTCCTTAACAATATAAATGCAATGAAATTAGCATACCCTGTTTTTTCACCCAAAAAACTGAATTTATATTCACTTTCAATCTGATTTATTGCCATATGTTGCATCATGTTACATCATGTCATACCATGCGCCAGCACACAAGATGTAGCAAGATAAAACGTGATTTGACACCTTTGTAATGTATGTGAAAGGCAGTCTTGCCAATCAGGAGTACAGTTTGAAAGGATATTTCCATCATAAAGAGGGCAGAGTTTCTTTCTTCCCTTCTTTTATTTCTAACTACATCTTTTATAAACAACATTTCCCAAAGTATAAACAGTGGGAATGTTTTCCCATTGCCGTGTGTCTTGCATTTGCACCTGTGTAAGCTGTACGGTTCTACTACTGCTGTAAGCAAGGCCATCATTCTGATTTAGTAATGAGTAACAGCCATTCACTCACTTTGCTCTAGTGCAAATGATAACACATGGCACAAGGCAGGGGCATAGCAGGTTTCATGGCTTTCCAATCATAACCTATTTTTTCTAATGTGACTTGTGTGGTATGACACTCCATATTCTTTATAAAAATATGCTTAAGATATGAATATGGCATAACTAAGATATACTTTATGCAAGATGGCACATGTACGATATCATTGGAAAGGTCATGATTTACTGAATGTGATTATCCAATTTGTATGCATGTATCACTTCTGTATGTAAAGTTAGGAATACTGACTATGTAACAATTACAACTGTCAAGTATCAGAGGGGTAGCCGTGTTAGTCTGGATCTGTAAAAGCAGCAAACAGTCCTGTGGCACCTTATAGACTAACAGATGTATTTACAACTGTGTGTATACTTGGGGGGAAACACCCACCAGACAGTAGGCAATTCTCCTGACTGACCCATTTAAGAAGGACAATAGAACTCTGAAGATGCTAATCTCCCACCACCCTGGGATGCTGCATTGACATTACAAGGTCAGGTGATGATGAAAAATTTTGTAACCTGTTTAGTATCCTGATTTGTTCATTTGCTATCCCTTATAATCACCTAAAATCTGTCTTTTGTAGTTAATAAACTTGTTTCTTGTTTATAACATAACCCAGTTTGTGCAATCCATATCGGGAGGGCAAGAAGATGTGCATTTCTCTCTTTGCATTGAGGGAGAGGGTGAATCTTTATGAGCTTGCGCTTTGCAGATTTTTCTATACCGCACAAGACAATATACCTTTGGATCTGCACTCCAAGGGAGGTGGGCACCAGAGTGCTGTGGTGAATCCCTTAAGCTGAGTCTTCCCAGAGCTGATCTCAATGTCTGTGTCTTTCTGCAGCTGGATATGGGTAAAGGGGGCCCAGGCTGGCAGAACAGACAGGCTCGGTGGTATCCCAGTACATCAGGTGGCACCATAAAGAGGGGGCAACCCATCACAACCTGTATGGATTATTGCCAAAGAGCCATAGTACTGGATTTATTCATAGATTCATAGACTCTAGGACTGGAAGGGACCTCGAGAGGTCATCAAGTCCAGTCCCCTGCCCTCATGGCAGGACCAAATATTGTCTAGACCATCCCTAACAGACATTTATCTAACCTACTCTTAAATATCTCCAGAGATGGAGATTCCGCAACTTCCCTAGGCAATCTATTCCAGTGTTTAACTACCCTGACAGTTAGAAACTTTTTCCTAATGTCCAACCTAAATCTCCCTTGCTGCAGTTTAAACCCATTGCTTCTTGTTCTATCATGGGAGGCTAAGGTGAACAAGTTTTCTCCCTCCTCCTGATGACACCCTTTTAGATACTTGAAAACTGATATCAGGTCCCCTTTCAGTCTTCTCTTTTCCAAACTAAACAAACCCAATTCCTTCAGCCTTCCTTCATAGGTCATGTTCTCAAGACCTTTAATCATTTTCGTTGCTCTTCTCTGGACCCTCTCCAATTTCTCCACATCTTTCTTGAAATGCGGTGCCCAGAACTGGACACAATACTCCAGTTGAGGCCTGACCAGCGCAGAGTAAAGCGGAAGAATGACTTCTCGTGTCTTGTTTACAACACACCTGTTAATGCATCCCAGAATCATGTTTGCTTTTTTTGCAACAGTATCACACTGTTGACTCATATTAAGCTTGTGGTCTACTATGGCCCCTAGATCTCTTTCTGCCATACTCCTTCCTAGACAGTCTCTTCCCATTCTGTATGTGTGAAACTGATTGTTCCTTCCTAAGTGGAGCACTTTGCATTTATCTTTATTGAACTTCATCCTGTTTACCTCAGACCATTTCTCCAATTTGTCCAGATCATTTTGAATTTTGACCCTGTCCTCCAAAGCAGTTGCAATCCCTCCCAGTTTGGTATCGTCCGAAAACTTAATAAGCATGCTTTCTATGCCAACATCTAAATCGTTGATGAAGATATTGAACAGAACTGGTCCCAAAACAGACCCCTGCGGAACCCCACTTGTTATACCTTTCCAGCAGGATTGGGAGCCATTAACAACTACTCTCTGAGTACGGTTATCCAGCTAGTTATGCACCCACCTTATAGTAGCCCCATCTAAATTGTACTTTCCTAGTTTATTTATAAGAATATCATGCGAGACCGTATCAAATGCCTTCCTAAAGTCTAGGTATATCACATCCACCGCTTCTCCCTTATCCACAAGGCTCGTTATCCTATCAAAGAACGCTATCAGATTAGTTTGACACGATTTGTTCTTTACAAATCCATGCTGGCTATTCCCTATCACTTTACCACCTTCCAAGTTTTTGCAGATGATTTCTTTAATTATCTGCTCCATTATCTTCCCTGGCACAGAAGTTAAACTAACTGGTCTGTAGTTTCCTGGGTTGTTTTTATTTCCCTTTTTATAGATGGGCACTATATTTGCCCCCTTCCAGTCTTCTGGAATATCCCCCGTCTCCCATGATTTCCCAAAGATAATAGCTAGAGGCTCAGATACCTCTTCTATTAACTCCTTGAGTATTCTAGGATGCATTTCATCAGGCCCTGGTGACTTGCAGGCATCTAACTTTTCTAAGTGATTTTTTACTTGCTCTTTTTTTATTTTATCTTCTAAACCTACCCTCTTCCCGTAAGCATTCACTATATTAGACATTCCTGCAGACTTCTCAGTGAAGACTGAAACAAAGAAGTCATTAAGTATCTCTGCCATTTCCAAGTCTCCCGTTACTGTTTCCCCCTCCTCACTGAGCAGTGGGCCTACTCTGTCCTTGGTCTTCCTCTTGCTTCTAATGTATTGATAAAAAGTCTTCTTGTTTTCCTTTATTCCCATAGCTAGTTTGAGTTCATTTTGTGTCTTTGCCTTTCTAATCTTGCCTCTGCATTCCTGTGTTATTTGCCTATATTCATCCTTTGTAATCTGACCTAGTTTCCATTTTTTATATGACGCCTTTTTATTTTGTAGGTCACGCAAGATCTCGTGGTTAAGCCAAAGTGGTCTTTTGCCACATTTTCTCTCTCTCCTAACCATCGGAATAGCTTGCTTTTGGGCCCTTAATAGTGTTCCTTTGAAAAACTGCCAACTCTCCTCAGTTGTTTTTCCCCTCAGTCTTGATTCCCATGGGACCTTACCTATCAGCTCTCTGAGCTTACCAAAATCTGCCTTCCTGAAATCCATTGTCTCTATTCTGCTGTACTCCCTTCTACCCTTCCTTAGAATTGCAAACTCTATGATTTCATGATCACTTTCACCCAAGCTTCCTTCTACTTTCAAATTCTCAACAAGTTCCTCCCTATTTGTTAAAATCAAGTCTAGAACAGCTTCCCCCCTAGTAGCTTTTTCAACTTTCTGAAATAAAAAGTTGTCTGCAATGCAGTCCAGGAACTTATTGGAGAGTCTGTGCCCCGCAGTGTTATTTTCCCAACATATATCTGGATAGTTGAAGTCCCCCATCACCACCAAATCTTGGGCTTTGGATGATTTTGTTAGTTGTTTGAAAAAAGCCTCATCCACCTCTTCCACCTGATTAGGTGGCCTGTAGTAGACTCCCAGCACGACATCACCCGTGTTTTTTACCCCTTTTAGCCTAACCCAGAGACTCTCAACACTTCCATCTCCTATGTCCATCTCTACCTCAGTCCAAGTGTGTACATTTTTAATATATAAGGCAACACCTCCTCCCTTTTTCCCCTGTCTAGCCTTCCTGAGCAAACTATACCCATCCACACCAACATTCCAGTCGTGTGTATTATCCCACCAAGTTTCAGTAATGCCAACAATGTCATAGTTGTATTTATTTATTAGCACTTCCAGTTCTTCCTGCTTATTACCCATACTTCTTGCATTTGTATATAGGCATCTAAGATAGTGGTTTGATCTTGCCTCCCAGGTTTGCCCTGACCCTCCTTCCTCACTGCCATTATAGCCTGTGCTCCCTCCTGTTTCCAACCCATCTCCCAGGTCTTGTTCCCCACTTACCTGTGGGCTTTGCTCACCTGTCCCCGTCGAACCTAGTTTAAAGCCCTCCTTACTAGGTTAGCCAGTCTGTGCGCAAATAAGGCCTTTCCCCTCTTCGAAAGGTGAAAGCCATCTGTGCCTAGCAGTCCTTCCTCGAATAGCATCCCGTGGTCAAGGAAGCCAAAGCCCTCCTGGCGACACCATCTTCGCAGCCAGGCATTCATCTCCACAATGCATCTGTCTCTGCCCGGACCCCTACCTTCAACAGGAAGAATCGAAGCGAATACCACCTGCGCTCCAAACTCCTTAACCCGTACTCCCAGAGCCCTGTAGTCACTCTTGATCTGCTCAGCGTCACACCTCGCAGTATCATTTGTGCCCACATGGATGAGTAGCATGGGATAGTAGTCAGAAGGCCGGATAATCCTCGACAAAGCCTCTGTAACATCTCGGATACGGGCCCCTGGCAGGCAGCATACCTCCCGGGATGAACGGTCAGGGCGACAGATGGGTGTCTCCGTCCCCCTCAGCAGAGAGTCTCCAACCACCACTACCCTACGTTTCTTATCAGTGGTGGCAGCAGACCTCCCAGCCTTAGGGGTACGAGGCTTCCCCTCCTTAACTGTTGCGGGTGATTCCTTCTCTCCTGTATCAAGAAGAGCATAACAGTTATCTTTTACCACAGCAGGAGGGTTCGCAGCAGGGGTGGAGCACTGCCTGCTGCTAGAAGTAACCAGCTGGCTGTGTTCACCCTGATCCTCCTCCTCCACTGGTGTGTCCGATACACCCTGAGGCATCTCCTCCTCCACTGGTGTGTCAGTAGTCCTGTCAACTGGGACAGCTACGTCAGCTGTCTCCACATGGATACTGTCCAAGAATTGCTCATGGATATGGATGTTCCTCAGTCTAGCCACCTCCTCCTGTAGCTCTCCCACCTGCTGCCTGAGATTCCACCAGTAGGCACCTTTCACATTGGATGTCACCCCCAGCCTGGATATCGGGAAGTGGAAATTGCAAATTACAGTCTTTGCAAGCCCACACCAGAATCTGGGTAAAAGCATCCATGCTTTGGTGCTCTGTCTGGCTACAGGCGCAGGTGGAGGAGACAGAAGCAGTGCTGGCACAGGTGTTGCGGGTCCTCCTCACCATTGTAAGCCTCCCTCTGTCAAACTCTCTCAAATTCCCGTCTGCAGCTCCCTGTCCGCTCTGCTCTGTCCACAGATGCTGTATGTGCTCCTCCTTCACCTGGAGAACTCCCTTGCAAAACTCCCTGTTAAGAGCTCCTGTTCGCTAAGCTCCCTGGTCGCTTGTGCACAGCTTTATAAAGCCCTGGCCTGAGTGAATGCCCCGCCCACTGGTTAAGGCTCAGCCAATTACCAGAGGCTTCTAGCTTTCAAACCTTCCTGGTAGCTCCGCCTCCAACTGCCAGCTACAGCACACGGTCCTTCAAACAAACAAACCAAACAGACTGACAAACACAAGCTCAGCACACAGCAAGTAACCCCCAAACACAAACACACACACTGCAGACAGCCACTTACCCCACAGATGCTGTATGTGCTCCTCCTTCACCTGGAGAACTCCCTTGCAAAACTCCCTGTTAGCAGCTCCTGTTCGCTAAGTTTAGAAAGGGTTTGGAATTATTTGGGTCCCTCTGAATAGAGTGAGTATCCTGATGAGGCCTATCAGTATTTGTTCTGTGTTCAGCTACCAGCAGTTCTTGCCATGAATACATCAAGAAGGAGTGATTTGCCATTGCCTTGCACCCTGTTTTGTCATTTTTACCTCTGCAAAGAGTGTGTAAAAAAAATTTTAAAAAACACTTCCAAATCAGAATTCTCCACTTGTATGCTGAGCTGAATTAAGGCACTCCAGGGCACTAGCACATGAAAACATGAGGCCTCCAATGGCTCCACCTCCTCCCTGCCACTACTTGGTGCGGCAGTATCCAGGAAGGCCCCAACTCCAGTGTCCCCTCCAAGAGAAGCAGAGTCACAAACATGGGGCCCTGTATCATCCATTCAAGCCCAAGGGCAGCGGCCCCAGGAGCAGAAATCCACTCATCCCGCCAGAAGGTCAAGAATGGCAATAAGGAGGACTCCCAGTTCTTATTCCAGAAGCTGCTTAGGTGAATGGGATGAACTTACTGTATGCTTCTCCTGTGCCATATACAGTCCTCGTCTGTAGCCGTCTTGGTGGAACTCCCCAGAGCAGTCGTTCTTAGAGTTAACACCTCAAAGAGATACAACAGCACTGAGAGGTGTTTGCTGACCCACGTATCAGGATGTCTGCAGACTCTGGTGACACTGGATGCTTTATGGTGTGCCATCATTTCTGATGTGTCCACAGCCTCAACATCCCTCCCATAGAAGAGGATGCTCTGGGCCTTCATCTTTATTGTATCAAATTTCCTTTTCCTTTTCAGCAGAGACTAACTTTTATTATTTCAATGGATTTACTGGAATAAGAGCAGAATTTGTACTATAACAAATGTATATACATCCATACTTACCATGTGTTGTTTTTTTTGATGATGGTACAATGGAGAGCTTCAGCTGTGCAAAGAGAAGGTGGCATGATGCCACTTGAATCCTGGCACTACCCGGAGGCTGATTTGACTCCCAGTGCAATATACAGTAGCCTTAGGACTGGTCTATATTGTGCTCAGCTTCGTCCGGCAGACAGGAGTCTCTGGACAACATTGGTGTTTTGGACAGGTTTACTGCTTGATGTCATGGCCTAGAGTAATTATGCTGGCTCTCTCCTCCTTGGGGAGCTAAATAGCATGGGGCAGAAGGATCTGGTCCTCAATATTTACATTATTCCCCACTATTCCTTTACAAGCAACATGTGAAAGATGTGTTGTGGTGAATTCTCATGTAGTCATTTACACCTGTGGGAAATGAATGTAACATGCTGTCTCCAGTGAGAACAGGTCTGGATTAAGTCATAGGCACTGTTGGCCCATTTCTAAAGGTTCAGCTCCTAAATCATGTGAGTGCATAAGAATCAATGTTTTCTATACACAACAAAAGTGTATTTCTAACCTGCAACCAAAAGATTGAAAATGTGACCCAACCGTACCTGACACATGCCCTACTCACTAATAAACCTTACTCCCCACTAATTTTGACTGCACTTCTTTGGGATCTCAGAAGAGAGAAAAGGTGCTGCAGACCCAGCTGGATCTCACTGTCATCCAGGCCATAATCGATCTGCATGATGGGTCTCGCTCCTTGTAGCTCTCATGGACATAAACTGGCCCATAGTAAATATTTTATATTAGTTGAGACCAAGTGTCAGATTGGCAAAGGCACAAATGAAGAGATACAGAGCTTTTCAGAGTACTGGTTCAAATGTCCACATTAAAAAAAATCATAGTTAATATCATAAGTGGCAGATTTATTGTCAACCTTGTCAGAAAGATGAAAGAGTAAAAAGATTAAATGTGTCAAGAACCAATTGTGTCAAACCAACCTAATAGCTTTCTTTGACAGGACAACAAACCTTGTGGAGGGGGGGGAAAGCGGTAGATGTGGTATCTCTTGACTTCGTTAAGGCTTTTGATACTATCTCATATGACCTTTTCAGAAACAAACTAGGGAAATACCACCTAGATGGTGCTACTATAAGGTGTGTAGTTATAAGTGGTTCACAGTCATTCTGGAAGGGCATATTGAGTGGGGTCCCACAGGGATTAGTTCTGGATCAGGTTCTGCTCAATACCTTCATCAATGATTTAGATAATGGCATAGAGAGTACACTTATAAGTTTGAGGATGATACCAAGCTGAGAGGGGTTGCAAGGGCTTTGAAGGATAGGCTTAAAATTCAAAATGATCTGGACAAACTGGAGAAATGATCTGAAGAGAATACAATGAAATTCAATAAGGACAAATGGAAAGTACTCCAATCAGTTGCACACATACAAAATGGGGAATGGCTGCCTAATAAAGAATACTGTGAAAAGGGATCTGGGAGTCATACTGGGTCAGAAGTTAACTGAGTCAACAATGTAACGCTGCTGCAAAAAGAGCAAACATCATTCTGAGATGTATTTGTAGGACTTTTGTAAGCAAGACACGAGCAGTAATGCTTCCACTCTATTCCATGCTGATTATGCCTCGACTGGAGTATTGTGTCCAGTTCTGGCTGCCACGTTTCAGGAAAGATGTGAACAAATTGGCGAAAGTCCATTGAAGAGCAACTCTAAAACCAATTGTAATTTTATTTACTTATTTCCTTGCAAAGCACACACTAGAATATCATCTCTGAATTCTTTTCATCCACAATTACTTTTAAGAGAAGGGAATGCCTTTTAGCACAATCAGTTTCTGTGTTTAGATGCAAATTATTTTAACAATATACACTTGGCTAGATTAAAGGTCTAGAAAACATGACCTATAAGGGAAGACTGAAAAAAATTGTGTTTGTTTAGTCTGGAGAAGGGAAAACTGAGGGAGGACACATAATAACAGTTTTCAAGTGTATAAAAGGTTGTTACAAGGATGAGGGAGATAAATTATTCTTGTTAACCTCTGAGCATAGGACAAGAAGCAATGAGGTTAAATTGCAGCAAGGGCGGTTTATGTTGGACATTAGGAAAAACTTCCTAACTATCAGGGTAGTTAAACACTGGTATAAATAGCAAAGAGAGGTTGTGGAATCTCCATCAATGGAGATTTTTAAGAGCAAGTTAGATGAACACCTGTCAGGAATGGTCTAGATAATACTTAGTCCTGCCATGAGTGCAGGGGACTAAACTAGATGACCTCTCAAGGTCCCTTCCAGTCCTATTATTCTATGACATTGAGACTGAACCTGTTTTTGATAGTTAGAAAAAGTAATTCATGTTCAGGACTGAGGTATATCACAGGGTAGTAGGCTGGGTAACTTTTGTGTCATTCACCTCCCCTGCCATCAATCCACACCGTTCACTTTCTCTAGTGTCACTTTAAAAAAAAAATCTAGTTATTTATGAAATTATATCAGACTTGCAAAATCCTACTATCCACCTTCCTATAAATGAGACATTTTTTGACAGGTGACTTAAAATATTAGTTTTTTCATTATTATCAATCATCATATTAAAGAGTGGGTAAGCAGATTTTTCTGCTGCGTGCGTAAATTTTCATAGCTATTTTGCAAGGCTGCATTATATATATAAAAAACAAGCTAATGCTTTACATATTTCACATGTGGTAAATACTGTACCTAGATATTTTTGGGGCAAGAAAATACCTTCTTGGGCAATCTCTCTCAAAGTTTTACCAAACTGCAAGAGAGGAAAATACATAGGACTTGTAGTTTACCAAGCCTTTATTAAAAACAAATGCTATATTTTTGGGCATCTCTGCATTGTCTGCAGGAATAGTTCAGCTAGCATAGAACGTAATGGGAGTTGCATTGTCTGATCACTCTAAAACCAATTGTAATTTTATTTACTTATTTCCTTGCAAAGCACACACTAGAATATCATCTCTGAACTCTTTTCATCCACAATTACTTTTAAGAGCAGGGAATGACTTTTAGCACAATCAGTTTCCGTGTTTAGATGCAAATTATTTTAACAATATACACTTGGCTTATTTTAAAAAGGCATTCATATGAAGAATGGTTGCAAATTTCTATTCCATAATGCTTAATGAAGCAAGACCCCATTAGGAAAATCATGTGACTATGTCTCTTTATTTCCCCTTTTCATTTTCCTCCCCCATCAACCTCAAACAATCATGTGGCCAGCTGAGGATTGGGCTTCTCCCCAGCATAAACTAGGGAAGCTTCAGGGCTGCTCTAATTTACATCTATCTACCCATAATCCCCAAGAATTAATACAGTAGCTTGTGGTCATTGAGGAGAAGGAATATCCAGCCTCAGTCCTGGGAATGTCTCTTGTGCTGGAGCTGGAAGGGAGAGTAGTGTAGGAGCCATTATGCCACTTGAGGATTCCCATTAGATAGATGGAATTTTCAGGGGGACAGATCATCTACCTTTATGGTTGTTTTGCATTGATGAAGCATCTAGGCTTGTGAAAAGTAGATAGCCCTGATACTCTGAAGCAATGGGAGTGAAGAAATGCCATTTTGGGGTGTAGTCGAATTAACCTGTACAACCAATAGATCACATGGAATATCCATGGTTAACACATTTTAAAAATATATTTTAATTTGACTCAGAGCAAATTATGTACTTTCAGCTGACAATTATACTGGGTATTTAGAGAAAAGTATTTTCATTATTTGAAAAGGTGACTGGAGTCTTAATGTTTCTGTCTAAAATGTGATTATCGAGGTCACAGAAGTCGTCATGATTCTATCTAAAAAAAATTATTTGAAGCACTAATAATATCTCTGCTCCATGCGTGGGATGGCATTGTGGTAATATACTAGCATTCAAGTTTCCTACATCTAGTCTCATACATGCAAGACAGCAGAGCCTGCCCAAAAGATGGGGGGGTGAGGAGGCAGCAGGGGCCAGCCCTCCCTGCCCCTCCTCTTCCATCCAAGGCCTGCCCCTGGCCAAGTTGGAAGCTGGAGCGGGCTGGTAGCTGGGGGCCCTTCACTTGCCTGGTGTGAGGGGTTTGACCACAGCCACCAGCACCTGTCCCCACCTTGCCCAGACCAAGTGAAGGGTCTACAGTGCAGCTCCACACAGCTGCCAGTGCAACTCTTACCATGGCTGGGCTGTGGCCTTCTGGGTCCAGGAAAGAGCCATGTGCAGTGCACTAGTAGCTGTGAGAATCTGCGGACCCTCCTGCCCAGGGTGGGTGGGGGATTCGCAGGGCGAGGACATGGTCTGAGTGCTGCTCTTGACACCCCCCACCCCAGGCAAGTGGAGTGTCTATGGCGTGGCACCCCACAGCTGCCTGGTCTCCCCAGCTGAGCTCCAGCTGCTGGCCTGGCTAGGGGGGGTGGGGCAGCTCTATGTTTTTTGCTGCCCCAAGCACGGCGGGCAGGCGACTTTCGGCGGCGTTTCTGTATTAGTTTTTCCATAAGGCCCTTCCACAGTGGGGAAAGCTTCCCACTTTGAACTGGGGGGTCCAGTGGAAAGCCACTGATAGAACAGCTTCATTGTAGCCTCATATTTAGGTTCCCAGAAAGAAAAAGTCAGAGGCTTGAGGCAACATAAAGCACAGTGTATCTACATGGGTGGTCTTGGCCTCTTGTGTATCATATAAATCATAGAAATATAGAACTGGAAAGATTTCGCTATACCTAGGGACTAAGTATACCAAGACCATTCTTGATGGGTGTTTGTCTTATCTGTTTTTAAAAAACTCCAGTGACAGGGATTCCACAACCTCTCTTGGATCTTATCCCAGTGCTTAACTATCCTTATAGCTAGAAACTTTTCCCAATATCAAATCTAAATCTCCCTTGCTGCAGATTAAGCCAATTTGTTGTTCTACCTTCAGTAGACCTGGAGAACAACTGATTGCCATTTTCATTATTACAGCCTTAACATTTTTGAAGACAATTATCAGGTCCATCCCCCCATCAGCCAAGTCTTGTTTGCATAAGACTAAATATGTCATCTCTCAACTTTTCCCCATAAGTCAGGCTTTCTAAACCTTATGTCATTTTTGTAGCTCTCCTCTAGATCTCTCCAATTTGTTCACATCTTTCCTAAAGCGTGGCTCCTAGAACAGACACAATACTCCAGCTGAGGCCTCACCAGTGCTGATTACAGCAGGACAACTACAGCCAGGGATGGCTCTATGTTTTTTGCCGCCCCAAGCACGGCAGGCAGGTGGCTTTTGGTGGTGCGCCTGCAGGCAGTCCGCTGGTCACATGGATTCAGTGGCATGCTTGCGGGAGGTCTGCCGGTGCTGTGCCATCAACATCCTCACTGCTGAATTGCTGCCAAAGCTGCGGGACTGGCGGACCTCTGCCTGCCACCCTCACAGCAACCAGTAGGCTGCCCCCTGCGGCTTGCCGCCCCCGGCACGCGCTTACTGCACTGGTGCCTGGAGTTGCCCCTGACTACAGCCCATGTCTTACATATGACACTCCCATTAATACAGCACAGAATTACATTTACCATTTTTGCCATACCATGGGACCAAAAGGGTGAGGGTGAGGGGCATGCATCCACAGCATGTTCCACAGGGAGAAGAAACCTTCCCCCCTTCATGATGGAATAATTTGGCAGTTTTCCTCCCCCTTAACACCTTTCTATGAAAGTTTTATCATGGAAGAGCACAATCAGTACTTCAAATTCTTTAGACCAAATGAAATCCATGTTGGACCATCTATTCAGCAAATACCAAAGGCCTCAGACACTCTCACCTGCATGACTCACTAGCAAGGGTTTCTGCAGCTCACATCATCTAACAAGTTCTCATGAAACTTCAGACACTTATAGGTAAAATTAAAATGACAGATCCTCAGTAGTTTCAGAGCCCTGCTCAATGCTGCTGGAGGATGAGGAGAGGCTAATAGGAGCCACTGCAGACCCTGGAGTGATTTTGAGCAGCCTCAGGGTTACTTTTAATTATGCTTAATTGTTTCAGCCTCAAAGGAGTTCAAAAGAACTATACTAGAGCCAAAGGTCTGGCTCCAAATTTTGCTACACAATGGACTCTTGATTCTGTTTCACCATACACAGTCAAATGGATTTTCACAGGCAAAGGCAAGCTGGCAGAATCTGAACATCTCACCACTGTGGCTTTTAGCAAATGTGCTTTACAGAGGATTGCCAGGGAGGGAATAACTGTATCAAAGGCCTTCCTCCCTTCCAAAAAATAAAATCAAAATCAAAATCCCAGCCTTGCTTTGAGAATAAAGACCAAATCTATGGGGGGTTAAGTTTGGGTTTGTTATTAAAGTAATACATATGTATATAGCACCACAATTAGATCATCTGCATTTTTTTATTCTTAATTTTTCCAGAGAAAGAAATTTGTTCCCTTGTTTCAATGTCATGGGAAAACATGTGGAAATATAAACCTGTGGTAGGAAGCAGGCTCAGTGGGAGTTATAGAGCGGAAAATGCAGGCATGGTTTATCAGCAGAATATGCAACATATACCAAACATCCGGCTTTCTAAGTAAGTTGTTAACAGTGCTTGATACAAATGTTTCTCTTTAAAGAATCAGATGTTCTTTTTTTTTTTTTTTTCAATAGCTCCTGTATGGTAAAACTGGTGCCATAAAGTCATTGCAAGAGACAGCAAACAACTTTGTTATCTAATAGGCTTTTTTCCTCTTTCTTTTTTTTTTTAAACAATGGATCTAGCAGGTGGCATGTGGCAGAGACTGGGTCTATCACTATCTCCAGGGTGCCAAGACGTCCCTCAAAGTTTCTGTGGGAGGAATTTGTTGGTGGGATTTGGATTGTAAAGGCACGCGAGCATCTGCTGCCTGCTCAGTCTCATTACCATTCACACAATTAACTCCTGCAGCTCTCAGCCCAGCAGCGAGGGCCAGGGACTCAATGTTAGTGCCTTTTGACAATGCTCATTATCATTCATCTGAACTTAAGAGTTCCATTGCTTTAAACTCAGAGCAAAGTTTTCTGTGAAAACAGATCACACAGAGAACAGCTCCAGTAATGAAGAGAGAATTGGCATAATAGATCCTAACAGCTTAAAATCAACTTCCCTAAACACAATGCTACAGATAAAAATTCAACCTGCATAGTAGTGGCTTTTATCTCTGCAATATAAATGTGTTAAGAACAGCTTTGTACATTTTATGCTCCTATAGTTAGCCTTCCATAAGCATTTTTAACATTTTCCAGTGCTTATATATCTATTTTGCAGGCTAACATAGCACAGTGTTTTAGCTCCTCTCCCCCACTCCCATCCAATTGGAATGTTACTTCAGAGTGTCCTCCTCTGCATTGTGTACAGGATAAAAGTCTGTTTTCACAATCATTGTGAGATAATTTCAAGTACAGATTAAGCAGAGTGGGTGATTTGTTGTTGTTGGTTTTTTTTTTTTAGAGAAAAAGATGTAAAAGGAGGTAGTTATGACATATTCCTCTGACAGCCCACATAGATTCAGAAACTCAGCAGGTTTGATCTGTCCCTGCTAAATTACATAAACATCTGAAAATAAATGCTGCACATTCCTTTAAGTACTGCAATGCCTGATAAATGTTCAGAAAACTGCAATTAGTACAATTGTTAAATTGCAATGAGGAGATGCATGGCTCTTCCTTTCTGGTCTAATGTGCTTTTTATTAGTATGCAGAGCTATGAAGACATGAACCCCATCTTCCTGTCAGTAAGCAGAGGTTTAGAAAAGCCACACCTTTTTAAAACAGAATCATTCAGCTAAAAAAAAAGAGGAGATTTAACCTAATCTGTCTCCAGTGTGAAAAAGGCTGCTGTATTTGGCAAACAAAGAAAACATTATGCAGCCAAGCCTGAAGTTGTGATAATCCAGCCACATTTTGAATGCTCTGCAGATAATCATTTGGGACCTTACTGAAGAATATTAAGTATAGGGGAAAAGATATTTACTTCAATGTGTCTACTAGAGGCAACTGTTTATCTCAGTTTAGTATTAGAAATATTATATTTTGAGCAGAGTCAGGCAAAGGTATAATATTTTCAAAAGTTTGTAAGGCTCACGGAGATTTTATCCTTTCCCTAAACCATTACTATAGGTATATTTTCCTCAAACCTGCCATTCTCTTGTTAGAAGAATCTCTCTTTGTTCCTTGTCATAATTCAAATCTAAAAGAGTGGCATGCTTCAGAGCTTCCAAAAATGGCACCCATCAGAATTTGACTCTCATGGGAGTGGTGCACCTTGGCAGTATTTTAGTTATGCAAAATTGGAGTAATTAAGAGAGTAATGATACCTGCCATTATGCAATAGTGATTACTTTGTTTGTAGCACTGTCCCAGCTCTAGTTGTTTGTCATTGTAATATGAACCTCCAAAGAGCAGTCTAGCATGTCAAATTACAAATTATATTATTGGATTTTAAGTAATTCTTTGTTTACTGTTTTCATGTTCGTGTGGTTTGTTCAAAGTTGATATAGCTCTTTTGGTAAAATGCCTTTAGCCAGAATGAGAACAAACCAGATAGGGTTGACCCTTAAATTATCCACCATGGTGGTTCAAGTCATATAATTAGAGAGAAAAATTTATAGGCAACCATCATTATTAATTTGTAGAGTGGGCACCCCCAGCAGCCCCAAAGTAGTATATTATGTTTTAATTTTATGAAATGTGTTAACTATGCATGATTAATTTATACTAAGTTCATTTAAAGCCCTATTAGTTCAAACTGAAAGGCTTGTGTTGGTTTGCCACCAGAATGCCTCTCATTTTTATGAATAGTGAAAGATATAAAAAGTATGCTGACATTGAGAATTTTTGCTGTTTTTTTTCTTTTTTCATTTAAATAAAATGTTCATCCCCCAGAGATTTTTGTTTGAGTCAGATGTCAAGTCAGAGTTATTTGTCTTTTTGTTTAAAGTCTTAATTGCAAGCTCATTCCAAAATATCATTAATTTAGTGGAATGTGTTTCCTGTGCTGGGTCCATAAGTATGAAAATACCCTAATGATTTGAAAATGCTGTGTGCTTCCAAACATGTAACTCAAATGCTGGAATAGCTTCACTATGATGTAATGAGGCCACTGGCACCAGCTCCTCATAAATCCAGGAATACAGAAAATGTTACTACTTTTGTGACAGGTACTTAAAGCATGATCCTGAGAACACAAACTTTCCATACACAAATGACATATACTCACTGAGCTATATGGATTCAAGACTCTTTCACTTTGAAATATTATTTCTTTTTTGACACAAACAAAATTAGTTTGGTGGACATAGCTTCTGGGCTAAACCTTTATAAGCCCCCTTCATATTACTTTACAGTTTTAAAATATTTATAATTTTTGGATGCTGAGTGCTTTTTCTTAGGCCATCCTTGTTATCAAGATATTGTTCATCTGCTTTGTCCCTATGAAGTCAACTTAAATCACGAAATGAGGCCATTAAGCAAATGCAGAATAAGTCAAGCATGCACAGTATGGCATATGGGTAATTTCCATTAAAGAAGTTCAATATGTGGATAAAAGTAAAACTTGATAAAAAAGAAATGCCAGAGTCTAAATGGATTTGGAATATAGCTATTGTGATTAAGTGTTGCACAAGCTAAGCTCCATGGGAATGCTCAATATCATTGCTAGGGTTTGTCCCCTTAGCTTTACCACATCGTTTAAATACTAAAGCTGTAGAAAATTTAAATTGTATATATATAAATGTGTGTGTGTGTGTTATATACTACAGAGAGAGAGAGTTTATACTTTAAAATATTCTTTTGGTTTGCATATTATGCTAACAATTGATTCAGCTGTTAACAACAGAATTTCCTGATGGTCTCATTTGTTTTGCAAAAGCTATAAAACCAAGTGGTAAAATGGACAAAGGATGTGTCAGGAAAAGAAAGCTCATCAGCTTATTGACAGGTTTGGTGGTTTTCTTATTGTTAGCTTTGTTTTAAGATCACCCTAAATAAAAATCTACATTGTCTTTATGCCTATTAGTCAATATTTAACCCGTGATTTGTCCTCCATACAATAAAATGAAAAGATATAGGAGAAAACAGTCTCTCTCTCTCTCTAGGTTTGTTTTGATTCAGAGTGAAGCATGGGTGACTCCCCCCACCTTTTTTTTTAATTGAAAAGCTCTTTTTATCAAGAGGGTTTTATTTCCATGAGAGATTATGTCGATTTATTTGGGGTCTGCAGAACAGCATTTATTATTTGCTGAGATGATTTACATATTGCAAATGCTGCCACAATGGTAACATGTACTAGCTGTTGTTTGTTTGCAAATCATGAAGATACAACTCAACATTCCCTACTGTGATAATTGTAGAAAGGAAGAAATCTAGCTTGTGTTGCGTATCTGTGTTGTGCATAGACATATTAATGGATTTCCCTCAGCCAACTGACTGTCTTCTCGGAAAAAGTTTTAAAACTATAACTTCCATATTGCATATATGTCAGAAAGAAAATGCACAACCAAAATACTTTAAAATGTTAATAGGTATGATTTATATATCTTTTTTTATCTTAAACACTGTAGAGACCAATACCAAACATCCAGCTGAGTCAGATGTCACTCAGTCACAAAAAGTAGGTTTTTAATTAACTGATCAATCAGTCATTTAGCATGGTTACAGCACTGACTTCAGGAAGGCTTCATTCTCATAACTACGCTATTCTGGTCTCAGTGCTTGTACATCTTACATATCAAAATGGCCGTTGGATGAGCCCACATTACATGAGAGTTTGGTGGGTTGCCTCTGGCAGTGATGAGTAGTGACTATTGGCTCTTTTATATTAGTTAATTATAGCAAAATGGAACGTGGAGGACTATTGAGGAAAGAGGGAGTTGGGTGGTTGGGTTTAAGGGACATCTGAAGTGGACACATGATTAAATGTGATGGTTGTCTTATATGTCCAGCCTTCTTTTGAAACATGCAGCCAGTGGGCCAAATTCCATTTTTGTATGAATGATTTTATATGAAATATAAGTCCTACAAGTAAAATAAGATTAAAAGAATAAATTATACATTGCAGGAGCCTATGTGATTCCTAATGTGGGCAACATTCTGATCTCAATTACTGTAAGCTGGTGTAAACATAGAGTAACTATTTATTGCAATGGAGTTATTCTACTTAAACTGGTAACACAGATTAGATTTTGACGTTGTATAGGCAGAAACAGCCCATCTAAAGGAACTTTTATTCTAATCCATATGGAAATCTGACAGAAATGACTGACTTTTGTTCTCAACTGTGATATTTCCATAAAGAATTTTATTATTCGCACATTCGTAAAATGAGAAGGAGACTTCATAGACATTCGCCTTTGAAAATGACTCGTTCTGATCTTTTTTACTTTTCATGTTTCTGAGTGTGGGCTTTGGTGGTCCTATATCACAAAGGAGGAACAGTGAACTATTTGTTATGGATCCTCCATAATGGATGAAATGGGAAATGAGTTTCATGGAAGCGGAGCACCCTGGAGATTATTAGTTTTGCCACTATATATATATATATGCGCTTCTCTGACATCACATCATTAGCATTATTATTTTATAGGGTAACCAACCTACTGTAAAACCTATTTGCAAAATCCAATCATTTTATCATTTATGGATCTTAATATAATGTACAGAGTTTTTTCTCTAAAATTGGAAAACCATGAAAGGCTGGCATATTTTAAGTCACATACATGCACTGCATATAAGAATCTGACTTCTATCTTAGAAGGAAAAAAATGAAAGTAAGTCATGAGATAAAGACCCACAAAACAGTTTTATATAAATCCTGGCAAAGGACAAATCCAAAGCGAGTTTGTTAAAAGAAAGAGACTGCACAGTCTCTTTCCTCAGCCTCCCAGTCAAAAAGTTCCTACAGTAAAATCACTTCTCCCCAGGAAGTGAATATTGATCTTCATAATTGCAAATGACATTTCTGGGCCTCCAGCTATCTGGGTGTGGCTATCTTGATAAATAATGTATGTGATTTTTGACACTGGACCAATGTGAATGAGACTATGTTAATAATTACATAAATGATTTATCAGGAATAGAAGGAAAATACTCATGGAATGACAGATATCCCAGGAAATTCCCAGAGGTTCAACTCCCAGAATCTCCCTCTAATGCTAATGTCGATAAATGCAAAGTAATGCACACTGGAAAATATAATCCCAACTATGCATACAAAATAGCGGGAGCTAAATTAGCGCTTACCACTTAAGAAAGAGATCTTAGAGTCATTGTAGGTAGTTCTCTGAAAACATCTGCTAAATGTGCAGCAGCAGTGAAAAAAGCCAACAGATTGTTACGAACCATTAGGAAAGAGAGAGATAATAAGACAGAAAATATAATGCCACTATATATATATAAATCCATGGCATGACTACACCTTGAATACTGTGTACATTTCTGGTCACCCCATCTCAGAAATGATATATTAGAATTGGAAAAGGTATAGACAAGGGCAACAAAAATGATCAGAAGTATGGAACAGCTTTCATATGAAGGAGGAGAGATTAAAAAGGCTGGGACATTTCAGCTTGAAAAAAGAGACAACTACGGGAGGATATGATAAAGGTCTATAAAATCATGAATAGTGTGGAAAAAGTGAATAAGGAATTTTTTTTTAACTTCTTCACATAACACATGAACAGAGATCACCCAAAAAGCTTAATAGGTCAGGTTTAAAACAAACATAGGGAAGTAATTCTTCACACAATGCACAGTCCAACTGTGGAACTCATTGCCAGGAGATGTTGTGAAGGGGACAAAAAAAACGAACAAAAAAACATCAACAGTCTAGCCTCTGATTGTCAGATGATGGGAGTGGACGATGGGGGATGAATCAGTTAGTGATTGCCTGTTCTGTTCATTCTCTCTGAAGCTTTAACCACTGTCAGAAGACAGAATACTGGGCTAGATGGACCACTGGTCTGACCCAATATGGCTGTTTTTATGAGTGATTTGAGAAAACAGTAAAAGGAACCGGGTATGTAAGTCTCCAAATCTGAGGACCCTGGGGATCTGTAGGTAACTTCCTTTCCAGCCCTAAGATGATGAAATAGCCTCAAAGAGGGCTTCCTCCATGTACTGCTCAGTAGACCTCTTCCCAGTTGCAGCACAGCTCCACCAGAAGCCATGCTGCCATTAGATGTCCGCCTTCCCCATTCCATACTACTCAGTACAAACAATGGGGAGGTGACCCTTCAGAAAACAATATTGACTGGAAATGTGTTAACTCCCACATGGTTATCTGGAGTCCAGAGGAGATCATGCTGTAGAGTGCTCCATACACTACATGTCCTCTCAAACAGTGCAACCTTTACCCCATGGAGTTGTGGTAGAGGCAAAAGGAGGAGTATGCCATGGAAAACTGCTCCCCACAATGCACAGCCTGTATGCAAATCTGCAATGCAGTACCTTCCACTCTCCCCATGACCACTATTCCCTGGATGGACTAGCAGAGGCAGCCACTCTACCTTTTTATGTGAGGCACTGAGGCATAAACACAGATGCTCAAACTCTCCACTTTCCTGAAATTAATTATCTCCTAACCGCCTCCCCAGCTGACTTTTCCCACTAGCCCTACATAGGCTGGCATGGAGACCAGTTCTGCCCTGTGTAGAGGGTAAATCTCTGTCTGGCTTCTCAGCTGCCAATCGGGCCTTCCAGTTCACTAACAATTACCACAATCACATAGGCAGTCATGGTCACTGAATGTGCAAATGATTCAGTACATGTCCAGCTTGTCCCCTTTTCTGAAAATCTGAAAACCAATATATTAAATAATGTTAAAGTGAAAAGTGAATAGTCAAGACATTCTTAGCTCCATCATATATGATCCTTTATAAAAGAAGAGAGAGGAATTACTAGTTTGCAGGACAGCATTAAATGTAATAATGAGAATTTTAAAGCGAGAGCACAGATGGGTAGAAAGTTAATGAACTAAAATAAAAAAGAGAGAAGGGGAGATGGGGGAGGGAGTCAATTTGAACAGCAAAGCAAAGCAAAAATCAGAAGTGCAGCATAGTTTTGAATTGGCTGAAGAGAGGATATTGAGCTATCAGGATTGATAGCACAGGAGAAATCTAAACGATTGATCATGATTTCTGGTATAGCAAAGCCTGAAATCTGCCAAGACAAATCTGGGTAAATGGCAACAAGCTGAACTGTTTAGAAGGTGATATCTGCAAGATTTAATAGTCTGAGTGATGAGAAGAAGATCCTGATAAAAATAATGCTGAAGATTCCTAAAACCAACAACCAGAATGATGGAAGTATTGTTGACCATAATAAAAGTTGGCAAGTGGAAAGGATGAAAGAAAGCTGGGACAGGGAAAAGAATGTGTGTCATGGTCATTTTTAAATTGAGAACAGGTTTTCATTCAAGAAATAACAGGTAGAAACAGCTATATTTATTAATGGGGAAAGGGAAAAAAAGAAGAAATACGACTGAGCGTAAGCAACTTACCTATGATATTGGATACTTTGAGCACAGATGACATCATCAAGTGGGCAATCATTTGAAAGAAAGAAAAAAGTTTAGGGAATTAAGAAGCCCTTTGGGATAGCTACAGAGATACCAATGAGATGTGAAAGAAAGGTTGTTATCCCGGGCTATCCTGAAAGACTGATTAGATATACAGGGATTAGGGGGAAGCTACTGTATTGGAGTGTAACTAGAAAAACAAAACATGCCTTGTCAATAAAGAAGTGTCAAAATCTGTGGATAAGTCAAGAAGGATAAAAGACAAAATGTAACCTCTTGATTTAGTCAAAAGCAAAGTACTGATAATTGTAGTATGGGCTGCCTTGGTACAATGACCAGAATAAAAATGGATGGAGAGTGTCATAAACAGATGGTTAAGGGTTAATGTCTCTTTTACCTATAAAGGGTTAAGAAGGTCAGTAAACCTGGCTGAAACCTGACCAGAGAGCCAACAGAACCTTGACAGAGAGGATTAAGAAAAAAATGGTAAGTGGAGTAAGAAACAATTTGAGACTAAGCCTCCCATTCCAAAGGTTTAGAGCAGCACAGGAGATGGGAAATAGGGCAATTGCAAAAACTGGAATTTTGGAACAGAAAGGAGTATCTAGAGAAGCATATTTTAGCTTTTTCAAAGGAGGAAGGAACTGATCCTGAGATAAGGCAGGATCTGATCTAGTAAGTAATAGATATGAGACTATAGCTTTGAGATAAGAAGTCTGTTGAAAGACCTAAACAAAGGCCAAATTGTGGCAAGAGAATGAAAGAAAGAAAAGAAACATCAAAGAAAGGTGGAGACAGTGTATGAGAAAGGTAAAGGAAAGGATTTGTTTTGGTGCCCTCCCTGCAGCTTCTCTCTTACTGGTTCATTCTCCTTAGGAGAACCAGATGTTCAACACTGAGTTAATAGGATACCATAGACGTTGCTACATTATTCTGTTTTAATGAGTTTGCACTGGTTATGTCCCAGTTTCTGGAGGCTAAGAGGGTGATGCCTGTACAAGCTAAATAAGAAGTGTCAAGGATTCAAAGGTGAGACTTTTGAAGTTTTCAGTCAATGACTAGTGTATTTTTAGACAACTGAAGTCTGCTGCTCTTGCAAGTTCTGATCTGTGACCTGAGAAAACAGAAGACCTACTTTATGCTTCTGAGTACCTAGTATTTTTACACTACCAGACTTTATTATTGAAAACCAAATAACGCCACCAACAACCCAGTCAAAGCAGCATTTCTGGACTTCAAGCTCCAGCTAGCCAACACTTTCTACCTGGGAACATTTTTGAAACTCAAATTCAAAATTTAGTGTGAGTATCTAAGTTAATGAAAAATGTAGAGTGCTGAATATAGCGCAAATATCAACATTTAGATTTAAAGTAAGAGATGTTAAAAAGTTGCTTGATGTATATGCTATCAAAAAGATTTATGGTTATTTGTTTCTTTAACAAGCATATGTGAAGTAATTTCATGATGATCTGTATTCATCACTGAGTGTTTGCTTGTTCCTTTTTTTCTGAAGAAAAATAATTTTCATTACTTTGGTAGAGACAACCTTCATGCTCAATGTCTAGACTAATTAGGATTTCACCTCTTCTATTTAAGTATATTGAAAAGGTGGTTCTTCTTCATTTTTGATGATATCCATGATCAGTATTAACTAAAGGAAAATTAATTTGCAAAAAAGACAAAGAACATGAAAACTATAACAAGTCAGCTGCTGCTCACAGTAATGCAACCTCGGTGACTTAAATAGGGTGCAGTGGAGTGCACCTATTCTAATAGTTTGAACAGAGAAAAAAGGATTGCTTGAGTAGTAAATTAAATAATTATAAATATATAATATATATGTTATATATTATGATATATACTATATTATGTTATATATTATGATATATATATACTCCTATTTAAGTTAATAGGGCAATTCAATCTGTGCTTTAGGATTTTTTATAGTGGCTATCATCACAGTATCTAACCCACCACTTACATAAGCAAGTCAGGTAAGAGCTGGCCAATATTTTGTGTGCGCGTGTACCCACACACACATTTTTTGGGAGAGAGAGGTAATAATTGGTATCAATATGCAAGTAATGTTTTTACTTTTGGGAAAAAGTTTAAAAGGTGAGATCTTCACACCTACTCTGATCTCTTTATGTCTTGTAAAAGGGACAGAGTGGCATAAAAGAGCCCTAAAAGTCCTGTTTCCATGCAGGAGAGGATTTCCCTAGCACAGGCACAATGGAGGACAGCTGTAAGGATACCTCCTGAGTATCCTCTCACAAGCTCTGGCAGAGGAGACATAAAGGTTTTCCTGGGTAGGAGAGACATATCAGTGGCAGGTCAAAGCAAAAGTTCAGTGGAGATTCCAGCCAGTGTGGCAACCCATAGGGCCCCAGGGCTGTCTAAGCCCAAGTCTACACTAGCGGGGGGGTGGGAAGGGGTCGACCTAACATACTCAACTTCAGCTACGCAAGTAGTGTAGCTGAAGTCGGCGTATGTTAGGTCGACTTACCTGGCCAGGAGGACAGCAGCAAGTCAACTGCTGCCACTCCCGCATTGACTCTGCTTCTGCCTCTCATGAGTTGGAGTTTCAGAGTTGACAGGGAGCGTGACTGGGGATCAATGTTATCGCCTCTATACTAGACAAGATAAATTGACTCCTGATAGATCGATCACTACCCGCTGATCCAGCGGGTAGTAAAGACCTGCCCTAAGTTATGAGGGTGGGCCTCTGGAGCCCCTGGAACAGCCTGGGATCAGGAAGGTGCAGAGATGGCTTAAAGCCACCTTAGCTCTCCTTCCTCCAGAATGGGAGTTCTAGGGTGAATCTGTTAGAGGTGGAGCACAGAATCTCAACCCTAGTATGAAATGTTTTTCTCATGACAAATTAAGAAATCTTTCACTAGAGTTGTCCTTTGCTTGTGCCTGAACCTGAAGTACTATCGTTAGTTTCATAAGGCTACAGGATAGTCTATCAGAAATTGTAGGAATAACAGATGTAATAGACAGCAAGGTAGGATCAGAGAGCTTGGTTCTGGATGGTCTTTCATTACCTCTTCATTACCTCTTTCTGGACTACTGGGAAGTGTAGGGAATGAGTACATGTACAGGAAAGGTGTCTTGATGAAAGGATTGAAAATACATTCCTTCCTATCATATTCTTAGGAATACCCTCAATTTTGTAGTTGTAAGGGGCTGGCAAACAAAATTCAATTCCCCATTCATCCCACAGGGTTAAAGATATCTCTCAGGTCTGGGAGGTTCCTTTTGAACTCAAATTCACTGTACCAGGAACATAGTGCACAGACTGTACTACTTGCTCTGGCATAGCTTCCAAAATGCATGGCTGAGTTGGTCATCTACTCCTCACTTATTCTCCCTAGTTCAGGAAGGTAAGATAACAGTGTTTGTTATATCCCACTTATTCTTTAAATCACAAAAAGATCTCCAGCCTTGCCTTACTGTACCCATCTCCATAACTACAGGAGTAGTCAAGTCTACAAAGGAGATAGATTAAATTTGATAAACACTATACTCTTGCTTTGTGCCATTTGGTCTAGCCAAACAGTCCATGATAGTGAACACTTCATTCTAAATTGACCAGTTACCTTGAATCCAATGTGCACCCCATATGTCCCTTTGGAATATATAAAAGAGTAATCAAAGCCATTGGAAACCCCTATTGCCTTGTTAATTTTCTTCAGGCCTAGTCTACACTAGAAAATTAGGTCAATTTAACTACATCAGTCAGGTGTGTGAAAAATCACGTGTCCTGAATGGTATAGTTAAGGCAACGTAAATCTCCATGTAGACAGCACTAGGTCAACAGAAGAATTCTTTCATCAGTCTGTATACTGTCTTTTGGGGAAGTGGATTATCTACACCACCAAGAGAATCCCTCCTGTCAGTGTAGGTAGTGTCTACACTGAAGTGCTACAGTGTCTCAGCTGAAGCATTTTAAATGTAAGTAAGTACTCAGTGACACACATCACCTCCTGGCATGTCTTCTAGATTTCTTCTTGACAAGCGGCAGAAGAGAGAGTTATGTGGGGTAGAAGGCCAAAACTGGATGGATCTAGGCTTAGAATGATCTTAAATCCATGCAAGTAGAGCTAGAAAATATTAATCTGCGAGAAACCTCAGCCTCTATAGAACAATTCAGAACGTCTCAGAAGTCTGAGTAGCCTAATTATAATCAATAACTCATTTCAAAGTCAAGAAACACTATGGATCATATCTGCCTCTCCCTTACACCAGCCTAATTCCAGGTTAAATCCTGGACTTCAGCAAAATTATTCTGGATTGACACCAGTGTTGTTGAGAACAGAATCTGGTCCTATGAGACCAAATAAATAATTATAATAATAATAATAGTCATTTTCATGACACAAAGCTAGATATAACTAACTAGTGTTGTCACTACTGAACTACCTCAGAGCTAAAATTGTATAGCATTATTTCAGATTCCATCTTTTGCTACTTAAATATTAGTAAAAATCCTAGTTCTATTTCTATCTCATATAAAATGACCCAATTTCACTATGTGCGGGGAATGTATTTATCCTCAAGAGATTAACTTTTCTGAAAGAAACACACTATATCCTCTTCCTTGTCAAAAATGCAAACTCCATAAGATTTAATATCTATTACTGGTATGGTCTTTCCCAGAATCACTTGAATTCTGACGGCAAGAGATTCAAACAACTTTTGATATTGTGCAGATACAACTATATAATTTTCATGAAAGTTACATATACATGTAGTTACTACACTTTTCAAGCTAAACTTTTCAACATCACTTTATTGATTGCTAAAAGATGTACCTCGTGAAAATCCACATTGATCCTATGTGGATGAGATGAATGGCAGATTTAAAAGCAATCATTTCCTTTGAGAAAAATATATAGAGAATTTCTTGTGGACTTGGAAAACTGTCTTTAACTTTCTCTTCAAAAAAAAGCTTATGAGACAATCAAAAGAATGTAACAAATGAGTAATAAGCTGGACTGAGGTGTTTTGCCAGCACTGACTGCATTTGAAATTGTTGCATCAGGCTGGAGCCTCTCCAACACACTTGATAGTAAATATGATCTTAACTCCTCGTGTTGTGCTGTATTCTGAAACATCTCAGTGACTCCTTGTTAAGTGGAATATTTTGTTTTTACCTGTTATATAGCAAATCAAACACACAGTAGATAATTATAATAATAATCTATTCTTTTCAAGAAACGAAAGTTCAATGAATCAGTGGGTTTTTTTTGGTTTTGTTTTGGTTTATTTTGTTTGTTTGTTTGTTGTTTTATATTTAGAGCCCTACAGGACTGTGAACTTGTCTTCTAAACATCCTAGTTCACTTTGCTAGTGCTTTTTAGGTAGCCTGTTTTAAAAGTAGGAAAATATCAACAAAATGGTAAAAGTTAAGAAAATCTATGAGGAAAGGTGAAAAAAAACTGGACATGTTTAGTCGAGGAAAAAAAGATGGAGGGGAGAATCTGATAACAGTCTTGAGATATATTAAGGGCTACAAAGAGGACTATGATCAATTGTTCTCCATGTCCACTAAAAAGTAGGACAAGAAGTAATTGGCTTAATCTGCAGCAAGGGATATTTAGATTACATATTAGGAAAACCTTTCTAACTATAAGGACAGTTAAGCACTGGAATAGGTTTCCAAGGGAGTGTATGGAATGCCTGTCAATGGAGGTTTTGAAAAACAGGTTAGACAAACACCAGACAGGGATGGTCTAGATATACTTGATCTTTCCTCAGTACAGGAACTGGACTAGATGACCTCTAAAGGTCTCTTCCTGTCCTACATTTCTATGATTCTGTGATTATTTGTTTATGGTGGTGTCCGCAATGTGCTAGCCACTGACTGGAAAGTCACGAAAGGATGGACCCTGTCTTGAAAAACTCACAGTCTAAGGATTATTTGCTTAAACAAATTGGCACATATTTTAGGGGCAAACATAGGAGTTAGTGTGCCTAAATCAATGTTTGCATGCTCAAATGCTAAATTTATTTGTGTTTTGACAAATTGGTCCTGAATCTAACAATTTTGAACAAGTCAGAAGATTCTGCTTGTGGCATTTGTAGATATGTGACTTTTAGTTTTGCTTTCTGTGTACTACACCTTTATATTTCTAGGGATCCACTGGAGGCATCAGCTGTTTGTCTTCAGTTCTGGTTCAACTTGTTACAGAAAACATGCATATTATGCTCTCTTATGGAGATCTTGACCTTTGTTTCCTTTTCCCTTATTCTAAAATGAATGTCATTCATAGTGTTCATAGTGTTTGAAAGTTTTTATCAGTATGAGAAATATTTCCTGTAGATATAATAAGGAACACCGGTAGAACCAGAAAAAAAATGTTCCATGGTAGAAACTAATGAAGTATATGCCCTGTAATTAGGTATGTACTGTGATAAACTCAGGACAGACAGCTGCAAGGGAGGGATAGGAATCAGTACCAGAAGGTTAAAAGGCCCTCCTCCTTATCAACTGAGAGGCAACCACAGGTCAATCAGGTTCAGCTGTGAAAGGTTACCAAGGCAGCAAATTAGAATCAGCTGAGGGGGGAGCTACCTGAGGTTAATTGGGACCAGCTGATTCCAACTTGGGGCTGCCTGAGACCTTTTTAAACCCTTCCTGTGGAAGGAAGGAGGGGAGAGTAGAGAGAGAAGAAGCCGTGCTGCCAGGAGCAGAAAAACAATGAGACCCTCCAGGAGGAGAGGCAGTACTTTCTCCCACAAGGTAGTAAGAATTTGCTAGCCAGGACTAGTGGAGATATGGGGAGCAAACTTCCCTTGTGTCACAAGGGGGACTGCATTACCTGAGCCTGTCTCACCAGGGCTAAAAGCAGCAGGGACTGGGGAGACTGAGAAGGTGCCTTGCCACAGTACCTATCAGGTATAATATAGAGGTACAATTGGCTGGGAGTATTGTCCTAATTCAGCAATGAAATTAAAACACAAACTACTGATACCATATAATACAATTTCTATTTTAAATTCTATTGAATTTACCAGACTGATGGAAATGACCATATGGAGCCTAAATTTCAAATGTCCATTTCCCAGTTTAGAAAATCATTGCATGTTTTATAAGTTAAAAGTTCATTGTGTTACAGAAACCACATTTGAAAACTAGATTTATATTATGGTTTAGTAAGTGGGGTTTTTAAAAATGAAAATTATTATTAAGGATCAACTGACCCTCACTGATCTTTCTCACAACTCAAGAAATAAAAGTAGTTTGGATGTAAGTTTCAAAATCTTTACAGATTACATGCACTGCTTCAAAGTGAACTGTGGAGGGGACCAGTGAAAGCCGTTTGTCACTGAGCTGATAGGCTCAGTTTCAAGAGCAAGGATTTAGTTCTCCAGTTGCTTTGCTCTTTCTAGCAATGGGCTATGAACTGGCACTGTTAGTAGCAGTAATCCACCTACCCACTCTCATAGCCCAAAAGCTAGAAAAGAAATTCCCCCACTGCAATCGGAGAAGGAAATAAAAGATGTGAAAAGAGGAAGAAGAAAAAACCCGAGTGGGTAAACCTTTCAAAATTCAATCAACTTTCATACAATATATTTGACTTAGCTCAGTGGAGTGTGCACTGTAGGAAAAAAAATGTCACTGCTCTAAAACTGTCTTTTCTAATTCAGTGCACCCATGTATTGTTATAAATGTTTCCCAGTCACTAAAAGATATGAAGATGAGAACAAGTTGACTGTTAGCTATCATCTCAGATAATGAAAACTTTCAGCATTCAGCAGCCAATGTAAAAAAGATACTGAGAATTTAGATGAGAGTAATTCCTAATTAACATTTGCAAGCACCCAATAGAAAGAGGATTTTTTTTTTACTCATGTCTATGTACCTGCAGAAAATGGCAATTTTCAGTAGCTCTAGTTCTGCTTAGTGAGGTAATAGGTCTTCATTAAAAAAAAAAAAAAAATCTTAAAGCCTGTGTTTCAACTTACAACATATGTGGAGTGCTCATCAGCTCAAGTCTCAAGACATGCAATGCTAACCTTCAACCAAAACTAAGTGACCCTTCCTTTCAGAGGTACAGAAACATTTAAATAATATTTATATTTCATAGTTATGTGACTCCATACTTCTGAGTGCCAACCAGGACTAGGGAAGGAAATGTGGAGTTCTCATGAGAAAAGATAGTCTTGTGAAATATCAAGCCATAGAACTGGATCTGAATCCAGATCTGAAGTTTCCCTCAGTTGAGGGATGTTTGGAATTGAGGTTTTGGTTGAGGCCCATCTCTAGAGATTTCCAGTTCATTTTGCCCACTCAGGATTTTCAGATAAATTTGGATAATCATCAAGAGTTCAGGTGATTATTCAAATGGAAGTGAAGCTCAGTCTTCAGCATTTCAGACATCATTATTTTATAATTAAATAAATGGAGTAATATTTGTTTAGTACGATTTGAAGTGGATGGTTCAGTATTATGGCAGCTCTCTAAAAATGTCTTTTGCAATTCTTTAACAAAGCAAATCAAAATGTTTATGATGCTTCATATCTTTGGTTACTAGTAAAGCATTTCAACTGTATTGAGACTTGAAAGATTTATTAGCAATTGGGAATAGAGCAGAAAGTAATTTCTAGTGCAATGAACAAGCTTAACATTAACAATATTCTCTATTGGAATCTCAGAGGCTGCCTCGCTTCTTTGTTTTATACAAAGGATCCAGATGAACCACATCTGGAGTCCTGTAGAAAGCTTAAAGCTAGAGTTTCCAGCTATAATTTATGGATTGAAAATAACCTCATTAATGGAAATTGCTTGGGCTGATCCCACAACTGACTACTGCAAAAGCTTGTGTAAAAATTATTCCAAGCATTGCTAAATTTAGCTTGATTTGTTCTTACTATGTTTTTGTTTGGAGCATCAAATGTTTTAACTAAATACATTAATGAGTTTTAAATACATTTCTTATTGTTTTTAATCTGGAAAAAAGTTAAATGTAATTGTAGGTAATGTCTTCAAGTTATATATAGTAGTTATGTTGTCTCACTTCGTATCTCATGATTGTTTATTCCCTATGTACCTTCTCTCTCCACAGTTACATATATGACTATAGTGTACATATACTTGGTCTGCTAATATTGTATCATATTAAGCAAAACTCCACATGAGCTTCATTGTGGAATGTTGTTTAAAAACTGATAATATAATATGTTCTATGTGTTTCTTCAGTTAATATTACACATAATGCCTATATATATTTGACTAGAGGAGAATTAACATAGATTCACAGATTTTAAGGCCAGAACAGGATGATTATGATCATGTAGTCTGAACCTCCTCTATGACACAGACCATATAACTGCACAAAGTAAATCCTGTATCAATCATAATAACATGGAGCTGAAAATATGTGTAAGTTTATTTCAAGGGCTGTTATAAACATTATTATGGAACAGCTTTGAGATACTCTATCACACTGTGGTCTGTATCATCAACCGCAGGATAAGTCAAAGCAGCGGAGCAATTAATATAACTTTGTGATGTCTTTCTTGTTATTTGTATTACAGCAATGCCTACAGGCCACAGGGCCACAATGTGCTAGGTGTTGTACAAACATATAGGAAGAGATGGTACCTATTTCAAGAAGCTTATATTAAACAAGAGGAGAAAGAGAAAGCAACACAGAAGTGCTCAAGGCCATACAGCAGGTTAGGACAGAACTGGGCATAGAACCCAAGTCTCCACATACACCTTAGTCACTAGTGTATGAAACTAAGGTGATGATGTCTACACACCTCAAGGTAGGGGTGTGATTCTGCTGCTCATATACACATACTTGTACTAGCTCACATCAAACTAGCTTGAGTATAAATACCAGCATAGCTGTGGCAGCATTGGTAGCATCAGCAGAGATGTGGCTGGGCTGTGCCAAGTACAAACCAGCCTGAAACCGGCAGGTATAGAATCATAGAATAATAGGGCTGAAAGAAACCTCAGAGATCATCTAGTCCAATCCCTTGCTCAAAGCAGGACCAATCCCCAACTAAATCATCCCAGCCAGGACTTTGGATGGAGAGTCTACCACCTTCCTTGTTAACCCATTCCAGTGCTTCACTACCCTCCTAGTGAAATAGTGTTTCCTAATTTCCAACCTAGACCTCCCCCAGTGCAACTTGAGATGATTGTTTCTTGTTCTGTCATCTGCCACCACTCAGAACAGCCTAGCTTCATCCTCTTTGGAACCCCCTCTTCAGGTACTTGAAGGCTGTTATCAAATCCCCTTCACTCTTCTCTTCTGCAGACTAAATAGCCCCAGTTCTCTCAGCCTCTCCTCGTAAGTCATGGGCCCCAGCCCCCTAATTATTTTTGTTATCCTCCACTGGACTCTTTCCAATTTGTCCACATCCCTTCTGTAGTTGGGGGCCCAAAACTGGACACAATACTCCAGGTGTGGCCTCACCAGTGCTGAATAGAGAGGAATAATCACGTCCCTCGATCTGCTGGCAATGCTCCTACTAATACAGCCCAATATGCCATTGGCCTTCTTGGAACAAGGGCACACTGCTTCTTGTCCACTGTAATCCCCAGGTCCTTTTCTGCAGAACTGCTGCTTAGCCAGTCGGTCCCTAGCCTGCAGCGTGCATGGGATTCTTCCTTCCTAAGTGCAGGACTCTGCACTTGTCCTTGTTGAACCTCATCAGATTTCTTTTGGCCCAATCCTCCAATTTGTCTAGGTTACTCTGGACCCTATCCCTACCCTCCAGTGTATCTACCTCTCCACCCAGCTTAGTGTCAGTTGTGAACTTGTCATCTGCGAACTAGGCTGTGCCTCCACTGCCACTACCAGTGCTACACTGCTATTTATACTTGCATTAGCTCAGTGACAGTGGCTTGTACTGTAGACACATCCTAACAGAAATGCTTTCATTTTGCTTAGAAATGTCTAGTTATGTGTCCTACCCTGAAGCCTGCCCTGCAGCGATGCCAGACAGGGGAAACATATAAAGTCAATCTGACTTTAAAAATCTATTTAATCTAATCTGGGTCCAAAGATACTAATATGCCTTAATCATAGTTGTATGGCTATTGTGTAGCACCCATAAAGGACAATTAAGGTAGTTGAATACCTTAATTGTACATATATTATTTTAACTTGTTTGGATTTCTTTTAAGTGTAACCTTAAACCAAAATTTTCTGGGTTTATTACTCTTGGCTTTGGGATAATTATAACATCTTTGTAATGGTTTCTACCTTTCAATTACTGATATATACTGTACTCTTAACCTTGTGTCCATCTTAACATATTTTTATATGTACTAGGTGCTTTGTATATAAAGGTTTTGTATGCAGTAAAATTCTTTTGTATGAAAGATAATATATAAATGTAAGATAGTATTAATAATTTTTATGCCTTTGTTACAAATGATAGACAACTATATAGTAATAATAAGTCCACAAAAAGAGCTCCTTATTTATATACAATTTGAACTTTGTAGTACATGTTTATGCTTTGTTTATAAAGGATTATAATTCTATGGAATGAACTATATAGTCCACTGGATGTGGGGCACTACAATAAACAATGTAACTACCCATAAGCAATCCACCAAAGAAGAAGAAACTATCTTCATATTAACATTTCTGCACCCGACAGCAGAGAAATGCATTTTTGCCTAATGACTAGGTCACAGAAGAGAGAGCTTATTTATACAACCTTGGTTTACCAGTTTCCTGCATAAATTGTAATCTTTTGACCTCTAAATGCCCAGTGATTTATAGTGCCACAAAGACAGCAAACTATACTTAAAAGTTTTAAGTCACCGTTTAAACAGAGCTTTTAAAGTGTAGCTGTACTTCTCATAATATACTTGCAATTCCTAGTTCCGTCAGTTCGCTAAATCAGGAAGCACTTTTTTATGTTTTGAAATGAAGAATTTACCTTTGTTATAAATAAAATGTATTCAAACTTGTGGGCAACAGTTGTTCAAAATATAGCTCCAACTTCATCAAAGTTGGTCTTAAAACACTGATAAGTGGAGGGAGAGAGAGAGAGAGTGTAACAGACACACAAAAGTCTGATGGGAAATTGAATGACATTGATGCGAAAGTACTCTAACAATGCAAACTAGGCTGATGTACATAACCATCCTAGTGTAATGGACATGGTTTTCACTTGGAGAGATAAGATGTTATTCAGATTCTGTCATGAAATGTAAGACTTCATTTTCTTTCTATCTTAAAGTAACTAGACTTTCTACTTGAAAGCAGCACAGTTGCATAAGTTAAGGCCACAGCATCAGATGCTCTAAGCTTAACTTTCCTTTGTAGGGTTGTGTTATAGCTGATTTAGGCAGCTTGTTGTAGCTAATTTATATCTATATATCTTATAAATAAGTAATTTTCCCCCTCATTCATTTACAGGTAAAACCTTCCCCCTACTCCACAGTCTTGTATGTGGTGGCACCAGTGTGGTTTGTCTATATGGTGGTGGGAAGGATGACTGGATTGCACACAGGCCAATCACTCTGTGCTAGAATCCAGTTCTGTACTGGTTACTTCTGTGCTGCTGAAAAAGGGAGTTTAAATTTAGGTGAGAGCAGAATAAAAGTGGAGCCAATTACTACATGAAATCTACCATTTATTCTCCTTGCATCATTAGAGATCTGATCCAAAATATCTAAGTCAATGGGAGTCTTGCCATTGTTTCCAGTAGGATTTGCATCATTTCATAGGAGGAGGCACAAGAGTGGATGCTAATACATGTCTGTTACCTGGGAAGGAATTGTACCACCCCACCCCATGAAGAGTTTTCCTTTGCCATGCCCTAAAACCAGATTTGGTACAGGGGATGTTTTTATTGTTTAAGATATAGCCTTCCTTCAGTTGCACATTGTGAATGCTGCCAGAGGGAGCCCGGGTACCTCTTCTCTCCCCTTGCTTTGAAAGTATTTAACTGCTCTGAATATCTATAAATTAGAAATTTAATTTGAAAGTATTGCATTTGTTTCTACAATCCTGGGATCAAATGACTCGTGAATCTCAGAGGGCAGGAAATTTCTGCAAACTACTATGACAAGCTAATGTTATACGCAGGGTATTCAGATCCATAAGTGATATGATTTAAAAAATGTATAGCAGAGCAATGGATATCAGGTCACCTTCCTCTGTTAGACATGTGTTATGGATTATTGCTTATAAACTCCAAAATCATCTTTTGAGAATTGGGAATATATTAGTAGATGAAAGGAAACAGTATTCGCCACCAGTTGTACAATTACACTAGATACATTTCTAGAGCTTGAACTGAGAGTACCCTAGGTTCAAGACAAGAGCACGTAGAGGGAGAGAAAGGAGGCTTCTCTGGGGCCAGACTGGGCTGTGGGCATCTCCAAGAACTTACAACTAGCTGTACAGTAAAACTGTCAGGAGAGGGTGGGGCTAAAAGGTCAGGAAGCTTTGCCAGTATAGTAGCAGATTGAACATGAGGAGATAGGGCTCTGGGGGAAAGTATTCAGGGCCAGTGAACAGGCATGAGAGGAAGCATGGAGGAATAATGGGATGGGGTCAAGTAGCAGACAGGGCAAGCATGAGAAAACCTGGAGGGAGAACACAAAGAAAGAAAAACTTCAGGCAGTAGGAGAGCAGAGTCAGTCACCAATCAGGAAAAGGGGAAGAGAGGATTTGAAGAGAAGCCACAACTTCTCCCTGCTTCCTACATATTGGTGATGTGAGCCTGACCCAGGGTCATTCTTCTTACCCAGACACTCAAACTCCTTTGCCAGACAGTGCTAGATACCCAGCCCAACTACCACCCTAACAAAAGGCTGTGATTTTAGTGTTCCTACTATAGCTGGTCAGAACATTTTTGACTAAAGGTAATTTCACTGATATGTGCTACTTTGTTGAAGCTGAAATGATTCACAGAGAGGGCTCACTTTCAATTAAGTTTTAAATGCAAAGGTTACTCACATTCAGGGCGCTCTGGTCTCTTTTGTCCAGACAGAGAGTCAAATAGCTCAGGTTTGCAAAGTGAAAACAGCCATTTTGACACACATCCTTTTCATAAACATGTTTGAAAGGATTTAATCCCAATCACCAAAGGACTAGATTATAAATAGAAAATAAGATTGCTCTTCTAGTGGGTAATCCACTATGCTTCACCCAGACAGAATTCCCATCTGCACTGAGGGTGTGCAGTGGGTAGCTGCACTGGAGCAATCTGCTTATGTAGACAAGCCTGTGGCCTAACTCTGCATGCAGCAGAACTGCTCACAAATAACGATGAAACAGATAGATAAGTAATTTTTCCCATCAGTCCTTCTCTAGCTCCAGATGACTAATTTTAAAGTCAACTAAGAGAAATTAATCATTAAAATAAAATGTTTTCATTGATTAATTAGTTAAAGTTAAATTAATAAATTTAACCCCCCCGCCAGAAAGGGAGATGGGCCACAGACGCCATGAAGTCCACTAGGATTTCACTATTACTATTGGTTTCACATGAAAGGTACTCAATTACTGTGGTGACAGGCAGCAGTATAAAACCTAAGACAGACAGACAGACTTCAGGAAAAGATTTGCTTGAAGGAAGATTATAGGATCTGGTCCATTTTTGTGACTCTCACAAGACTCCTTAATGAGTAAACATATAAAAGAAAAAAATCAAATAAAAATCATATGAAAACAGAATCATAGGACTGGAAGGGACCTTGAGAGGTCATCTAGTCCAGTCCCCTGCACTCATGGCAGAACTAAGTATTAGAACTAGACCAGGGGCGAACTGGGAACAGTGAACTGCAGCCACTGGGAGCTGTGGGTGGCCATGCCTGCAGCGTGGCTCACCAGCAGATTACCCTGATGGGCCACAGGTTGCCCACCACTGGCTTACACTCTTAAGTAAATAAAGATGAAGAGCCAGATTCTTGTCCTCTTTGCCCCGCCTCAGAAATGTAAATGGGACTTAACACTCCCCTCTGTCCTAGGGAATTCCCCTGTATTGTAAAGCAAGCATTCCCTCCAGTCAAAGTAGAAAGCAATTGTAAGTAGGAAGGAGCAATCTCTGGCTGACAGGGAATGAGTAATGGCCAGTGAAAGGGCCCATAGGAAGATATTCTGGACTCCAACCAGTACCAGGTTCAGGAAAGGCAGAAAGGTGTCATAGAATCAAAGATGACAGAATATAAGAAGCAGAGATAGATAATGGGAAGAAACTGAGCAGGAATCCCCTTTGAGAGGAGCTCTTGTTTTACTCAGTTGGTTTCCTTTGAGCCTTTTACAATACTTCTGTGATATCATTTTTATTCTCACCTATATGGTTGACTAGTTAGTCAGTTTCTTCCTTGCTGAAAAACCCTTATAAAGCATCAACAAGTGAGCAGAAAAAAATATATATTTGAAAGGATTCTTATTTTAAAAAAAAGTCAGGATGTTTTAAGGGTGCTGTATCAGAAACTGCATTTTAAAATTCACTAAATAAAAGAAATAAACAACAACAAATTGATCGTGTTTTTTTTAAAACTGCCTTTAGAAAAGCAGTTAGGAATCAGGGGCGGCTCTAGGGATTTTGCTGCCCCAAGCACGGCAGGCAGGCTGCCTCCTGCAGTTTGCCTGCAGAGGGTCCACTGGTCTCGCGGCTTCGGCGAACCTCCCGCATGCAGACCCTCCACAGGCAAACCGCTGGAGGCAGCCTGACTGCCGCCCTTGCAGCACCGGCAGAGCGCCCCCCCACGGCTTGCCGCCCCAAGCACGTGCTTGGCGTGCTGGGGCCTGGAGCCGCCCCTGTAATGTTTCCATTTTTAATTTTCAAAAATTGTTGGACTTTAAAACCTGACTGGTCTGACAAGCTTGAATGGAATGAGGGAGAGAGAGAGATTCATATACGGCATCATGTACAGAACAATTTCTACTATTAACACTCTTTACTTATCCATCCTGAGATCGGGATGCACCTTTTCAGCTATAACTGACTATGCCTCATTGAGAGAACAACTAAAAAAAATTGAAGATGAAAAAACTAAAGGAAATTGGCAGTAACGAGGAGAACTGTAAAATCAGATGATGCTGTTAAGATAGGAGAACAGGACTATAAATGAGACAAGAGACACTTCTGTAGGTTGAAATAAATACAAAAAAAAGAGACTATTTTTAAAGTTTGGCAATGCAATTGTGCATATAACTTGTGGCTGAGTAACAGATGTGTGCACAATTAAGGGGTCAGAGTTTGTGTATGAGCATTGGTTATCTGAACCCATACATCAGGAAGACACAGATGGATGTGTGCAAGTGCATATGTCTAACTTTAAATACTTGGCCCTAACTTGAACACAAACCTATGGAAGTCCATCCATCCCCACAAAGTAGTTCTGTTCACAGAACCGCAAACAGCTGGGAAGAAGCTAGTGCAACCACTGGGGTGGGGAAGAACAAGTAGGATGTCAGTGACAGATGAGGGATATTGCTGAGAGAGAGAATTAATTCTTGCTTTAGTATTTCCAAAGGAAGTTGAAGGTCACATCCTGGAGTCTATAGAGGTGAAATGTTAAAAGGTCATATGATAATTCGGATAGCTGGACAATTAAACTACCAAGCATTGACTAGACATTATAAACTCAAAGGAATTTAATCATAAAATTGTAAAGTAAACAGCATGGGGACCTTCTCAGAGTTTTCTAATCCCCAGGTTGGCGAAGTCCAATAAGACTTGAGGGGAGTAATGTTAATTCCATATTTTAGAAGGGATCCTGAGAGGATACTGGTGACCTATATACCTGCTTATGCTGCAGGAGAAATATCAGTAAGAAATGAGATTATAACACATAATTTAGAAGTATTTGAAATTGCTTCAGGCAGCATGGATTCAGGAAATCAACCGTTCCTTGAGTGAAGTGCTTTGTGGTGAGACAGCAGGAAGAATCTAGTTGGATTAAGGGGGCAGAAGCATAAGAACAACACTTCAAAAGATTCAGGGGGATTGCTGCTTATCGCACCCGAGACAAACCAAACCTCAGATAATGATGTGTGATCTTAAAAAATTTCAGTGATGCAAGACTTGGAATAATTTCTGGTAGCTGAATAAGGGGATGCAGTGGGAATTTTGACTTGAAACCAATGACTCAGCACTCTGGTGTGCAAGCAATTCAGATAGCGCTGTAGCTTTCCCAAAGGCCTTTAATTTCATTTTGCACTTTATCATACCATATAACAGAGCCATGAAGGTTATCTGAATCTGTGTGAGCAAACAAAGTCAGATAAGCTTTATCAGTGCTGTGCCTATGAAAGCTCATTTAAGATACAGTAGTTCCATATTCCTCCAGGATTATATTATGGTGTGCCACTGAAAGATAATACTTCACACACTCTCCAAAAAGTTTGCCATTGCCTTATTAAACTCAAAGTTATCAGTTTCCATGACTTTTCCTCTTTGCAGCTTGGATCACTGCTACACAAAATACCTCTTTGAAATTAAAGAATTGGTAATACTGCAGCTGGTAAATAATAATGCCTTGCCATTATAGTGGGCCTTTCACCAGATATTCCCAGAACACTTTACAGATCTTAATGAATTAATCCTCAGAGCATCTTTGTGGATAAGTATTTTCCTTACTTAGAGACAGAAAAAAATGGGGAACAGAGAGGTTAAGTGACTCACCTAAAGTGATGTAATCACACAACTGAAAGTTCAGTACTCAGGGCCAGTGCAAAGATATTTTGTGCCCTAGGCGAAACTTCTACCTTGTGCCCCTTTCCCCACCCCCACTCCCCAGAGCATCGCTTATTATAAACTTTTTCCTTTAAATTAAGCAATGTTGATTGTAATCGGAAATATACCCTTTTTAGTCACATACACTTCCTTCCTTCATTTTTTCATATCAAAAATCTACTACATTTTATTCTACCTTTAGAATATCCAATTATCGTTATTAATCAAATTTATAAAATTAGAATGGCGACTGCTCTGTCATACCACAACTACTGACAATATCAATATGACAAATTTCAACAACCTACACATGCATATTCGCACATGATAAACATATACACTCAAATACTTAACACACACACACACACAATTGGCACAAGTATTAGCGAAATGATGCAGCAGCAATTGCCAGAGTCTTAGATCTGAAACAACCCAACAAAAATAGCCTCAGTCAACAATCTCCCCATGCAGCCTGTCAGAACGGGTAACGGCTGTGCACGACAAGAAAAATGACATCATTTGCTACTTTGTACCATAGTGAAGCAGTACGCTTGTGCCCGCAATGGAGAGCTGGCGTAGGCTATAGCTGTAATGTACGAGTGAAGAACGACTAGTTATAATGCAACTTCAATGACGTTTCTCTTTTCTTTATTCATTCGTTTTCCAGCAATAGTGTAAAAAAAAATTGGAGCATTGCTTTTTGGTGCCCTCTAATCTTGGCACCCTAGTTCGGCCCTGTCAGTACTACACATTGTCCCAGCTTTCCTGCAGAGAGGCAGAGTTTGCAGAACTTTTAACCCAGGGGCATGTGGCAAAAATGGGGTACTCTATGAGCTGGAGAGGCCCTCAGCATAATGTAGACAGTCCTAGGAGCCTGAACAAGTTACAGCAGCCTCCTTAGGCTGCAGGATGGACTCCAGTGCTATCCAGAATCTTCTCAGTACTTCATGCTGTACCTCCACCCCTATACCTCCAACTAGGGATTGTTATGAGGTCCTTGAAAACAGCCATATGGCTGTATTCCTCAGTGTCTGCACTGGAAGCTACACTGACAGAATCAGGACTTTTAGTCCCCTTTACACTTTCTCAGTCTACGTAGGAACACAGAAATTGCTTATCATTGGATGGGGTGAATGACCAGAAAAGTTATCCATCTAGTCTAATACCTTGTTTGACAGTGGTCAGTAGCAGAAACTTCCAAGGAAAATGAAAGAATCCCTGCAGTAGACAATTTTGGCATATTTTTATTGGCATAATAATGCATAACATTTGTTATTACTTTGACCTAGGATGGATACAAATAGAAATAAAAGAAAAAGATTGTTCAGATGTTGTACCAGCTCTAGCTAGAAATCCAGCGAAATAGCTCTGAATTCAAACCTTCAACCAGTCAAATTCAGTTTCTCTGTCTGTGGCATCCCTTTACCTTTACTTATTCTCAGACACATAACCTTAAAATCATATGCCTAACAGTCATGCTAAAGGACCCATCTCTGGTACCAAAGGAAACCCAATTAAAAAGCTGAAATAAAGTTCTGCCTTCTTATGTGATGAGAATCAAGCCACATTTTAGCTGTGTTTGCAGACTGTGTTTTAAAGCCATAGGACTAGCTTCTCTATTCATATCAAGGTAAATCCGGGAGTAATTCCACTGAAATCAATGGAGCCATGCTACTGTACAGTCATAGTAAGTGAAAAGAAAATCCAGTTCTTTGACCTTATTTTGGGATTAGAATACTAGAACTGTCTTTTTAAAATGTCAGACTCCCATGTTGCAAATGAGTCCCTCACTGAAATTTGGTATTTTAGTGTAAATGGGTCAAAAAATAACAGACACTTCGGCCACTGAATTATAAAAAACAACATTTAAAAGGAGATGCTGACTGAGACAGAATGGACCATGTTTTCAAAGCATTGAACCTTTAAATCAGGTTGTTGCACAAACTGTATTTGTAACCATGGCACATTTGAAGAAAGCCATACAAGTGTCTTGTTGATGCAAGAGGTGAGAGTAGCACGGCCAAGAAAAATGCATTCATAATGCAATTCTCAAAGGAGTACACTTGAGGGCAAATAGTCATAGGGGAGCAAATTTATTGCACCTGAGAATGATCCTGTATGGGTCAACAGCAGGAAAGGAGCTTGCATTAGTACAGCTATTTCATACAAGCTAAGTCCCGAAACAAAGAGACTCACCATCTGCAGCTGGTTTTGACTGGTTTGCTGAGCAGCTGATGCTTCCTGTTCAGATTTTGGCTAAACAGAAAGAAGGAAGGCTAATGGGCCCAGTAGCTGGTGCAAAGCCTGACTGTTTCTCCACATATGGATTTAAAGGTCATGTGTTAGTTTCCCCAGTTTGCTATCACAGTAGGTGTTGGACAGGTGCAGGTCTGACACACATCCATCCTGAATTTTTATGCGGAGTTACAAGGCTCTTCAGGAATGTGCTGCTTGGGTGACAGGCCTGAATACTATGTTACAAGCACAGGCCGAAGTGAGCATGTCTCTTCCCTAGAACAAGCAGACAACACTCCTCATCACCCATCCATTAATATAGGCAAACAGCCACTCTCCTCTGTTGAATGCACGGAGACAGCCACCTTAAATGCTAGTTAATACTGCATTAAAGCACAAATTGAGGAACCTTACTTGTCTGAGTCCCCCCCGCCCCAGTGTTAATTAGGTTAGACCCTGAGCACTAGCTTAACATAGTTTATTGTATTTATGTTCTCTCTACTGTGGCTCTTGGGAGCCAGAGCTCTTACTTGTTAAAAGTATTTGCATGTTTTAAGTACATGATGGATTTCAGGGGATTTGGAATTAATGAAGTAACCTCACAGCAGAGAGTTTTTAGATAGCCTCAAAACAGTGTTTTATTTAGAAGTATGTTTCTGAAGATATCGGATCAGCTGTAGTTTTCCACAAGTGTCTCTCATAGACTTAGGTGTCATGTTTTTGTCTATAAAATATGGAAATTGCTTCCAGGTTCTGAGCTGAAAATAATACCCGGGTGATATACCAGGAAGGTGTCTGCACTTGTCTCTTAGCTAGTAATCATGTTTATAAGGCTGTCATTATTGCTCTTGGTTTGAGCCCTGTTAATATATGTGTATTCATCACGAGAGAAGAACAAAAGAACATTTTCCAAGTTTTACCAAGTAAACTAGCATCCATTGCCACAGTGCTAGGAAAGGAAGAGTGAACAACTAAAAGGCAGAACAGTTTTTCATAAACAACAGTAAAATGTCATCAGGATTAATGTGTCAGAAGAAAGGAAGATGAAGAAAAGAATTACTTAGCAAATGAGAATAAATTAATATAAAATGTGAATGGAGTATCCCAGTTCCATTTAAGGGTAAAGACAGTATCTGGAATATTATATTGTGCTATAGGATTGGAATGAGTCACCTGATCCACTTGATCATACCCTCTATACTCACAGGTTATCACCTATAAAGTGGTATTGATGAGAGGGAATGTTGCCAGATAGCCTGCTGGGGAGAGCCAATACTGGGAACTAGTTTCTGGGAGCACCACTTTCATAACCATTATTCCTGGGGAGAAATGGACATTCAACGGGCCCTTTAACATAATGACATTGACTTTTTCCTGCCAATGTTTGCAGAACTGCCTGCTGAAAACCATTTCAGGTGACACTGTTGTACTAACTAATGCTGTTCATATTGTCCGCAAAAAATTAACAAAAACAGTGGCTGAAAAGTGTTCTGTTATGTAACACTTGCCTACTGGAATCTGTGAAAAGATGGGAAACACCACCTAGCCTCAAGAATAAGCATTATTACAGCACCCAGAGACTCCAATAAAGAAACAAACAAACAAAACTAAAAGAGGTTTGCCTGATCCCCACAGGTTGGCCCCATTGAGTATAACTGTTACTTGAAAACTTTTCAGGAAATGATGATTTGCCTTTTGTAGGTTAGGCCTCAGATATGATTGACACTGTTTCTACTTTGTAGGCACTCAAGATTTTATCCCCCACTTGCCTCTCTAAGCCTCAAAACCCCTCACTTTGAAGATGCCTACATTTTTCCAATCTAAGTTCACCACTAAAGGCTTGTTTACACACATCTTTGCACAAGTTTTAGTTAAATTGGGTTAAAAATGGATGCAGTTAAATCTAAGCAAATCATTTTGTGAACAGTCTTATATTGATTTAAAATTAGTTAGACCAGCATAGACAGTGACTGTAAATTTACTAACAACTTTGCCAATGACTGAAACAATTGTGTTATTCTATCATTGTTCAAAAAGGATGATAAGGCTGAGTGTAGCAACTAGAGAGGTATTACACTGTTGTCAAACCCAGGGACAGTCTTTGCCTCAATGTTAATGTCTTGAATCTGTGAATCACTTCATGGCAAAGGCCAGGATACTATAAGTGCAGCTGTAAATGAGGTCATTCCACTCTCAGTTAGATCTTTACTTTGAGATAGATTTTTGAGGAGTTTGCTGAATGTAATAAGCCATGCACAGCACTTTTTAATAACTTTCTTCAGGTCCTTGAGTGCATCAAGCAAGTTTGTGGGATCTGATGAAGCCACTCTACATCTCCGGGAAAGTATTGTCATTGATAGAAGAACTCTATAACGGAACAGACAGCTTCATTTCAGTCAATGGCAGATACACAGCATGTTTTCTAATCTCCACAGAAGTTTGGCAAGGCTCAGATCTGTTACCATTGTTGTTCAATAGCTGCACTGACGGGTTGATGATAAGTCTGAGAAGACAGCTGTTGATGACGTTGAGCTGAAAACCTATTTCAACATTTTTAGTACATTGATAATGTAGCGTTGGCTCATTTTGGTGAAGAGCCACAGTTGAAGTGGTAGGGCAAGAAGCAGCATACATTGGTCTGGTTATTAATCCAGATAAAAGTAAGTCCTGGCCATTACCACCAAGCAGCCTCTTGCTCCAAATTACAAACACCTCAGTACTAGCCGGTCTAGACAGAACATTGATCAGGTGGTAACTGTCAAATACTTGGGAATTGTCATAGAAAGTCCTGGAGGATGCTTGAAAGATGTGAACATTCTTGTGACAACAGCCACTGCCATGTTTGCGGAACTTCAGTGACCTTTGCGGGAATGTCACAAGTCATGACATCAGGTGGATCTATAGAAGTCTAGTAATGCCAACTCTATTCTATAGCAGCAAAATGAGGGTGCTGAGGAAAGCTGAAGAACACTAGACTGACATTTTTGATTCTTCATCTTCATCAGCTGCTCCATATGAAATGGTTGGACAAGATCAAAATGAGATAATTCAAAGCTGAACTCAGCAACTGCCTGTATTAGCACTGGTTTACTTTCAGTAGATTTCTTGATACATATATATTATTAGGAAGGAAGGCCAACGAATTCCATAGTGGGTATATCAAGGAATGCTGCAAGGAATCATGTGGTCGCCAAAGCCTTGGCGACATGATAAAATCACCAGGGATGGACATAAACTAAATATCTAGCTGGACCACCATAGGGACCTTGCCAGGGATCCATGCATGTGGTGCTCAATCTGCCAGGAGGATACATCTCTTTGGCATGTATCATGATGATATACATTTTCTGAGACAAGCAAAACCAACTGAACCAGTTGAAACCAATGTAAAAGGGTACTTGTTTAACTAAATTGGTTGCACTTGTTTAACTAAATCAGTATGAAATCATACCTTTAATTAAACTGGTGCAACAATGTGTGTAGATCAGGCCTAAAACTGTATTACATGTGGGGTGACTCAGTATGCTGTGTAGCTGCTCACATTGCTGCATTGACAGAAAAACAGGGGATTGACTCTGCTGTGTAAGATTATGGTTCTTTGTTATGCGCACTGTGTGTTCTGTGATTTTTTTGGATTGTTTTGGAAACATATCTCCAGTGCATTGAAAACCCTCATCCTATTATGCCTATCTGCTGTCATGAAAGATCAGTTACAGAACATTAGTGGGAAACATGAGGCTTTTGCCACAGTTCCTCTAAAATCCATTTTGTAGATCACATTTATATTAAAATGAGTCAGTTTTCATCAGTTTTTGAACTGAACATTTATGCTCTCCCCATGGCTCTTTTCAATAGTTTAAGAGGAGGATTGGGAAACAGATCTGCGGTTTGTAATGATAGTTTGCTTGTACAGATGCCAATACATCAAAAATAGATCTCTTTGGATATGAACAGTTTGTTACTTGTATCTGGAATAACACTGCCTTGTGAATTTCACCTACTCAGTTGCGTATCTCGGTCACTAAACTGGTTGCCTTAACCCAGTGATGTAGTGGTTAAAAAACAAAAGGGGGGGAGGGGTAACAAACTAAATTCTATAATCCCTAAATGAGAAGAAGGTAACTCAATATACCTGCATTGCACACTACTGCCTTTGTCTCTCTGACCTTGGGGTTAACCACAGAACTTGGCCACTGCATTTTCCAGTTTACAGAGGGAAACTTTCCTATTTTTTGCCTGGAAACTGGCACGCTGGCTGATCTGTTGACCCCTCAGCTGTCAGAGAAACAAAAGATCTTAGGGCTTGTCTACACTTAAAATAGTGCCGTGATGCAGCTGCACTGCTGCAGCTGTGCCACTGTAATGCTTCAGTGTAGCCACTACCAATGCCAATGGAAGGGCTTTTCCCATCCATGTAGGTAATCCATCTCCCCAAGAGGCAGTAGCTAGGTCAGCGGAAGAATTCTTCGATTGACCTAGCACTGGTTAACACGAAGGGTTGGATCTGTAGCTCTGTCTCTCAAGGGTGTAGATTTTTTCAGCCCTTCAGAGATGTAGCTAAAAGGAAGTAAATTCCTGGTATAGGCCAGGCCTTAGCAGTAGAAGACCAGCCAGAGAGGAGCACGCCTCATCAGACAAAAGCCTAATCTGTTCCTTAATCACCTTCTTTATCCCGAGCTGCTGTAAACACACACATTTGCTGCATCTAAATTTGTTAACAGCTCATTATCTATCCTACACTCCTCAAATGCATAGAATTCATGGATCCAGGTATCAGTTGAGTACATTCTGAATTTTCCTTGCTTTTTGTTTTTTTAATGTCTGATTATTATATTTGCACCAATTTGTCAAGCCACGTATTGTACTGCACAGCAACACTTGGCATTTCTCAGTGCATACTTTGCAGATATATCAGTCTTCTCACTGACATTAGCAAATATGTATGTAGAGATGATCGAATAATGAGAAAACTTTGTTGACATTAAAAAGCAAACTTCAGTTCAACCGTGGCTGTGACCTTTTCACATTTATTTCCACAAACATTTAAGGGCAGAAGCTATACTGCAGTGAAAATTCACTCAAAACAAAATTTTAGCTAAGCTAATTCATTGAAAATGAATTTATCTGTAAAAGTAAAATTCACAATTTTCACAGTATTGGTTAATTATTTAGGTCACAAGGTGCTTTTTGTGTTCCCCCAGTAGATACTTATGTAGCTAAACCAGTCCAGCACACATTGCTGATTTCACAATCAAATATACGCTGTGTTGGTAAGGTACGTTACATGAATTAGTCATGATACCCTACTATAACATATTTATGTATGAAATGTGTTGCAAATTGTAAATGTATTTATATTATTAGCAGTTCAAGAGATCAGTACACCAGGAATTACTGATTGAAGTAATGAAAAAAATAATTCTGAATACAATAATTTTACAATATGTGATTAAATGTGTCAAATGATTAGTTATGACTATTTTGTTCATCTCTAGTATAAGCGGTGTTAATTGTTCCATACACCTTAATAATGGGCTAATACGAAGACTCACTGTTGTGGGTCTGGGGGGTGGGTGTTTCCCCACCAAAATCACCCTAGAAACAGACTCTGGGTGAACTCCTGGCCCCACTTAAGTCAAGTACAGAACTCCCATAGACTTCTGTGAGGGCAAGATTATTTCACCCTCTATGTGGCAGGAGAGGAAGAGTGCAGGAAGCCTACCCATCCCAGTAGATATATCACAACAGCTGTTACAAGTTCTGGAAGATCTTCCTTCAAACTAGCAAGAGACATATACATTCCAATCAAACACATTTCTTCCTACTTCATCATTCTGCCAAATGCATGATAAAGTACAGAACGCTGGAAATCTGAGCTTTACTCACGTAGGTGAGCACACATTTTATTTATTGTTGTATTTATTGTTATGTCTTGCAATTTCCATTCCTCCACCCCAACAAGAGAACTGTTTGCAGGAATCCATCTCTTTGAAGTGTTACTCAGTGAGGTGGATTTTGTTATGAATCTATTTCTAAGAAGATCAAAGTAGCAGAGCTGCCCAGAGCAGCAGCAAAGATAGTAAAACAGACACCCTCTGAATGAGAGAGAGGGATGTAACAGTTTTGCTCTCTTCCTTCCCCCACTCACCCAGAGTCTTCCCAAGAGTAAATCAAAACTTAAGCTTTAGGTTCAATATTTAAAATTTTACATGAATTTATTTTGTAAGGCACTCGTTAGCACACACACCAAAAAAAAAAAAAAGAGCAGGAAGAGATTTCTTGGACTGGCTCTTCTAGAATTTAATAGCTGTCATCTGCATGATACTTCAGCATCATTTAATTAAGTCTGGTATCTCTGGCCTAAGTCTAAGGCCATGTCTACATCTAAAATTTTGCAGCGCTGGTAGTTACAGCTGTATTAGTACAGCTGTATAGGGCCAGCGCTGCAGAGTGGCCACACTTACAGCAACCAGCGCTGCAAGTGGTGTTAGATGTGGCCACACTGCAGCGCTGTTGGGCGGCTTCAAGGGGGGGTTCGGGGAACGGGAGAGCAAACCGGGAAAGGAGACCAGCTTCGCCGCGGTTTGCTCTCGCGTTCCCCGAACCCCTCTGCAAACCGCAGGGAAGGAGACCAGCTTGCTCGGGGTTCGGGGAACGAGAGAGCAAACTGGGAAAGGAGACCAGCTTCGCCGCGGTTTGCTCTCGCGTTCCCGAACCCCCTGCAAACCGCAGGGAAGGAGACCTGCTTGCTCGGGGTTCGGGGAACGAGAGAGCAAACCGGGAAAGGAGACCAGCTTCGCCGCGGTTTGCTCTCGCGTTCCCGAACCCCCTGCAAACCGCAGGGAAGGAGACCTGCTTGCTCGGGGTTCCGGGAACGAGAGAGCAAACCGGGAAAGGAGACCCGCTTCGCCGCGGTTTGCTCTCGCGTTCCCGGAGCCACCCAGCAAACCGCAGGGAAGGAGACCTGCTTGCTCGGGGTTCCGGGAACGAGAGAGCAAACCGGGAAAGGAGACCCGCTTCGCCGCGGTTTGCTCTCCCGTTCCCCGAGCAAGCAGGTCTCCTTCCCTGCGGTTTGCTGGGTGGCTCCGGGAACGCGAGAGCAAACCGCGGCGAAGCTGGTCTCCTTTCCCGGTTTGCTCTCGCGTTCCCGGAGCCACCCAGCAAACCGCAGGGAAGGAGACCTGCTTGCTCGGGGCTCCGGGAACTAGAGAGCAAACCGGGAAAGGAGACCCGCTTCGCCGCGGTTTGCTCTCGCATTCCCGGAGCCACCCTGCAAACCGCAGGGAAGGAGACCTGCTTGCTCGGGGAACGGGAGAGCAAACCGCGGCGAAGCTGGTCTCCTTTCCCGGTTTGCTCTCGCGTTCCCGAACCCCCCTGCAAACCGCAGGGAAGGAGACCTGCTTGCTCGGGGTTCCGGGAACGCGAGAGCAAGCTGGGGAAGGAGACCAGCTTGATTACCAGAGGCTTCCTCCTTCCACGGAGGTCAAGAAAAGCGCTGGTAAGTGTTTACATTGGATTACCAGCGCTGGATCACCAGCGCTGGATCCTCTACACCCGAGACAAAACGGGAGTACGGCCAGCGCTGCAAACAGGGAGTTGCAGCGCTGGTGATGCCCTGCAGATGTGTACACCTTCAAAGTTGCAGCGCTGTAACTCCCTCACCAGCGCTGCAACTTTCTGATGTAGACAAGCCCTAAGATGATGGCAGCAGCAGGAGGGATAAGTCCTTGATACTGAGGTGCAGATTCCATTCCCATGGACATGAAAATTGAAAGCAAACATAAGGCAGGAAATGCTACAGATATAAGACAGCTTGGATGAAGAAGGTGGGGGAGGGTGGGGGGAACAGGGAGAGAGGACTGGACATGTAAATTATGAGCCAGGAAATGAATTCCTTATAGTGTTTCTTGCTAGAAGCTAAATTCTAGTAAATGTAAGTCTTTTTTCTCTCCAAAATTCCTTTGAGAGATAGGGGAGGAAGAGTCAGGGACAGGAAGGTGGGTGATTCAATGTTTGCTTACTTGTGTGAATTACATTGCTGCATGAACGCGTTTTAACATTAAAAGGCATATGGACCCATAAAAGTGACCAACTGGGTAATATCCTGCTGCTTATTAGCCAAAACTTTTCTATTCTATTTATGTGCCTGTAGGGACCCCTCAGTATGTTCATGTGCTGGGGTACCCAAGGAAATGTGTTTCTGTTCTAAAGTTGGGTGAGACTGTGTTCAATAATGAAGGGGAGTGTGTGTTTGTTCAATTTTTTTAGCTATTAATGCAAATTCTGGGTCTACTACTTGATGTTGTGTTTGTTTATGGACTCAGATATCAGTTTCATCAACGCTGCAGAGCTCTGTACCGCTGACCTGAGCTTAACTTGGGGTTAAATTGAACTGCTTGTGCTTAAGCTAAAGCATGTCTAAGGGAAGATCAGGGCCTACAGATGAAAGAACAACCATTTACAGTCTCAGAGATAAATAGAAATTCTTAGCAGATAAAATGTGGCTGCTGAGCAAAATATACTTTCAGCTAGTGAGAAATCAGTGCTGTGTGATGCACAGAGCAGGCTGACTAATAAAACTGAATGGAAAGTAATTAGACAACAGTATATTAAGATTGGGGCATTTGGCATCAAAAGCATTTCAGACATTTTTTTTCTTCACAAAATGCTTATTCACAATCATGTTCCATTACATGCATTCGGCACTATTCCTAAACAAGAAACAATGTTTTCCTTTTAATTGCACTTGGAATTATTACATTGGTTCATTGCAGTTAGTCCTTGTCAGAACTGAGTCCACAATTATGCAAAAGGGTGCCTAAAAGGGGTGTGTAAATCCATATTTAGGTATTTAAACAATAGTCTGATTTTTCAAAGTGCTGAGCACCCAGTAGCACCCACTAGGGTAAACAATTTTTATAATGCATAACCCCTAGTTTCCCTCCCCTATGGCAGACTCTTACACAATCAAAACTATGTATGTCATGCTATAGAGCTGCTGCCAATTTGTCATACATTGAAGGAATGTAAGTGTTTATACATTTTTATATCTTATAAAACTTCTCTATGTTCTGTGCTTTTGAAAACCAGGCTACTTTTTTGTATTTAGGTATATTGGGGTATCATTAAAAGCAACTAAATATCAAGGCCCGAAAATTGAGACACCCCTGAACATGCACACTCAGAAAAATTTCTAATGAAGTTTTCTTTGTAATGATTCACAAACAAAACTGGACTTTGAATAAAAAGGCCTTTGAAAACCAATATTTAAAGAAGATAATAAAAGTTGACATTAAAGACATTATGTTTTCCATTATCTATTGGGGGAGGGGAGAGAGATAAGGGGGCATGGTGATATATACATACTGAATATTATATTGAAACATAAAAATGCAGAATTATTAAATGGTAAAGGTAGTAACTGTGATAGCTATATTTTAATAATATGTAATTATAAATAGTGAATGAGTTTATGTTTGGTAACATTTAGGCCAAGACCTTTCTGGCATAAGTGTGGGTTTGCCAATTCTTCTTTTACATAGAAATTGCTGATCTGCTTAAAATGATGTTATTGTTGACAGAAGAAAGGTAACTTTTTGTAATGGAAGTTTCAAGGTTCAAACACAAACCTGTAACCACACGAAGCCTTTTACTGGAAAAACCCAACAGCAGGTTGGCACCTAACCATATATTAAACACGCATAAATAGCAAAAATTTAAAAAGCACAGTTGGATAAACTGAGCTTGCACATGTGTAATGTATGGCTTTCAAAAAAAATGTCTAATGTGCTAAAAGAAAATTGGAGAAAGGTTAACTAATCTGGACTGTGGAAATATATAAAAAGACTCAAGTGAACAAGATTCAAATTGGAGAAACACCAGACCAGAAATTGAAGGATGGGATTGAAGGACCAGACCAGGAGATGAGAGGAGGCAATGACCATCTTGGCAATGACCCACTGACCTGAAATACAATAATTTGGCCCATAATTCTGTCTGAAATTGTATAAATAAAAGGTGAAGAATGATTCAACCTAAATTGGGTATACTTGTGATTCAGTTTCCCAATAACACCCCTACCCCATCCCCTGGAGCAGGTATCTGAATATGGATTCATGTGCCTAACCCAGGATACCTATTTTTAAAATCTTAGCCAGTAGGATTCCACTGTTTTATTAACATAATATATGCCTTCCAAAATTGAACCGACAGCATGAATTTTATACATAAATATATGTCGCAATATGTATATGACATTTGTAGCAGGTTCACCCCTTTTGGATTTCTCCAAAAGATTCAATTTTATGAGTGAAAACAATATGATTAGATTATATTGCCCTCTTATACTCCTCTTCTGACTCTCCCAGAATCCCCAATTAGAATAAATATGATTTAAAAAGTGGTATCCCTTGCAATTCAGGCAGATGGTAGGGTGATAGTTAAATACAACAGTAAATTGCAGAAGGAGATTTAAAGAATTTCAAAGCTCATACGTTGCGGGTTGGGTTACTGAAAGTTAGCATCACCAAGAGTATCAGACATGTGTTTGAGTGTTAGCAAGTACTTCTGGGAACAGGGCATACAGGTCACAAAATGGGGAAGAAATCCCTTAATTTTCAGCATGTTCTGTTTAAGGGATCCCATCCCAAAGGACGCATAATTATAGTGTGATATAGTGTAATGATAATTGCAAGGTCATCTCAAAGAATTATTTCCACTTCAGGTGTTAAATTGCTTTGAAATTGTGTCCCTTCATTGTGCTAAACATAGTTCTTGCACTGATGTCTCACGCAGGTACCTCGCTGGCTAATATGAAACATGAGTCTGCAGCCTATAAGAGGTATGCTTTATTTATCAATGCAACCATGTGATCTTATTATCATAATCCCTTCCTCCCTTCTCCTTGTCCCTAGTTTTATAGTCATTGCTCACCTAAGTATCTAAACTTAAGAGCTTGGCTACACTCAAAACTCCAAAGCGCTGCCGAGGGAGCATTCCCGTGGCAGCGCTTTGAAGTGCGAGTGTGGTCGCGGCGCAATGTACTCCACCTTCCCAGTATTTCAGGTACTCCATCTCCCTGAGGGGATTATTTTACAGTGCTGGGAGTCGCGCTCTCAGTGCTGGGGCACTGTTTACACTGGCGCTTTACAGCGCTGTAACTTGCTGCACCCAGGGGGGGCTGTTTTTTCACACCCCTGAGCGAGAAAGTTACAGCACTGTAAAGCGCCAATGTAGCCAAGGCCTAAGCTGCAAGGCCCTCAGGGCAGAAGCTTTGGAAATAGCCATACATATGTAAAGAAGTCTAAAAAGACACTACAGGTTTGATTCTCTAGCAATCCTCTGGCCACTAATGTAGCACACAATTTTTAAATGTTACACCTGCTGATTTAATTTAGATGTTTAGTTTCCACTGACTTTTCTGCACAATCAAATTCCTAAAGTCTTGGTTTAACAAACTGCTGTCTTTCCTTCAAGATGGCAGTTGGCAATATACTCCTATTGGACATCCTGTGTATGAAATCTAAAGAGGCATTCAGTATTGACCATGTGATTAACCAGAGTCAGACTCTAGCATAGATTCCTTCAGATCTGTCTCCAAGGACACGACAGCTTAGTTTACTCAACAATACGCAGATATTGTCTGAGATCTTGCCATCTTAATTCAGATCAGAGGATGACGACAACATATAGCATTAGGCACTCTCCCTAAACAGTATCATAAAATCTTCAGAGCAATGTAAAACCAACTTGATACGTCCCAACAAATGTCTTTTTAAATAGACTTTGTTCAGGTATTGCTAGTAAGGCTTCTCTGATAAATTAGCCACAACTCAGCCCTTCATGGCAATGAATTACCCTTTCCATAAGTTTGAGTGTGGGCCAGTACACTATAACTGACAGGATGGTCAAAATATAAAACAGGCCTACACCTATGATCTACACTAGATTTAAATTAGTAGTTATTTCAGTTGAACAAAACGTGTTCATAGATTAATTACCGTATGCTGTACTACAAATAACATTTAATCCAAACTTCAAACAGACGTTTTAGCCAAAGGTCCCAGATTAACTATATACCTAAGCCTGCTCCTATTGAACTCAATAGGGCTTTTATCCACAAAGACAAGACCTTTAAAGTGTGAAGCAAACTCTCCTCCCTCTACATGTACAATTATCATTGATTTGAAAAGGTTAGCAAAGTGGGATTCCCAAGACAACCACACAATAAACCTTATTGGGAGCAACTGTTCCACTCTCAGTTAGCAGGTGACTGGATCAAGAGTGGGAATGTTTTCTTGCTCCAGCTGCCTTTTTGGGGGTTGGAAATTTAACTGCCTTCTCCTCTGAGAAAGTCTTATTGGACTAGAGTACAGTGGCTTTTACTGGATGGTCCTCAAAATATAACAGTGGGGTAATCAGACCCAAATGCCCACAGAAGACCCCAAAAGGCAGTGGAATTTGTTTCCTTTTCTCTATTATATTGTGTCATCAAGAAAATCAGATTGTAGAAAACACTGTGTTGTCCCTTTTTGAAACATTTTAATACACTAGTTAGTGTTTGTATATTGTAATCAATATGATACTGTGCAAACTGTTTATTCAACATCCTGCAAGATGTTGAGCACTCTGGCGTCAATCCAGCTAAAGTAGTGATGGGCAACCTGCAGCCTGCAGGCTGCACACAGGCCCATCAAGGTAATCCGCTGGCGGGCCGCCAGACCGTTTGTTTACATTTGCATGGTTGCCTGCAGCTCCCAGTGGCCTCTGTTCGCTGTTCTGAGAAAATGGGAGAGCTGCAGGAAGCAGTGCGGGTTAGGGTTAGGTTGCCCACCACTGAGCTAAAGTCTTAAAACACATGTTTAATTTTAAACCTTGTTGAATCATGGCCAGAGTGTTCAACAGGATTAAGCTCATGGCTATGTTTTAATTATTTTTTTAAAGGTAAAAATAGTTAGTTAAACTAAAAATAAAGCACTCTGCTGACACTAGCAATGAATGAATCACATCACAGTGGTGTTTGGACGCTTATCTGAAGGATAATCAAAGATCTGTTGGGCCAGTAATTGAGCTGAACTTTGTGAAAGAACAGGTTTTCTTAGTTAATGTCCTTTACATCCTCATTCCTCTGTGCTGAAAATATTATATGAACAGACTTTCTTGCAGCAATTGGTACTTACACTTCGAGCTGAAATCCCAAAAGCAGAAAAGTGAGTGAAAATAAAGAAAAACGACAGAAACATTAACCAACTTCTTGTTCTTTTGCCGTAGACTTATATTGGCTTTTTATTGTAATTACCATTAACTAAGGGCAAATTCTGCATAAGAAGGGTCAGAATTTAACCAAAGGTCAGAAACAAGCATCAAGTAGTAAAGGGATGGTAATTGCAATGGCTCTTCATCTTACAATGTGGCTCATCACTAGTTTGGGGAGACAGGAAAAAGATTAAAAAGAAAACTAAAAAACAATAGGTCGGGAAAAATTATCTGCTTTCAAAAATAACTCTGGTGCCACCTCCAGAAATGCACAAAATTGTTCTGTGGGGTGTTTTTGTTTGGTTTGTTTGGTTTTTGTAAAAAGATTAGATGTGACTATACAGATAATTTAAGATACAAAACTTGAATGACTCAATGGAAAAATCTCAAATTAGCTGAGCTGATGTGGTTTTATTCATCTCATTCTATTTTTCTTAAGGGCTCACACGTGCATAAATGGGGAAACATGATCCCATGCACATGCTTTCCATGAGGATTATGTGTAACACAATCACTGATTTAAAACAAGCTTTGCTGCCTCTTGTCCAAAAGTCTTTTTGTAACTGAGCCAAAAGAAGCAAGACTGGCATTGCTTAGTCTGCTCTGGCTATTGAAAGAAGTTAGGGACACATCCTGTTTCATTGCACAGTGTGTTACAGAGCTCCTTGGAGCTACATGGCCCAATGTGAAACTATGGCTTCACTGTGCAGGCCAAATTCTAAAGGTGACTTCTCAATCTGGGGCTGCTGCATGTTGGCTACAAAACTCCCAGACCACACTGAACAAGGTGCAGGGAAAAGGGGCTCTGTTCCCTGCAGTTAACAGAACCAGCTGATAGCTCAGAAATGTAGCTGTGAACTGGGCTGAAGACATGATCCCACCTCAGATAACTAGGTGTGATACAGCCCTCTAGTCCCCAAGACCAGTACCAAACTCCAGGTCCCTCTCCTTCCCTAGTAGTAACTGCAGTGGTTATATTTCATTTTTTTCTTTAAATTACTGTCTGTTTCCCCGCCCCTCTCCTTTAAGCCCACCATGCTTGTCCTTAAACTTAAAGAAGAACCAGTTCCATGATAAAACAACAGAATGCATTCAGCAACATTTCAGAAACAGTGTTTAAAGTCTGCAGAGTTTACCCACACTGTTATAGGCTGCACACAGGAGGCCATTTATCATGCATAATTAGAGCTAGCCAGGAATTTTTTATCAAAAGGGAAAACTTCCGATTTTGTTAACTTTTCCAATTTTTTCCCCCAACAGGTTGACCTGAAGCAAAACATTTTGGTTTGTTCAACCAAATCAAAATGTTTTGTTTTAGGTTAGTTCTACATTAATCTGTGTCTGCCTGAGTTGCCACAGTGCCTCAAGAAAGCTGTAGTTTGGGTATCACATGCCCTCATTTTCCTCTATGGGTCAGGCACCCTGGCTAGACAACATGACCTATGACACAACAACAATCTGGTAGGACCAGAGCGGTGGTTCCTGGGAGCCACACAGCGATGGTGTGTTATGGAAGATGTAGCCTAGCCAGAGGACTCAGGTCATAGAGAACAATGAGGGCATGAAATACCTGGACCATAATTCCCATGACACACCTCAGTAGTCAGAGGGACACAGATTACCATCAAGAAGAGCTGAAACAAAACATTTTATCATTTCCAAATAGATTTTGACATTTTGTCTCAATTCAGAATGAAAACAAATTTCCAAATATAAACATTACCCATGGGACAGAAATTCTACTTTTCAATCAGCTCTAATAATATGTTTTCCACAATAATTGCTGAACAGTTTCTCCTTCTCTACACCAGCTGCTAAACCATAGTCAGCATCAACTTCATCTGTTACTGACCTTTATTGTCACAGGTGAACCAAGTTTAAAGTTTAACTAAGTCCAAAACTAATTCCCCAGGAACTGCATTGGCTTTTGAACAAATATGTATTCCCCTGCATTGTTTGTAGCTCTGAAAGCCTGAAAATGAAATTGCTTGTAGGCAAAGGTGAAGCTAACGGCACTTATTTTCATTTTCCAACCTGAATGAAGTGCAAAAAGGAACAAAGAGCAGAAATACTGAGAAGTAAATTAGCTTTTTTAAATGTTCAGTTTTAATCTTAGTACCGCTGATAAAGACATTTGTTGGATTACAATATTTCAGACCAAATTTTCTCTCACTTACACCTGCGTAAATCTAAAGTAATTCAGCAAACTTTAGTGGATTTACACTTCTAACTGAGGACAGACCCTGATGTTTCTATTGACAGTATCCCTTTAAAATGAATGTTAGAGAGAGATTTCCTGGAAACTCCTAAAGTTGTCAGATGCATACTTGACAATTATACACATATGGTAACACACAGATTTTGTTCTTTAAAAAAAAAAAATTACAGAATGAAATGAAGTCGCCAGAGTCCACTGTCAAGCCACTGGGGCTATAAGTCATTCTCAGATAGTGTTACTAAGATAACAAACATGTGTATGCTTATTTTCAAGTACTGTGTTTGGAGAACAAGCACAGTACGGCTGTCATATGAACAGACTGGTTGCCTGCTCTGTGGAAGATTTTATATTCCAAGACATCCCCCCTTTCCCCCAGCCTTACTCACTTGCCCCTTTAGCTCTGAAAATAAATCAATTTCATCTGCTGTAGTCTGACTTCTTTCTTCTCTCTGTCTCACCCTCTCTTTGTAAGCCTTTTTCCACTGCACCATATGGCAGCTGAGAGAAGGGTAGAGCAGTGATCTAGCTCTTAACAAAAGAGGCTGTGGTGTCAAAGAGGCTCATGAATGCATGAGACACATTCATGTATAGAGAAATGCCTGGAGCCCTGTCAGGGAGGACTAAAGAGAAGGCTGATAGACCTGACATCACTTTAGAGTAAAAAAAGGCAGCAGTTCTCTCTGCAGCTCATCTCCCTCTCCCTCCCTCCTTTGGTTTTGTGCCAAAATCCTATTAGCTCTATTAATGACATGAGACGAAGTCATAGTGTGCGGCAAACAAGAAATTAAATTAGGCCACCTTATTTATTCACTGTAAGTTGTTCCAAGACAGAATCACATCACACACACACACACACACACACACACACACACACACACACACACAAAATCCATAGGCTTTACTAGCTTATCTAGGAATAAATAAGTAAATACCACCCTGAAAGAGGGTATGCACATTCTCAGCTCTTTTCACCACTGCATTAAGCACTGCCTATGCATATACATTTGGAGAAGAACTACACAATGCAAAAGATGAATCTGCAACCAAAGTGCTTAAAAATGCTCCTTGCTCCTGTGTTTATTTTAACACTGACTTGCCCAAGTAACCAGTTTGGCAAAATAGAGGAAAAGATCTTGAGGATGGAAAATGAAATAGGCTTAATATAGTGGGTGTCACAGAGAAACATTACATATATAAGAATAGTACTCTATTTTTTAAATAATGGTAGAAGCAAAAATTGCATGTACAGGGCATACACTCTCCTCTCCCCACTCCCCCTGGCCTCATATAGCTATTTATGTGTGTTTCATTCAGCAGAAAAATGCCATAAAACAGATTCATCATCTTTACTAGAAAAGTGAAAATAATGTTAGACGAACAGCCCCAGCTGCAAACTCTAGACTTCTTAGAGATACATTTGTTTCACTACATGAGGAAAAACAGAATGCTGCTGTGCAGCAGAATTTGGCAATATATATTTATGAAGATCTATTTCATTTGATTTTAGCCCAGAGAAAGTGTTGCTGCCTTTCTTTCAATGAAAATGAAGATACTGTAAACTGTTAAACTGAAACTGCACCACTATTCCTGTCTCTTCCCAAAAAAGGCCTCAGAAATCACAAAACCCTGTGTCCCTGGGGTTATTTAAAAGAACCTGGGCAAACTTCCAAATGCTGGTATCTGTGACCTTCTACAAGTGCTCAACAATAACTGTTCCCTATGAAATAAATCAATGAACATGTGTACAGTACCTCAGCAGTTTCAAGATGAAGTTGTAACAAAACAGTGGAATCTAATCCATACAGCTCAGTCAGGCAGATTTAATTAGGTATGCAGTATATGTAACTTTACAAAATATGTTAAAGTTTAAAGTCTGAAACCTTAAACACAGCAATCCATCACAACAAATCTGTCTCTTAAGGATGTCCTTAATGTAAGAATATTGCAATAGATTAAATTCATAACTTTATTTAAACCCACAATATTTATAGCTCCTTTATAATACACACACAGTCCAAAAAATAATTTGCTATAACAAGAGTCTCACATTATTGGAAAGGAGTAACAATTATATTAGAAAGATTTATCCTGATATTATACACCAGTTCCCTTTTAAATGCACTTCATTACCCACAGTAGCAAGTTTTGTAAATGCTGTTCTTTTTTGCCATCAAGCAATGCCTCTGTAAGTAGCTCTGGAGTGGTAAATTCTACTGTTAACCATATCTGTTGCACTTCAGACTTAAATACTGTTTGATTGTCTGAGCTATAGCAGCCAGACTTTAAGCCTTCATCTGCCAGCATGACTTGTGTTGAGGAGACCTTGAGCAGTGTGATCAGAAAGCGAGGAACAATGCAGCTATTCAGTCTCTCCCATTCATTGCAATCACATCTGTTTACATGGCCTGTGCCCACTACTGAAAAGGCTTGTCCTCCCACCTCCATTTTATCTCACACAGCTCAGAATGGCTGGCAACTTGGAAGCTTTTCTTCTGAAGACCTGCAGTTTCAAATTTATTTTATGAGAAAAAGTTGAAAGTCTAACAATAACATTTGAACTTTCCTCTAGTCTGATCTGAGTTTTATTGTAATCTGAGAATAACTTTAAACTCTTCAAACTACCTATTAGTTTTCAAAATAAGTTTTGTACATAGATTAGTGCCACTTAGTTTGTAGAGGCTGCTTTTTCCATTTCATTTTTTCATTAAAAATAATGTCAAGGTTGGTTTTTTTTTTAAAATGTAAAAATACTCTGTCAAGTATCGGAGGGGTAGGTAGCCATATTAGTCTGGATCTGTAAAAAGCAACAAAGAGTCCTGTGGCACCTTATAGATTATACTTATAGAAGTATACTTCTGTTAGTCTATAAGGTGCCACAGGACTCTTTGTCGCAAAATATTCTGTATCAACCATTTTAAATACAACAATGAGAGTATTCATAGAAGGAACAGAATTGTTGTGGCAGAGATATATTGTATAATACTCCATTTGGAGTCTGTACCTCTAGATTCTATGGTACACTAAATAGCTTATCTAGATATTGTGAGAACAGGAAGATTTTAGTTTTATTTACAGTCACATTCTACCATCTTCAATCCAGGTGATACCTTGTTTGGTGGATACTGCATTTAAATCAATGGAATAAGATTCTCTTAACGAGCCGAATCTGTCCTTTAAATAAATACCAAATCCTGTATTATATACTCAGGTAAAACTCCCATTAGCATGAAATTAAGGTCTGATTTTCACCAACAAATCCTATTGAAGTCAATGTAAGTAGCAGCTGTTCATCACCTAATCTTTATGAAAGTCTATCAGTAAAATTCTGCCCTCATGTACTACTTCTTTCTTTGTATTTACAATGAGAGCACAAGTTGGTATAGTTGATTCACTGTGGTCAATGAGTTTACTGACATCAATTGGAGCTTTGCCTGAGTAAGGATTGCAGGGTCATATGTCTGCTAGAAGCCACCACAATGTCTGGGGAAGGAACTTGCAGTACATAATTATATCATAAAACGAATGCGTCTGTAAGTGTATGGATGCTCACTTCATATCTGGCATGACTAATTCGCACTATGCTGTACATACAATACAGATAAGTTCCTCTAAGAGGAAGGAGAAATGTACTTAATGTATTTTAGAGAAAAAGATAGTCCACTTTTCTAAAAAGTATTAAATATTGGAAGACTAGACTGAGGGGGAAATGGCACTGAAAGAGACAGAAGAAAAGATAAACCAAGATATTCATGTTGATTCTCATGTTGTGGGCTGTGAATCACTGGTAATCTGCAGTCTGCTTGGTGGTTGTCTATGAAGAGCTATCTGATCACATGATTCTAACCCTCTTCCCCAGCTAGCTGCTAAACTGCATTAAAAGATGGCAAATATATTATACTTAAAAATAACAAAATATGATATCCTCCTTCTCATATATATAAATAATAGAGAAAGGATGTATCATATTTTGTTTCTTTTAAGTATAATATCAGATTGTAGCGAGGCGGTGTGGCTCCCCTCCCCCTCAAGGAGGGTCAAGCCCTGTCAGTCATCCACGGGGGCGGGGCTGCTGGGTGGAAGTCCCGCCCCTGAGAGGGTCAGGCAGCGACCCGGAAGAATAAAAGCCGGGCCCCAGCCTTCAGTTGCAGGTCTGCCACCGGCAGGAGCAGACGTATCCACCGACGCCCGTAACTGGGAGACTGCCCAAGCCAGAGGCTGAGACCAGGAGCTGCCAGAGCGTTCCCGTGGTCGATACGACGAGGAGCCGCAGGAGTGTTCTTGAGGCTGCTACGACGAGGAGCTGCCAGAGCTGCCTCGCCCCTACTACGGCCCCGAGGAGCCCCCAGACCAGGCTTGGCCCACATTCCCAGAAATATTACCCGACCTGCCGCCCAGCCTGGACTGGGAGGAACCGATGGTTCTGGACGTCCCCGAAACAGAGGCCCCGGACCAGGTAGGAGAAGAGGGGGAGGTAGGAAGTAGCCGAGGGGAACCTGACTCCAGTCAGGCTGCAGAGCTAACCATGCCAATGTCAGTGTGTTGTGGTCAGGATTCCCACTGACTGTCAGCGGTGACAGCCGCTACTAGGGCCCCCGGCTGGAACGCAGAGGAGTGGGCGGGCCTGCATTCCCCCTGCCACCTGTATCCGGGTGGCAGACTCCCCCTCTCCCTGGCTTAAGGCCAGAGCTGATTGTAACTGTGTTTGGTGCCCCGCCCGAACCAAGGGCCGGGCCCCTTTTGACTTTGCCATTGCTCTGCCCTGCCCCAAAGGGCCAGAGCTGATTGTAACTGCGTTTGGTGCCCCACCCAAACCAAGGGCTGGGCCCCCTTTTGACTTTGCCACTGCTCTGCCCTGCCCCAAAGGGCCAGAGCTTATTGTAACTGCAGGGACAGACCTCCCCAGGGCAGGACCGCGGGCCCGAGGAGCGGTCACAGGGACGACAGTGAGGCCAGTGTGGCTCCTGTCCCCCCTCAGGGAGGGTCGAGCCCCGGCGGAACCCGTCTACACAGATATAAAAAAAGCAATTTTGCTTGGTGATTGCCATCACAATTTTTGAGTTTCCCTTCTTGAACCACACTACTAATTAATGTCTCAATTATGCTACTTAAACATAGCCCCACGTTATAGAGCCATACCATCATGAGAGGAGTCCCTGGAGAAATTCTGACTAGCCAGCCCGCACTCCTACGAGAGTTCCTCAATGTGCAGTGTGAGCATGTCCCTTCCTACTTTCCTTTAGGAAAATAGTATTTTCCCTTACTGTGCTTGATCACCCTTGCTGGCCAGTAAAAGGGGTGGGGTGGGGGAAGAAGTACAGCTTATCACTTTCCCTCCTGCACTTCTCCCCATACATTTTATGGGGTCACTCCCCAGGGGACATATGGAGAGAGCAGTCCCTGTGCTCTGGAGAGTGCAGGTGCGGTCATTGTGCCCAACTGGAAAGTCTGGTTCAGAATTTGCCCTAAGTGACTAACCCAAGGTTACAAGAGTCAGTGACAAAGTAAGGAACAGAAATCACTTGTGAGTCCAGTTTTTGTACTGAAGCACTATTAGGTTGTGACATAAACCAACAAATGCAAACTTAGGTCTCACACTTCATCCTTCTTGTGGTCAAAAAAGTACTGGGAAAATTCCCATGGTATATAAGTCATGCTGAATTTATTGTGTCTCTAGGACCATTGCACATCATCATGAGGCCTAAAGATATTCATGAAGAGTAAAATCCTGGACTATTGATGTCAATGGGAGTGTTGACTTCAATGGGACCAGGATCTTACCTTAAAAATTCAAGAGTTTGATTTAAAGGGTAAGAAAAATTTAAATATTTCAGGATCTGCCACATAAATCCTACATTATACTGAGGTTGCCTGCTATAACTAGACACAAAGCAAGTAATCAAGCAAAGGGAGAGAAGCCCAGAATTGCATCAGTGTTGTAGTATAAAATCAGATGATTAAACCCAACCTTAGCATTTTTCTCATATTGAGGACAAAATGCTGTTTTTATTGAACAAGAGAGGTTGAAGAGTTATTGTTGAAACTCAGTAGAGTCTGATCAAACTGAAATTTAAAACTGCAGATATTTTTAGAATTAACATGATGGTATACAAGAATAGATGGTACAATATGTTCTGGATTTTATACACAGGTCTCAGTAGGTTTTACCTTGCTCCCACCATTTTGCTGTTAAAACATTGCTTATATAATTAGTTTCATTGAATGGGCAAACATTAATTTGAACATAGGATATCAACGGTGATTTTCATTATTGTTTTATCATGTGCCTTATACCATAAATTATGTTGAGCTTAGTCCCAGGTGAATTTAGTACTTTGAAATGTGTCAAATTGATAATCCTGAAGACAAGATTAAAGTCCTATATTTATCTACCAAACAGATACAACGTGGGCAGGGGAAATGTAGACATTTCAACATTTCGCCACTAATGTGCATCAGTCCTGACTAACAGTGGGTAAGGCCTGAGAAAGCTGTTCAGTCTTCATGCAGCCTCACCAATGAGATTTGCAGAAAGGTCATCGCTAACTAAAAATAGTTTTTTATAACATAGACATGTGTCTTAGTAGAACAGCACTAAGACCACAAATTCTTTTCACATTGATCACTGAAGAACTGCCGGATGGTAACAAATTTTGGTGACTATTCCTTTTTATTCTGGTCCCTTCCATGTGTCAATTTATCATTGGATTTTTCACTGTTGTGGGATTTCATGCAAATGATCATAGTAGGAACTGATCACCTTTTGAAGCCAGAGTAAATGGGCATTATGGGAGATAATTTCATTTAATTTATTTTTAATAATTTTTCATCAATGAATTTGAAAGTGGCAATAAATTTTCACAAGATTGAGTCAAAAATGCAGCCAACAGACTATTGTATGACTTTAGCAAATTGGAAAAATAAATAATTGCTATATGCTTGGTATGCAAACAGTGTGAGATTTACAAGTTGGCATGGATACTGAAATATTCACACTATTAGGGCTTTGGACAGGTTTGATCTGTGGGATGACCTCATTACCCTCACACCCCAAAAGATGAGGTTTGGCTGTTCAGTTCATGAAGAAATTATCTAAGAGAATTAAACACCACCATACTGGGATGGAGGAAAAAGAGAGAAGACATTTATGAAAAAATCTCAAAACACTCCAGTAGGTAGAAATAAACAAAAATCATTATTAACTGATACTGTGAACCTGTGTGTGTGTGTGTGTGTGTGTGTGTGTGTGTGTATGTCTCCCCCACACCCGCTACCCTGTGCTGCTTTTTTTCCCTCTACTGCATACTCCTTCCAACCAATCTTCAATCATGCAAATAGCATATAGTATGTTCTGTAGGGTATCAACAGCAGATGGGTGCTGTAGAAACACAGTTATAGGAGATACAAATCTCATAATCGAAGGCATAAGCCCTCCACAAATTGACAGAAACCTCCCTTATTGGCTAGTTATTTTATTATGGATTTTCTTGTACCATCCTCTGAAGCATTTTATACTAAAAACATAAAAATGGCCATACTGGGTTAGATCAGTGGTCCATCTAGGCCAGTATCCTGTCTTCTGACAGTGGCCAGTGCCAGATGCTTCTGAAGAAATGAACAGAACAAGGCAATTATCGAGAGATCCATCCCCTGTCATCCAATCCCAGCTTCTGGCAGTCGGAAGTTCAGGGACCCCTGGAGTATGTGGTTGTGTCTCTGACTATCTTGGCTAATAATCATTGATGGACCTATCGTCCATGAACTTATCTAATTCTTTTTTAAATCCACTTATAGCTTTTGGCCTTCACAATATCCCATGGTAATGAGTTTCACAGGTTGATTATGTGTTGTATGAAATAGTACTTCCTTTCATTTGTTTCAAACCTGCTGCCTACTAATTTCTTCACTACTAGAAACTGGAACTGGACCACAGGGGACAGATCACTTGATGCCCTGTTCTCTTTATTCACTCTGATGCATCTGGCACCAGCCACTATTAGAATACAGGATATCAAGCTAGATGGTTCATTGGTCTGATCCATACAGGTCTTATGTTTTTATGTGAAGGGGTAAATAACACTTCCCTATTCACTTTCTCTATACCATTTATAATTTTATTGGCCTTTATCATATCCCTCCTTTGCCATCTTTTTTCTAAGCTGAAGGTCCTAGTCTTTTTAATTTCTCCTGTTTCATACCCCAATTATTTTCATTGCCCTTCTCTGTACCTTTTCAAGTTCTAACATATCTTTTCTGAGGCCACTGTCAGACAGAAAATGGGAATAAACAGTCTGTAGGTGTTGTATCAGCCAGGCAAGTTACCAACAAACTTCAACAGGACTTTATTTTTAAAGTGGAAACCTCTTTACTGAGCTGCTGCTGCACCCTCTGTCACTCTCACTCTGCCTCCTCAGCTCCCCTCCCCCTTCCTGTTTCCTGTCCTTTCAGACTCCCAACAGCTAGTGCTCCCAGTTCTAATAATTACAAGCAAAATCTAAACACCACAGTAGGTTTGCTGCTGTATAGTTATAGAATTGCAATAGATCCTCCCAGAGCCAGAGGGAGAGCATGGACCTGTGAATGGCTGAGCTCTACCCCTCCAAGAGCAATCTAAAGCCTATGCAGAGACTTGGAATAACTCTCTGAATCCAAAGGGTATGTTACTAGACTACAAGAATCCTTTGAGGAAGAACGAGTACAATGGTGTAGCAGCATTGGGGAACACACACCACCCCTAGAAGGAGACACACATGGCATCCTAGAGGTTAGAAGTATGGAAAGAGCCAAGAGAACTTTGGAATCAAAGGCTCTAAATCATCCAAGTACTTCCTGAATGAATCTATGATGCTATTTTCTTCATGGTTGCTTATGAGATAGTTCTGAGTCTCCGGACAAGACAACAGTGGGTTTTTTTTTCCTTTCCCCCCATATTCTTAAAAAGTAGAAAAGAGCAGAACTAAAACTTCCACTAAGAATGGGTTTAGCTGAGGTCCTGGAGATATTTAAGCTGTCTCTGTAGCAAGAGAGTTCCCAGGATGGAAAGAGTCCTCCAGCCAATGCAGGCTCAGGAGTGCTGAGGGAGTCTCTGGTACCAAAGGTGCTACTCAGAATAAAAGTGGCAGAAATTGGCCTTTTATCAGAAACTGCAGGGCATCTGTGGCTGAGATTTTGGTTTATCCCTTTGCAAAGTTCAGATCCTAAAGGTGCTTAGAACTAGACTTTGTGTTAAGATTCATCTCTGGTTCTTACACCGCCAGAGAATAGCTGTGTACAAAGCTGCTTATGCAAAAACTAAACACAGGTTTTCTACTCTGTGTTCTGGATCAGAATGTGTGTTTCCTTTCTATGACTGTGGCTTATGCGTATTGCAGTGCAATGAAATCAATACCAATATATCAAACTTGCATAACAATTATAAAAATGTTACTCTTTCCTTTGCCCCTTAATACATTCTTCATCAGGAGCCTACATTCTACACTGTTGTCCAACAGATGTTTTTCTTTTCTAATACTGTGAGCCTGCTATAACTGCAAAAAAAAAAAAAAAGTCACTGCAGCAGTTTATAACTTAGATAGTGAGCTGCTCAGAGCAGAGACCATGCTTCTTGAGTGTTTGGAAAACACTAAGGATAATAAATAATGAACGCTAGTAATAAAAGAAGAATGAAACAAAAAGTCACCACCCTCTCCACATATGGAACACAGAGTATAATGCACCCACTGCAGTGCTGCTACCTTTAACAGTAGTTACCCTGGAACTCTCAGGTTAAAACAATAACAATGAAAAACTAAACTCCTTTGACAATATTTTTCCACTTGAAAGATCCAATTTAAAAAAATATATATGCACAAGAAGCTATTTTGGACTGTTCAGACATAATTTTAACAGGGTGGCAATGGGAGTCAAGCTGTTAGGTTCTGAAATCATAGAGATCCCATGACAAAACGGGGGATGAAGGCAACAGTAGCACTATTCATTAAGTTTTAGTTCACATTATACATTCAGCTCAGCCCACAGGGGGTAAAATTTCAAAACAGAGCACTGGAGAAACATACCCAAATCCCATTACTCGAAAATGGGATTTGTGTGCATAAAGTCCTGTGCACTGAAAATTTAAATTTAGGTGCCTAGTTTTCCCAACAAATCACTCAGTAGAAAACATAACAAAGTGGAGGAGTTGTTTTGGAAACTTTCACAAGGCTTTCCTTTCCCTTGTTTGTTCATTTACCAGATAGATCCCAAAATCTAAAATGTGATTTTTCAAGTCTGATCAGGAGAGCTTGTTCATTTGCAGACAGATATGAAAGATGTAGTCAAAGAAATATGGAATAATAGTTAAAAATAGCTGACATATTGTATAGTAGTAGTACCAAACTACTTGATGTTGAATTCTCTCTCTCTCCTCTCTCTCTCTCCCTCCATATTGTGGCACTTTCTGAAGGGAAGAAGGAGCTAGAGACCAAGTTAAAAAAAAGGTCATGTAGCAAGAAGAACCCTTTATAAAAACTGCTACTGTTTTCTTCTGCCTAACTCAGACAATTGGCTCAAGGTGGTTTGCACAGGCAGTACAATACCAGCCTTGCTGCGAGGAGTGGGAAAACCCATAAATAGATAAAATATTATGAAAATAGATCCAGACAGCTGTGATTTTAGAATAGTTTTATATATTATCTTTCAGCAGGTATTTGTTAAGGTAGACATGCACTCCACATTCCATGAAATAGAACTCACAGAGCTACTATCATATCCCCTCTAGCAGAATGAGTTTGGGCCAAAAAAAGGAGGAGAGGAGTTGGCCATTAAAATCACCTGATTCAATAAATAGGAAAGTTTGTTCAGAGCTGCTTGGCCTGCCACCTATCCTTGCCAAAAGCCATCTCCTCCATATGGGTCTGAGACACAACCTAGCAGAACATCTACATAGACTCATAGACTTTAGGGTCAGAAGGGACCAATATGATCATCTATAATCTGACCTCCCACACAAAGCAGGCCACAGAATCCTACCCATCCACTTCTATAACAAACCCCTAACCTATGTCTGAGTTACTGAAGTCTTCAAATTGTGGTTTAAAGACCTCAGGCTGCAGAGAACTCACCAGCAAGTGACCCAGGCCCCACGCTGCAGAGGAAGGCGAAAAACCTCCAGGGCCTCTGCCAATCTGCCCCGGAGGAAAATTCCTTCCCAACCCCATATATGATGATCAGCTAAACCCTGAGCATGTGGGCAAGACTCACCAGCCAGCACTCAGGAAAGAATTCTCTGCAGTAACTCAGATCTCATCCCATCCAACATCCCATCACAGACCACTGGGCATACTTACCTGCTGATAATCAAAGATCAATTGCCAAAATTAAGCTATCCCATCATACCATCCCTTCCATAAACTTATCAAGTTTAGTCTTAAAGCCAGATATGTCTTTTGCCCCCACTACTCCCCTTGGAAGGCTGTTCCAGAACTTCACTCCTCTAATGGTTAGAAACCTTCGTCTAATTTCAAGTCTGAGAATTATTCGACCAACGACCCAGGCCCCTGCATCCTATCCCCTCTGGAGTGGGATGGTAAATAAGGAGGGCTGTTACTGTTGATTCCACTAGCAGTAACTCCGGCATAGATTTTCTGGTTTCCATGTTCATTGGCTGTGCCTAGAAACCTCACCGTTGAAAGGCTCCTTCAATGCCTGGGGAAAAGACAGTCCTATGGATCTCACAAGGAGGCACTTCATTGGAGTACACTGAAGGAAAAACCACGCTGTGGAGGTGATTCGCTCCTTTCCACAGATTTGGGGGGGAGGGAGGGGAGGACGAGTCAGGCCCATTGTTCTCCCCTTGATACCTAATAGCAGAGGTGAGCACAGGCCCATGCCTCAGAGTTACTGATTCTTTACCTATTCTACAGCAGCCTGTTCAGAACTATCATGCATGTACAGTATAATAAACAAAGTTTTAATTTAGTTTTTGGGAATTTCAACCTAATAAAATATTGCAAAATCTCATAACTATTTTTCTCTTGTACAGCTATAAACTAAGTCTCTTTTGGGACAACAGAATATTCATTGTGAATTCCCTCCTCTAGTTTATGGACCTTAACTACATGCAGTTCTTCAACTGTTTGTGGGGGTAGTAGGGAAAAAACAAGACTCGTTTGAAGGAGTAGTTTACAAAGTAAACTCACTAAATACATTAACTACCTGATTTAACTGTAATTGCTCACTTAATTAAAAAAATGCCATTTCTTGGGATCTGCTTCATTCTTACCAGTCCTCCTCCTATGCAGCATTGCTCACTTTCAGTAACTTTTTTCCCAGCATGCTTTTCTGGATAGTGGCTTTAAATTTAGTAGACACTAGGAGCTGTATTAACTCCTGTTATTCCTGAAGAACTAGCACACTGGTTAGAGGGCTTCATTAGTATGTAATCAGGATGGGCTAGATTTGAAGTGATAGGCTTGGCAATAAATTGAACACCGAGACCCAGATCCACAAAGGTATTTAGCCTTCTAGGTCCCATAGATTTCAATAAAATTTAGGAGCCTAAATACCTTTGTGGATCTGGGCCTGAGAGCATGCCCAGAATGGGCAGGACTGATCTATTTGCCATTGTCTGGGTCCGCAGTCTATTACCCCCACATAGTGAGAACCTGGGCAGCACAGCGTGCAAGAGCAGCTGCATAGCTGTTCCATGATCTAGCTCAGGACTCCAAGCCCCCCCACAGAGTAGCAGTGTACCACCCACTACTTGTGCTATATACGGATTCCGAGGCAGTGGTCCTAAAAATAATCAGATTAGGAACAAACAGTCAGATTGATCAAAAGGTTCTTCTCACATAGCAAAGAATTCTGCAAAAATTCGGAAGGTGCTAACCTGGTTGTTTTCATTGAGAGAGACATTAGTAACACTATTCATTCAATTTCAGTTCATGTGATGAAATGCAGCTCAGTTGGTAGGGGGTACGTTTTAAAAATGGGGCATGGAGCCATGCACATAGATCCTATTCTTCAGTAATTGGATTTGTGCACGTAAAATGTAGTGCACCAAAAACGGACATTTAGCCCAGTTTTCCATGTGATTCAACACATCTTTAATGAGAAAACACAGCAAAGTCTTGGTAACTCTCACTTGGTTTCCCCTTCATTCATCTGTGCATTTCCAGAAGTGCCACATTATTTGGAGTGTGACTTTCAAACATAGTCAGATCATCTTGTGAAGACCAGAGTGATAGGGCAGGAAGCAGAGGGAAGGGGAGTGAGCCAACAATCAGAAATATAGCTGATACTGTATTAACAAACAGCTTTATGTGGTATTCTCTGTCAGTCTAATTCATTCTGAAGGGATGAAAGAGTCATACATCAAGTTCTTTTAAAAAAGACTTTTGTTTTAATTATTAAAGCACTGCTATCAAAGAGCCCGTCTATAGGGAATTGTTTAATTTCATGCTTTTTTTCTTTGGTGATAGGGAGACCATCTTATAAAATATAAATGTGTTATTTTATTTCTTCAGAGTACTTTCAAAATGACCCTCACATTTCACATAGATTTCTTTCTGTCCTCTTTTCTCTTTGTTTCCGGGGGTGGGTGGTGAAGGGAAGTTATTTATTTATTTTCAAAATGAGATTTTTTTTTTCTTTGCATTCATTTCCACTGAAACTGTGCCAAACATATTGTTAGAAGGAATCACTTGTGTATGTGTTCTCACAGGAAGACTCATGCATGAGAAGCTGGAATTTGACTATCTGCACTACTTCCGTGGGGACAATGCCCACACTCTTTATTACACAGATAGTCATTTTCCAATATTCTGTTTTATGGACTAGTTCTGCAAGTGATATGTCAGGATAATGGCTTAACAGGGTCCTTCTTTTATTGCCTTGGGCCATCTGCAACATGTTAGATTTTTAGGGAACCTCAGCAACTCAAAGAGCCAAAAGACAATACTATGAGCCTGGTGAAAGAGCTCCAACCCCCAAGAAAGGCCCTAAATCCACACCACTGCGTATTCCATTATTCATAAATAACAGTCTCTCTATTCAAATACTGACAATATATTTAATGCAAACTTTGACTTACATTTTGCTTATTGCAGTGGTTTTCTCAGATAAAAATAGATACACAATGTGTAAGTAAACGCTTAGAAGCAAAGGCTACGTAGTTCAGGCTTTGTAAATTTATATGTAAAACAACAGGGTCTGGAATCATGCAAAGACTTGGCAATGAACACATAAAAATATAATTTTTGCATGTTTTTGACTTTCAAATAGCAATATTGCAATTTTGACAAAAAAGCAAAAGTTCAGGATTGTAAAAATGCTGGAAAATATAACTGAGTGTGTGTGTGAGAAACATCAGGATGCTTTAACCTCTTTTGTATCTTTCTGCTACACACTCACATTTAAAGTACCTGAAATGTATAAAAAACACATATAGGGTGACCAGATCTCCCCATTTTACAGGGACAGTCCTGATACGTGGGGCTATTTTTTATATGGGCTCCTATTACCCCGACCACCTGTCCTGATTTTTCACACTTGCTATCTGGTCATCCTAAACCCTTATAATAGGAATCATTTTGGGACAATGACTGGAATTTTTAAGAGACTGTAAAAAAAAAAGTTTGCTCCTATATTTCCTTCCATATTGAGGATATTTGCAAAGATGTAGATGGCTAAGAAATGGAGTCTGGGGTTTTCAGATTCTGATCACAGTTCTGAAATAAAACATATCAGACTGAAGCAAAGAAGGAGACTGAAGCAGTTGTTTCTAGCCTCATTCTGCCCAAAATAGAAAAACAAAACAAAGAGTCTACAAGAATGGGTACAGTTTGCAAATGCACTTAAATAACTTAAGAGCCTAAATTCCATTTGAAAATGGATTTATACATTAAGGCGGTGTCATCACTGCAGAGTTTGCTCAGATGATCAGCACTCATGTTGCTCAGGTGAGCAGCCAGACTGCAAAGCCATACCTGAGTTACTGTATCCGCACTGGTGTTGTGCTTGCCCATGTGTTGCTATGACTTCTGGGTGCATATGAAACACTGACAGACCCCAGTCGTCAGGATCTAACCTAGGACCTCTGAAACTTAGTGTATGAGCATCTACTGCATGAGCTAAAAGCCCTATAGCTCTTAGCCCAGGCTGTAGCATACTCACTCTCTAAGTGGTCTAGGTGCCACGAGAGGAGGACAGAGCATCACACGCAGCAGGCATGGGTTACGCATATCCCACGGTTCTTTGTGCTACAGTGAAATGAGCTGCTCTATGATTATTTCCCCCTGAATTGTGGGAAAACTTGTCTGTCTTTCTGGGCACACAGGGAGAACTGGGGGGAGGCATTGGAGGACTATAAGCAAACCCCTCATTTCTGGCCCAACCCCATAGTCCACATCCAAAGCCAGACCCCTCATTCCCTCCTGCACCCCAACCCCCTACTGCAGCCCAAAACCCCCTCCCGCACCCCAGAACCCTCATTTCTGGCCTCACTCCAGAGCCCGCAACCCCAGCCAGAGCCCATACCCGCTCCTACACCCCAAACCCCCAGCTCAGCCACCAGGATCCCACACCCCAAACCCCTCCCACACCAACCCCCCCCTGCCCCAGCCCCGTGAAAATGCATGAGTGAGAGAGGGTGGGGGCGAGCGACCAATGGGGGGGAGGGTGTGGAGTGAGCAGGGGGCAAGGCCTTGGTGAAGGGGTGGGGCAGGAGGCAGGGCAAGCATGTTTGGTTTTCTGCAAATATAAAGTTGACAGCCCTAATGTAATCCACACTCCCTAGCTCTGCTAGCTAGCCTAGGTGGAAAGTACCACTGAATTTGGGTGAGAGAGTGGAGGGTGTGAATGGGATGGGAGTTATGAGTACAACCCAGGTATAGAGCCCAGGCTAACTGTGCAGTGAAGGCATGCTCTTAGAAGTAGGGTGACAATTTTGGTTGGACCTTTTCCTGGAGGTTTTGTCACATGACAATCTTTAATTAAAGATTAATCTTTAATTCCTGGAGACTTCAGGACAGTCCTGCAGGGTTGGCAACCTTACTTAAAAGCTTAAGTCTCAATGAAGATAATAAAACTTTGGTTAGATGCTTTTGAAAATTTTACCAAATAACCATATTCAAACTTTAGAACTGTTTGGTCTATATTTTTTGGTTCAGCTCAAAACAATGATAGGGTACAGCTACACAGTTCAGGCTCTGAAACTTAAGGAGTATTCAGCTGTGTAGCTTTGCATCATATCATCAATACGCTCACATTGTTATAAATATGTCTAGACTGTAATATTCTGAGGAAGTCTAAACTATGGACCATTCCAAAAATATAGCAAGAATTGAGAGCTGAAGCTACCAAGATTGCAAGGGTCCAACTTCCAAATACTAGGAGGTGAGTAACTTATAACAGTGCACTACATAATGCTATGTGTCATTCATACAACTATCTCACAAGGAACTGGTCTTATAGCACTGAAAATGCTATACCACCGTATGAAGTTAAGGGCAGATAATAGACAAGGCGTGGGAGGTACAAAGTTATTCTAAGCACCAGCAGAGGAAAGCATCAGTTTACTACCAGTACTGAGTTATAAGACAGTTTTCAAGAAGGATTCAGTTCCCAGCCTTTAAGCACAACTATGGGTGTATGCTGGATTGTGACAGTTGCCATTGAATGAGAGACTGCCCAGCCAGACATGAGTCAAAGGGCATATCTATACATACAATACTGCAGCTGCGCCACTGCAGCACATCTGGTGAAGATGCTCTATGCTGGCAAGAGCTAAGATGCTCTCCTGCCTGCAAAATAAAACCACCTGCACAAGTGGCAGAAGCTATGCTGGCAGGGCTAGCCCAGTGGGCCAGCTTACCTGGATTATGTTCATTGCTTTGTTATCCTGCTTTAATATATTTAGCAGTAATTCAGGGAACCTACAGGCTTTATCCTGCAAGATTTGGCTTCAGTAGATAGTGTGAGGCTTGAGGCCTATAACCTTTGGTATAGATAAACTCAAGTAACTCATAAGTTATAGGGAACTGAAAGTATCATGCAAGAGTGGAAATTTTATCCAGAATACTGACATCAGCCACCCACAGAATGTCTGACGGCAGAAATGCCCATGACAGCAAATTGATGTGTATGCTAATAGGGTAACATCATACACAGAGGTGAAAGTAAGCGGTTACGAGCCGGTACGGAGGACTGGTAAGAAAAGGAGACTGCCTGAGGGAGGGAGAAGCCTGCCCCCTGCATAAGAATAGTTTAAATTTAGCTGTTCCATTAGTGGTTCAGCCTTCCGGGTTAGGAGTGGTTTCTGGCAACCTTGTTAATTTCACTCACAGTAGCTGGGGGGAGTGTGGGGGGGGCGTGTTTGACCATGGCAGGGGTAGTCCTTGTGTGCCCCCAGGATGAGGGGATCTTGTCTCCAATACTAATATACACAACAAATACAAGCATTTGGCTGCACAGCTTAAATCCAGAGCTAATAAAAGCAGTGGAAGGGGAAAACTCACTGTCACACTGGTTTCTCGTCTCCTCCCTCCCTCTCCTCCAGCCAGGCTGCAGACAAGGCTCTGCATTCCTCCTCCTCACAGCAAGGGTTCTCCTCTAGGCTCTAGCCTGCAGTAAGGACATTGGCTGAGATGCCTGCTGCTGCTGCTGCCTACATAAGAACAGTTTAAACTCAGCTGTTCCCTGCGCAGTTCAGCCCCCAGGGTTAGAAGACGTTTCTGGCATCCTTGTTAATTTCACTCCCAGTTGTTGTTGGTGGGGAGGGTGTGTGTGACCATGGCAGGGGCAGTTCTTTTCTGCCCCCGGGATGAGGGGATCTCCTATACACAAAAAACACAATCAAAATCAGGAACCATTTCCAAGTTCAAATCTATTCCATTCCCTTCCCAGCAGAGGATCATGGTTGCGATGTCCACACTGCTTGCAGATCCTCTTTGAAATGTTAGTCAACCACACAGAGAACTGCTGAGTTTAAACTGTTCTTATGCAGGAGGCAGGCTTCTCCCTCCCTCAGCCAGTCTCCCTGCTGCAAGCTAGAGGGAAGCCCCTGCAGTTGCTGCTCAGTGCCAGGCAGGGAGAAAGCATGGAGCCTAGTGTCCACAGCCTGGCTGGAGGAGGAGGGAAGACATGCAGAAAAATGTGACAGTGAGTTTTCACTTTTCAGGCTTATTCCAATAGTAAAGTTTTATTACAGACAGTACTGGTAGTAGTAATAGTAGCTTTATTTTCTCTATCTATGACATGCAATGGGAGGGATCCATGAAGTACGTAGAGAGGTGGGTTGCTTGCGATTGGACCATATGGGTAAGAAATGTAAATTACTTTCATCCCTGCCCAAACCCCAGGGCTCCCAGCTGCCTCTGCTGGTGATAACTCCGGGGGTGATTTAAAGGGCCCTGTTCCTAGCTTCAGTTGAATCCCTGAGCCCTTTAAATCCTGATTTAAAAGATCTGGGATTTAAAGGCCCCACCTCTTCTGATAAAGGCCACACCTCTTCTGGTTGAGGCCCCTCCCCCTGTGAAGGACTCTGGAGTACCGGCAAGTCCTTTAAGTTACTTTCACCCCTGATCATACATATACTAACCTATAGAATACAAATAATGAATGCATTAGACGTGGCTGCGTCAGCGTAACCTACTATAAAAGTAGGGGCAGCAGAAGGTTAGGAGGGGCCAGAATGACGGCCACCAGGGAAGATGAGGACGATAACGGTGATGAAAAAGATAATGGTTAAGTATAAAAGATAATGATTAAGTAGGTTAAAAAAAATAAAGGTGTAAGTATGGATATCCAAATGTACTTTCTGTATTATCTCTATCTGCCTTGTTGAATTTCAGTGTGTGTATACCTTTGCTAAATTATTAATAAATTATATATTTGTAAATATATATAAAGAGTTCCTATAGTGTAAGTGTTGCACCTGTGCACATCGGGATTCCAAATTATATTATAATTACAGGGCTTAATCTTGGGACAAGAACCTGTTAATCCTCAAGTTACAATTATATATAACCAACTTTGGATCGGGCTACACAGGAGAAGCTCTCTGGCTGACATAGCACTGTCCACACGAGCGTTTATGTTGATATAATTTATGTCACTCAGGGGGGTGGATTATTTACCCTCCTGAGCAACCTAAGTTATATTGACATAAACTGTCGGGTAGACATAGCCTAACTGAAGCTTAAGTTTGTGGGAAGTAATTTTACTTCAGTGCATGGGACACAGGCTTAGCAAAACAAAAAAGTTGGTAAAAGAAAATCTGAAAAGGGGATGCATCTAAGACAAAAATTTCCTTCTGAAGAATTTAGCAGTGCATGTATACAAACCCTCTGTATGACACAACAGATAAATTGTGCTGTCAAAATACTCAGAAAAAAAGAAAATATGCTGCCACATACAAGTTGCTTGGTAGGATTTGGCTGACTGCACTTTTTCAGCATGTACAGCACGGACAAGGAGAAACCCCTTGGGTGACCGTATAAAGTAACTTTGTAAGTCCATAGATGGATTCATTACTTTACACCATATTCAGCAATACTGAAATAGCCTCTGTCCGCGTGAAGATAAGATGTTGGGTTGTTTTTTTTTTTAAGAGAATTGGGTAACTAGTTACTTGAAAAAAAACCCGATGTGTTTATTGTGAGACTCTTGAGCTTGCTAATTCTGCTGTCCAAGGAACTATATCTTTGACATTCTCCTCAGATGAATACTCTCAGAGGACTATGGTCAAGGGTAGAAAAAGGCAAGAACTGGATTTCCAAACTAGTAACACCCAAAATACTGAGGAATCTGGATAAAGATTATTTGGGTCCATCTCTAACCATAGGAGAAAACTACTAATCACATAGGAAAAATCAACTTTATTCCCAAAAAATTGACTTGCTGGGTCAAAAATATCCCTAAAGGCTAGTGCTGTGTGGAATTGAAGTTGGATTTTGGTTTGGGTGGGGATGTGTTTTAGCACTTTCTCGCCAACTGAATGAATCTTTCGGGGACTTAGTCCATATAAAAGATTAAATATAAAATCTAAAGAATAAAGTAGTCTTTATAGGTGTCAGAGTGTTGCTTTGTAGCTTAAGTTTTATGTTGGAAACGGAAAGGCTTATTAGAACCACAAGTTCATAGCCTTAAAAAGCTGCTTCATCTTTTTAAAAATTTAGTAACATGCTATTTACTGTGAAGACCTCAAAACCCATGTTTCTATCTGCTCTGCCTGGATGCTAAAATTCCCAGGGCAGTTTTTATAGTGGTTTGTGCTTGGTCTTGGCCAAAGTTTCCACCCTACCATTATATGGTATCTGCTTGCCATCACTGTGCTTTAATGTGTCTACATTTGGATGGTGCTGTAGTACAGTATACATTACAATTGCACAGTGCTTTGAGATCCTGAACAAGGAAAAGTGCTATATAAAAATATTCCTTAATAGATACTTTTGAAAGGGACTTTATGATGCCGAAGATGTTGAATGTGGGTTCATTTATTCAGCACACTATTCAGCTGTGTAGGAAGTATTAGCTGTTTAAGATTTCTCATTATTGCTATGGCAACCTCCTTTCTCCACTAACCTCTTAGAACAGTACACAGAAATGCATTCACATCCCAGGCAAGCTGCATACCGCATTTGAGAATTAGGGCTCTGTTCCCCTATTGGTATGCATACATAACTCCCATTAATGTTAATTTTTCTGATGACTGCATACCAAGTTATTCTGTAAAATGTTTCTATTAGCTTGCTATGTGACCTATTGCCAGTGCATGTGCATGCAACCACACATGTCATTTTGGATAAATGTAGTCATAGTCTGAGAAATGACACTGTAAAAATGGCATTATGTAGTTTTACATTTGTGTCTCACTGTCTTCCCCAACCAAGTTTTTTGACTTTGAACAAGATCATTCCCTTCTGCTCTACAAGTTTTGCAGAACACAAGTGCAGTCCTAAGCTTCTTCATGCACTACATGAGGTACAGGAGATCCTAAAGGGAATGGGTAGGATGCAGAGCCATGATTCTGTCTCTCTTATGTACGGCAGTATTCTGCACCCTTGAAAAGGTGTATTAATGAGTGGGAGTCCTTCTGGTGAAGTGAGGTACCTCACTACTCCCCATATGGACCAACGGTTAAATATCACAAGCTGGCCCTAAGGAAAACCATCTGCTTGTTTCCAGTCTGCTGGCCTTGTAAATTCAGCCTGGCATGTGAATGTAGACAAGTTCTTTCTGGCCTGTGCTTCATCCTCAGTAATAAAGATTCTGCAAACCAAATTCTCCCTTTAGTACACCTCTGCAACCACATTGTATAGCTTCTAGTTCTTAAAAACCAGATCTCCAAAAAATCCTATACAAATTGAAGAATTTATATTACTTGAAAGCAATATCCTGCTTGTTTCAGGTCCATGTAAAAATCAGCATTATGCCCTAAACCAATCAAATGTTAATAGGCAAAAATCTGATCAAGAGTAGAACCTTTCCAGCAGAGCTGGAGTCAGGAGGATCTTCCCTGCCATGAACAAACTCTCATGCTACCAAGTGAATATGAGGATGCTTATAAATTAAGGATTCTTACTGGCACCTGCCGTGTAGTCTGGGGAAGGAAGGAGTTCCCAACCATCTCCACTTATAGCACCTTTGCCAGTGATGCTAATATGTAGCAAATGAGCATAATCAGCCTTCTGAGTTTGCTCTCTGAATTTTCTGCCCACAAAATGAGCTTTCTTGATAACTTCTTTCCCCAAACATAGCTCAAAGCAAATACCACAGGAGATTCCAGTGACATAGTGAGATACTCAACTCATGACTTTCTCCTTCCCTGTGCAAGTTGTTTCTGTAGCTATCTGAACGTGGAGTAAGTGAAAGAAAGGGCACTAGAAGCTAAGCAGATGGGTGTTAAATCACTAAAAAGTAAAAATACCAGGCAAAATGTGGGCACTTCAAAGGGTTTTACTGTCCTGTGGGAGTAGGAAGAAGTCTACCAATGTGCACAGGCAGTTGTGAAGCTGTATTTGTCACAAAGTGTGTCAGTTTCAATTCACTGATATATCTAAGGTAATAGCAGATACTCAATTAAATTTTTTAAAAAGTGAGACAAATTGTTTTAAAAAAAGACATTATACAAATGTTTTTGCAGGGATAGACAAGGATAAAATGTGGTCTGGATTTACCGAAAGATTGGTCTCAAAACTTTCTAACCCTCTCCTGTATAAACTATTCCTCCTAGACCAGACTTTGCACCCACCAGGACAAGTCCTCTCACCTGGAAGGACTCAGACACTTGAATGGACATGTTTTCAAACAAAAAACACCTTCACTTTCTCAAAAATTCTCATTTTCCCTAACATTATGGCATTTATAAATCAAAGTGTTTGTCAAAAACATGAAAACTGTTAGTGACTTTTCAATAATCATTTCAGAAAAAACATAAAATAAAAGCTAAAAATGACATATAATATAAATGAAAGTCCAATTTTGAACCTGGTGAAATATAAACATCAAAAATTTGATTTTTTTTTATATTTAAAAAAAATTCATCTAGCAGTACTTCACTGTAGCTCAGCACAGCAACCAATTGCTGTCAACTGCCTTCACTCGGCGCTACTTGGCTCTCTGCCTGCCTCATGTTCTCTCTAAGCCTAGATACAGAGGATATTGCTTGGATATGTGACAGTTGGCAGTCATGTGAGACACTTGTACATGTGGCAGTATTGTCATGCATTTCTGCAACCAAGCTGAGATGTCACACATTCAGCTGGACTACAAAGATGAGCTTGCAACTCACCCGGTCAGCTCCTGGGGCTTCTCTGATGTCTACTCTGCCGCTCTCTGGCTGAGCTCCCTACTGGATCTAAAGTAGAAAGTAACAGAGACAGAAGATGAAGGCACTGGCCCCAATCTCTCCCAGTTTTGTCCCCACCGCCACCCCAACTTCCCTAATACCCAAACCCCAGCAAGCATCCACCAACAGCACTCTAGACACCTAGCACCCTCCATCACCCTCCCGCATAGCCCGCTACAGCTTCCAGGATCAGTGCAGCTCCCTGAGCTACCACACCACTCCTTGGTCCAGGGTGTGCTAAGGTGTTTGTAGTTATGTGCAAATCATCTGTAAATATGCAAATTCACTTATTAATTTGCATTAAATGTCACATTTGGAATGGCACAAAAGATGACAGAGATGACTCTGAATCCTCCAATTGTGAAGAGATGTTTAGCGGTCTACTCCCTTACAGAATTAGAACTGGAGCTGTCAGCAAAGCAGCAAAAATCTGGAGAAAAATGCTCTAGTGGTTAGGGTGCTAGGCTAGGACTTGAGAGCTGGATTCAAATCCCTGTTCTGCCAAATATTTCCTGTTGGGATAATAATTCTTCAACCCAGAAGTGCAGTGAACATAAATATATTAAACATTGTGAGGCACTCAGATATTATGGCAATGTGTGCTGTATAAATACCCAAGGTACCTAAATAGATAGGCCACGTGATGAGGAAGAGGGAGGACCTTCAATCACAGGAAGACTCAGCACTAACGAGGGTCTGCAGCAGCATGTGAGCAGTTTCCCACCACCAAACAAAATCTTCATTTTTAAAAATCTACCCAGATACTACCCTCTTCCTTCCATACCCCTTCTCCATGAGCTTTATAAAGAGTTTATCACCATGCAACTGGTTTGCTGCTCAGAAGGGAACTCAACCAATAAGAAATAGCATACGTCACATGAGCTCCCTTCCCACATCAGCTCCACTAAGTGTTCTTCAGCAATGGAAACTAGAAAAGTCTTTTCCTTAAACAGGTTGGACTATGTGTTAGCCCAATGCACTGCCTTCTTGGATGTGTATGTACCATATCAAGGTTAGTGTAATCTAAATAGGGATCTCATGGGGTGTGTGTGTGCATATATGCACACACACACACACACACACACACACACACACACACACACACCATGAGATCCCTATTTAGATTACACTAACCTTGATATGGTACATACACATCCAAGAAGGCAGTGCATTGGGCTAACACATAGTCCAACCTGTTTAAGGAAAAGACTTTTCTAGTTTCCATTGCTGAAGAACACTTAGTGGAGCTGATGTGGGAAGGGAGCTCATGTGACGTATGCTATATATATATATTTTATTTTTTGCGGAGGTAATATCTATGTTTTACATTTTCCTTGACATAACTGCTTTTATAAAGATCCAATAATACTTACCAAGGGCCTGGTGTTGATATTGTATGCTCTCTTTTGTGTCTCTGCTTGTAAAATAAACAAATATGGTTAAAAAAAGTTAGCTCCACAGTCAATTGATTTTAGGTAAGTGGCCAAATTCTGTTCAGTTGAACTAGTGTAAAGCTGAAGTAACTTCATACACAATTTCACTTCAAACATATTTATTTATTGTGTACTGAGGCAAATGAAACACTAAACAATTTTGCATGAATGTTCATTCAGCTTTTGGAACAACTTTGTCAGTTTTGTGTTTGCTTTTTAACAGTTATTCTAGAAAATTAATTTAATAGCAAATACTTCAGACCATTCACAGAAAAGCAATATTAAATTCATAAGCATGAGTATTGGCATCACAAAACATACTAAGAGCTACACTCATCCAGATAAGGACTAGAAACCATACCACGTGACTTGTGTCCAAGCCAATCTTGAACATCAGATATCAGATATTCGTGAAAAAGCTACAGAAGACAAATTACTCAGGCAGTAACTTTGAATTATGAACAAATTCAACAACACTGGGATGTGATTGTGAGGAGAAATAGGTCAAATTCACTAATGATCCCAGCTCTGTTGTGAAGTATGACTGAAGGAATGAACTGAGGTTTGTACCTCTCTTTCTGTTAATTGGATATTGCCATAAGATGTACTTTCCTCTTTATGGCTTTAGCCAGGTCTCTCAGTATACTTTTAGGCTGCACATGAAACAGGACATAAAATAATCTGTCACCTTACTTTAACAGGCCTTTATGTGTAGTCATCTGGGCCAGCTTTGAATTGGATCTGCCACTCTTGGCAAACTGAAATGTTAACATCCCTTTGATATTCTGCAGTGTTTTTGCCACAATAGATGAAAACTCACACTGGAAATCTTGATAACAATTGCCTACTAGGGACAGCCACATGGCTTGTGCAATTTCAGCTAATCCTAAATAAAAACAATATTATGCCGTTTAATAAATTATATGGATGATGAAAAGCAACTAATCCATTTAATGGATAAAGGCGGGGAAAAGAGTCTTAGGAAACCACCACTGAAATACAACATTGTATTGCAAAGCTGGGGTAATATGTTGGCATAGATTTTAACATAAGTAAACTAGCAACTATTAGCCTAGTCCTTCAATCCTTACTCACATGAATGATCCTTACTCACATGAATATTCCCATTGACGCCATTGAGCATTCTTGCAAGGGTATGAGCCTTCTGGACTGTATGAATAAAGGTTTCAGTGGGTTGCCAACCTTCTAGGATTGTTCTGGAGTCTCCAGGAAATAAAAATTAATCTTTAATCAAAGATTATATCATGTGCTGAAACCTCCAGGAATATGTTCAACCAAAATTGGTAACCCTATTGCAGAATCATGCCTTTAAATGTTTAAATATAAAAACTGTAAAGTCTAGTGCCAGCTTTCCTGCAACTACAAACTACGTTCTTTTTGTAGTTCATTATGTATTAAAAACCCATTGAGTTAATTGCATTTCTGCAGTTTAAAATACTTACTAAAAACAATTTTGTAAATATCCCTTAAAAGTAAAAATAATAAAATAGTAAATAAATAATAATAATAATAAAAACAAACCTCTGCAATCTTCAGATGAAAGGAAATAAGACCTTCAGTTCCCTTTAAAAGCAAGAGGCCAGAAACTACCATAATTATCTACAACGTAAAGCAGTTTCCATTTTTAAAGACAATGACCATTTCAGCTCTGGGTAATGCACCAGAATATGTCAAAGATCCCTTCTAACTCTATTACATGTGTCTGAAAGGCATACGTATAGCATTCCATGATTGAAGGATACTCAGTATAGCAGCCTTTAATATACATGCATCCGTTTTAAATGAATCATTTTTCTCTCCTTTGTTCCTTTTTGTCTAGAAAAAACCCTTGACTTTTTGTTTTTTAAATTTAAAAAGGACACTACTTCCTTGACTTCACTAGCAGTCTCACAGACTTGAAAGGTGTAGAGATTTGCACTTCAGGCAAAATGCTGGGATTTAAAGCACAACAGCTATGTGGCTTAAAATAAGGTCAAAGAACCAAGCAACCTTAAACTTTTAACTATTAATATTCAGAGCAATGATCCCCGGTAGCCACACTGCTTGAGCTTTGTGTATTCTCTGAAAAGCCTCAGTTTTCAAGATTGGCCTTAGAGGGTGGAGTTACTTTCTGTAGAGTGTTAACAGAATGACATGAAATGGCTGACTTACTTCTTAATGTTTGGATAACTGGGCTGTGGTAAGGCCATAGTATGAAGTGGCTTGGAAGTTCCAGTGAGGTTAATACTTGGATCTCAAAGCAGTTCCTTGTGAGACATCTGTAAATGATCATAATGCAGCAAGAAGCTGTGAGCAGGAGAAAGCATTTGGCTAAACAAAACCTCATCCAAAGTTACAGTTCTCTTTTTATTCTGCTCTTCAAGCTCCACTTCCTGTTATAAACAAACCCACATACCAAATATGAATGTATGGAAAATTGAAATGGTTCCTTTACAGCAGCCTGACACAGATTATGAAGTTCCGCAAACTTATTAAAATGTATTTATAAACAATTTTTTTTTTAATTCTCAGGACATTTAGAATTGAATGCTTTTAGAACAGTAAACACTGGGAGCTCATTTCATCCACTTTAGAAATACAAAGAAATAACACATGGAAAAAAGACAAACTATTTCTGTCTTGTTTGACATGAACCATTGAATGCAATAGACTGATTTTCCTAACATAAAAGCCATACCCTGGAATAACTACTAACTCACTATTTATGGTAAAGAAAGATACTTTCTAAGAAAGATGTATGCATCTTCAAACAGCCTGCTTTTATATAAACTTCCTAATAAGCACTAGAACATTTGAAGCTGACCAAATGAAGCTCATCTGAATTTCCGGAGATATTCTCTCCCTCCTGCATGCCAAGCTTTTCTTTCCAACAGAATTGAATCCCCTCTCCCCCACCCCCATCATGTTATACCAATTATATTAGACCAGTAAAAGCCAGTAGGATCTTATTAAAGGGGACAAGACAAAGATGCCACATTTATTATGATAACAATTTGATTTATGACTAATAAAATACCTATACACACATACACACATTCACACACACACACACACACACACACACATCCATCAGATGTTCTGCAGCTGCTGCATAGTTACCAGTCCTGAAGATAGCTTAAGTTCATAGCTTGATTTTGTAGCTTGGGTTCGTAGCTTGTGGTGGCTAACTGGCCAGGAAAGCCAGGCACAAGGACAAGCTGGATCTCTGTTGGGCAGGCACTGATGTCCTTCCATGTTGGCAGCAGAATGTTACCCAGAGTCTCTCATCTCACCCTTCTTTTTTATAGGCTTTTAGTTTGGATTCAAAGTCTATAGGTCTTGCTGTGTCATGCTGCCTCTGGGTTTAGATTGATCACCCATCAATTGCAGGCGTGACTTTCAGCCTTGAACCTGGCTTTGATCTTCCTTCTCTTGTCCTTTTCTTTTTAGGGTGGATGCTTCTTACTTTGTTTAGGGCTGTTGTCTAGGTCTTCAGCCGTTGGTATTTGAACTTTATCTCATCAGGACAGGCTGGGGCTGGAGGTTGATTCCGTCATTCATACATACCTCATTCACACATCTAAACTAAACTAATAAGATTACAGCAGGGTTTGCAAAAATGAAGGTTGGAGGAAGCTTTTACAAAATGGAGTGAGTGTTTTAAAATGGGGTTTGAATTACAATATGGAACAGAAGTTACAGTGTAGGCAAGTGTAGTGAATGGTGAACAGAAGTTACATTAATAAAGTGAACAATTAAAAACAATTTCATTTATCAGTTCTACAATCACTGCAGTCTGATATCTCCCATGTCTACTCCCATCTTCTTCAGTATAATTTGATCTATTGCTGATTCCCCTACCTAGACCTAGTGGATCCTTTGTTCATCTGACATCGCAACCTTTACTGTATATACACACACCACTTGGTCTCCTTTGATATTGTTTAAATGGGAAGTTACAATTTCACCAGTGGGTAGCAGTAATATTTTCTACACACAGATTCTCATTACGTTTGGTTGCCTTTAAAGGAATACCTCTGTGCGGCAGTCTAATAAAACTACAGTGTGTGGGTATGATATAATACTTGATTCATAAATCCTCTGGTTAGATACACAAGTGTTAACACTAAAAGACAATAGTAGGATTAGAACATGAAAAATAGTGCATTCAGTAAACACTTTACTAAAAACCATCCATGCATGCAAAAGTTTCAGTAAAGATGACAAGTAAAAATCATACTTATTAAAGCTTACCACTCATTCTCTTTGAATGATCATCTATTCTCCTGTGAATCAAGAGGTTATGGGAAAGTGTGTGCAAGGGAAGCTACATGACTTTGCCAATTAAAGCCTTTTATATGAGAAGGTTCCTCAGTTACTTCACAAAGTGAGTTTCTTCGAGATGATTGTCCCTGTGGGTGCTCCACTTTAGGTGTCTTGGCGCCCTGCGCTTGTAATCAGAGATTTTAGTAGCAGTGCCCCGGTTGGCCGCACCACTCCGAGTGGCTACTTAGCAGCCAATCGTCCCTTGGTCCCTTCTCTACCCCAGAGAGTCAGCAGGAAGTTCTGAAGTACAGGAGAAGAGGGAAGGTAGTGAAGCACCCACAGTGACAACCATCTTGAAGAACCTATGTTACTGCACAAGGTGAATAACATTTTCTTCTTCTTCGAAGACTGTCCCTGTGGGTGCTCCACTCCAAATGACTATGGAGCAGAACGTCAATGGAAGGAGGGGCTTTGGAATATCTTTGTTGATGGTGGATAGCACAAAGTGTCCAAACAGTGTCAGAAGAGGAATGTTATTTCAGGGCATTGTGTCTGGTAAACATGTGGGCTTAGGCCCAGGTAGCTGTCCTGCAAATGTCTACAATAGGTATGTTATTGCGAAATGCTACTGATGAGGATAGCACTCTGGTAGAGTGTGTATGAACCCCAGCTGGAACCAGGATGTTGCTCTGGTTATAGCACAGGTGGATATAGCCAGAAATCCACTTAGAGAGCCTTTGTTTAGAGATGACTCTTTGATCACTCAGTGACTGATAAAAAGAGACGTGATGATTTTCTAAACGTCTTTGTTCTTTCTAGATGGAAGGCCAGAGCTCTACGGATATCAAGAATGTGAAGGGATGCCTGCCTAACATCAGCATGGGGTTTCAGAAAAAACACACGTACGTAAATGGGTTGGTTTAAATTAAATGAGGAGGCTACTTTAGGTATAAATTTAGGGTGGGATATTAGGATCACTTTGTCTTTATGGAATGTGGTATAGAGCAGGTGTGCCACCTTCACTGATATCTGTAGCAAAGAGCAAGTCGCAAGGAGTTCAAATGGTTTACCCATGAGGGTGCATAGCCCAACATTAAGGTCCCATATAGAAATAAGGTGTTTTAGGGGACCGTAGATGTTGGTCATACCCTGAAAGAATCGTTTAGTTGTTGGATGAGCAAAGATCGTTGTTCCATGTAGCTTATGTAGTGAGATGACAGTGGCTAAGTGCATCTTTATGGAACTGTTGTAGAGGCACGATTTTTTAAGGCCTAGTATATAGTCTAGGACCCTAAGTAGAGGAGCGGAATGAGGGGATACGTGGTTAGCCTCACACCAGGTGCAGAATTGTACCCACTTTTGAGAGTATATTTTCTATGTGGTCAGCCTGCGGCTATTCACAAGAATGTCTAACTTCCTCAGAGTAGTCATTATCCAGCCCCTGTAGCCATGGAGTAACCAGAACTGCTTGGTTGGGGTGACTGACTAGGCCATTGTCCTGTGTCAGGAGGTGAGGAAGTAGTGGAAGAATTTGAGGCAGTTTCACCACCATCTGTCATAGGTATAGGAACAATTTCTGCCTGAGCCATGTGGGTGTGATAAGTATGACCCTGGCCTTTTCCTGATTTTGTGTGACACCTGGCTCAGTAGAGGAATTGGGGGAATGCGTACATTAGCGGTGCTTTCCATTTTGTGAAGAGAGCATCGCCCAATGAGTGGTGCCCAAGCCCCGCTCAGGATCAAGATTGAGGGCATTTTGTATTGTGAGCTGTTATGAATAAGTCTATAGTAGGGAACCCCCACTCATTGAATACAGTCATGAGGTTGGGTAGTGCATCTCCCACTCATGGGTTTGTGAGAAGTCTCTGCTCAGCCGTGATATTCTGAAGTCATGGCAGATAAGCAGCAGAAATGTCTATCTTGGTGGATATGCACTATTGCCATAGGTGTAGTGCCTTGATGCAGAGAGGGTAAGCTTGAGCTCTGCCCTGTCAGTTTATATAAAACACGCAGGCTGTGTTGTCCGCAGGGACTTTGATGGTATTGTTGTGGATGAGTGGAAGGAAATGTTTGCATGCTTTCCTGACTGCTCGGAGTTCTAGTATGTCTATATGGAAGTTGGGGACCAGCATCCCTGGATAGTGTTGCTGTCCAGATGGACTCCCCCTCCCCCGAGGAAGGCATCTGTGGTGATTGTTACAGTGGGAACTTTTTGTTAAAATTTGACCCCTGAGCAGATGTTTTGCAGTTGCCTCCACCACTAGAGGGAGTCCGTCACTCTGTGGGGCATAGTGAGCCATTTGTGGAGGGAATGCTTGTGTGGTATATAACAGGTGCGGAGCCAGGTCTATAGGCATCTCATATGGAGTCTGTCACATTTGACTACGTAAGTTGTAGCAGTCATATGCCCAAGGAGTTGTAGGCAGGCCTTGACAGATGTTTGGGGATTTTCCTGATTGCTATCAGCCTGGTTAGGTTGTGGAATCGCTGTTTGGGGTAATCTCACTTATGCTGAGAGGCAGTCAAGATAGGCCCCTATAAACTCTAGTTACTGGACCAGGACCAAGGTGGACTTTGGGATGTTTATTTTAAACCCTAGGTTGGTGAAGAGGGTTATAGTAGTTTGTGTGGCTTGTACTGCCATGTATTGAGTTGATGCTCTTATAAGGGAATCATCCAAGTATGGGAAGATAATTACCCCTAGACTGTGGAGGTGAGCTGCAGCGACGGCTAGGATCCTGGAGAATACCCTTCAGGCTGTCAATAATCCAAAGAGTAGCACTTTGTATTGGTAATGTTGATGGCCTAGTGTGAAGCACAGGAATCTTCTGTGCACTGGATGAATGGTGTCATGAAAATAGTCATCTTGTAGGTCGAGGGACGAGAGCCAATCTCCTTTCTCTAGCGCTGGGATTATAGTTGCCAGGGTTACCATTTTGAAGCGTTGCATCATTACAAACTTGTTGAGTCTGTGTAAGTCCAGAATGGGTCTCCATCCACTGTTCTTCCTCTGTGTGACAAAATAACGAGAATAAAACCCTCCTTCCCTCTGTTGGAATGGTACTATTTCCATGGCCCCTAGTTGCAGGAGATGGTTTATTTCCTACTGAGAGCGATCCCTGAAGAGGGATGGGGAAGGTGGGTACATAGGGGAAGTAGAAATAAATGGAATAGAGTAACCCTTCTGGATGATTTCCAGCAGCCATTTGTCCTTAGTAATGTTGTTCCAGACTGGGTAGTGTGATAGCAGATGGTCTCCAAAGAGACTGGAGGTCATCTGATAATCTGGCCTGGGAGAAGATACAGGTTTTGAGCCCTCGACCAATTCTTCAAAAAGATTGATGGGATGTTGAAGATTGAGATGTTGATCCTGGTTCTGCCTGGGCGTCACTTGTATTTGATTGATCATATTGTCTCTGAGGTTGTGAGTATGGGGCAGGGTGGATTCTTTGGGTATAGAATCTGCCCTGTTTTTTCTTGTTCGGGGGAATGTAAATACCCACGGTCTTCAAGGTTGTTCGTGAACTGTGGCTTGTACTTCCACCTAGGGAATCCAGAGAGGTGGAGTCATGATGCTCAACACATGATAACTGACATGGCTATGGATCGGGCTGCCATGTAGGCAGAGTCAAGGGAGGCCTGCAAAGCTGTTTTGGTGAGTAAGGAGCCCTCTGCAAAATTGGTTTTGTATTGTTCCTTTGCTTCCTCTGGCAGTTGATCAATAAAGGATTTCAATTTGTTGAACAAGTTGTAGGTGTACTTTGCTAAGAGAGCTGAATAATTTTCTATACAAAATTGCAACAAGGCAGAGGAGTAAGATTTGCATCCAAAAAGGTCAAAACTTTTCATAAGGCTTGCCATAAGGTGTAGTTTTTGACTGCGGTTGTTCTCCCCTTTGGTGCACCACCTCTACAACCAGCGAATTAGGGGATGGATGAGTGGATAGGAACTCAGGTCCTTTCACTGGTACATAGTATTTTCTGTCCGAGCATTTATAGGATTGTGGGACAGTGGCAGGTGTCTGCCATACTGTCTTTGCAGGGTCCATTATGGCTGAGTTAATGGTCAGAGCTATCTTTGCTGACGGGGATGCATGCAAGATATCAGTAAGTTTGTGCTGGGTCTCTGGCAGCTCTGCTAAAGATATGTCCATGGATTCTGCAACTATTTTGAATAAGTCCTGGAAAGATTATCTCCTGTGGTTGGATGTAGTGGCATAATTGTTTTGTCCGGGGATAAGGACAAAATATGGGTGGATGGTAGTGTATCACCTTCAGGAGCCTCTTCTGGCTCCCCGTCCTCTTCCTCCAGGGCCTCCGATAGTGATGGGTTAGTGGGTGAAGGGGACTGGGTGGCCCTAGGGTTGGGGGTGTTTAAGGTTCTGGGCTCTGTAGATTGCCCATGGGTCCCAGTATGGCCAATTGGGTGGCATGACAATGGATGGTGACATCTACAGTTGTGCCTGCCAGCTTTGCTCTTGCAAACGCAGTTGTTGGTAAGAGGGTCCCAGTTTCAGGGAGGCATGACGAGGGGTTCCATGACGATTGCCAGGTCCGACTGTGTGGTGAAGGGTTGAGGTACTGGGAAGCTTGGATGGCAGTGTAGTATGCACTGTTAGGCTGTGAATATGCAGCAGGTGGTGCCATTACACTAGTCGGTGCCAAGGAGTTCTTCGGCACAGTCGATACTGAGTTAGGGAGCTTAGTTTTAGTTCATGCAGCTGACTGAGCACATGGCTGCGTCGGTGCCTTGGTTCCTCGGGACGTCTCAGTACCAGATATTCCCAGTGCCTCTCGGTCTGAGGTTCTCAGTACTGGGGCAGATTTTTAGGGGGATCTCTGTGGCAATGACTGCGACTGACATTTGGTCGCTTTCCTAGATGCAGGGTCCTTAGCCACAGTTTGATTATAGCCTTTGTCTGAGGCTTTTGCTGGAGACCATTGGCCATGAGGACTCTGGGTCTACTGGACTCTGGGTCAGAGGTTGGCCTGAGAGATTTCTCTTAGTTGGATGTGTCTGGCTTTCAGTGTCCTGGCAGATCATTTTTTTGCAGTGTGGACACTTCTGTGGTATACAGGTTTCCCCAAGACAGCGGATGCACTGAGCATGACCATCCGATACAGGAATTGATAGCCTGCAGGTCTGAGAAGGTTCAGGCTATAGAAAAATGGCCATAGTTCAGTCACTATTGGCAGAGACTTGGGAATAAGGACAGGGAACCGAGGAAAACCGACAAAAGGGATAAATAAAAATGGGAATATAAGCAATTTATGAAATAGACAGGCATGCTGCTGTCGCTCTGACTCAAGCCAAAGGCAGTACAGAAGGAACTGAGGGATGGTTGACTATGCATGCTAAGTAGCTGCTTGGAGCGGCACGAGATGGCTGCCACACATGCGCGGCCAACCGAGGCACTGCTACTACATATCTCCGATTAAAAGCACAAGGCACCAAAACAACTAAAGTGGAGCACCCACAGGGACATTCCTCGAATAACCACCATCCCTTCCTCACCTCTGTGGTAATAGTTGACGTTCTGTTCCTCTGGGTACTGAACAGATGCGTAGACTTTAAAATCTATGTAGCGTAGTGGGTTCATTCCCTTCTATTCCATGTACATTTCAGAAACATTAAACAGCAGCAGCCTCCTTTTTTGCAGGCTACAGGCTTTAGCCTGGAGATAATTAGTGACTCTTAATCCTGCTTAGCACTTGAATTCTAGTCACTTATTTGTTAATTACTTAACTGTTATTCCTTGAGAGAAAATCCTCACTACTTATCTGTGGACCGGTTTTGTTATGCAAGGTGGGGAGGGTCGGGAACTGGGGAGGCCAGAGAGGGATTGTACTATGCAGTCAGACCTCAAAGGGGCTCCTTACATAGGCAAGAAAAAGGACTGGGAGTGGAAGAAAGGTTCTGCTTCTACATGGATCATATGCTTTACCTCCCTTTCACCCACTAGGGTCACAGACACTACTTCAGCCAATACTTATATTACCTTATTGCTTATTACATAGGCTGAAATAGCCTCTGTGAAGAAGATCCAGTACTATTCTGCAGTTGAGGAAGGGTGTATTCCTTTCTGCAATCCCCTGCAACAACCTCCAGGATCTCCACAGTAAACTTACTCAGCCTGAGTGCTGAGAAGGGGATTTCTTCCACAAAGCTAAAGCTTTATTTCCCAATTTCACATGAAACAGAACAAAATTATGAATTGGAGATGATGACAGAAAAGGCTAATCTGGTTACAATTTCATAAACTAAATCACACATGTTAACACACACTGGAATCTTTTGTGCTCTCCCCAACACACTATGCATGTGAGCTAAGTGGAGATTATTCCAGAGTGTATGAACATGTCTCTCACTCACCAGTACCAGAGTCTCAATAGATGCACAGGAAAAGAGTAGGAGGGAGAAGTTAAAAAGGGTAGAGATAATGTGAAATAGAAACATTTTCAAACAAGCTAATTCCTCTTATTTCCCCCTCTGGCTGAGAAATTTACTTTTAAACATTAAATTAGCCCAAGAAGACATTAATTTAAAGGGCTATTCCTGTGAGCTGCAGAGTGTCTCCCTCGAGGCACTGAGCATCCTGTTAGTGGAGGATGCTCAGCACCTCCTAGGGACACTGAACATCTCACAGGATCAGCCCCCATCTCTCCAGCTGTAGGATCCAGTGCAAGTTCAGTTATTTTCAACAATTGTTTTCTTCCCTAGCCTTAAATTCAAACAAAGAAATCCTCATAAATATTAATATAGATGCCCCTCCACCTATATTTGCTCTCTATTAGGATCTCCACATGATTTTAAGTACTTTAAAAACCAATAGATAAAACATTTTCTAATTAAGCAAGTTACATAAAGCCAAATGTAATCATCATATAATTGCTTTTTTGCTAATTCCTGCCATTGACACTTGCTGGTGGGGTTACTGCTTCGTTACATGGCAGCAGTAATGGATCACAGGGCTTGTTAACTTCACACCTCAAGGAACTTTTGCCTATGAACACAATTATATTGCACTCTAACATGGCTTAATATACATATATATTTTCTTTGAAAAAATTCTCTAAACTCTTGATAGGTCTGTAGAGTCATTGCTGTTAATGTTTATCACTGCTGCAGAAAGTAATATTAAACTCACTTTTTTCAGCTACACTTTCCAACATCAGCAACTAAAAACAAAGTAGAGAAGAGGAGAGCAGGAAAAAAAAGAGGTAAACAAGCAGGAAGAGAAAGGAGAAAGGAGTGGTAAGAGATGAGAAAGAAAAAAGGAACTTAAAAAACAAACAAACAAACAAACATGATTTGGTATCTGGTAGAAAAGTGCAAGCCTGTTTGAAGCATAGAGGAAAATAGATGAAGGCATGAATCCAAGAATATGAGGAAGAAACAAAAGGAGAAGCAAGGAGAGATCACTGGAACCCCTACAGGCAATTCCACTATATGTATAGCTTGGTGAATGAATGAATTTGGTGTCCATCTACAACTTTACAGAATTGTTTAGTTAACTATGGAATTAAGAGAAAGGAAAAAAGTTTCTGCTGATATCAACTGACATTAAAAGTATCCTAAAAACAAATGCTGATTAGACCAAAAAGAGAAGAGGTTTCTTCCCATTACATGTTATTAGGCAATAATTTACCATTAGGAAAGTTGATTAGACTAAAGGTTCAGCTGTTTTAGATTAATTCCAGATTGGACACAGTATTTGGGAATTTGTCCTTCTGATATATGTGGGCAAATCATCCTTTTTAATGTGTTCATCAGCAGCCTCTTGAGATCACAGTTTGGCATTTTGCTAGGTCCTAAGCTACTTTTAGATCATGAAGTTGCAGTAACCGGACTGGAGCCAGAGGCAGTTTAGGCCAAAGGTTTTTTTTGCAAAAACTGAACAGTGAATCAAAGCCCAATATCTATGATTAAGATTATATTTCTCCAATGACCAAAGAACCTTTAAAAAAATCATTCAAATGTTAGTTTAACAACATTTTTTCCAGAACTGTTAGGACCATGTTGCTTTCAGCCACACCATTTGATCACAAACTAACAGTTCTGAGCCAAACCTAAAACACCTGTAGCAAGTGTCACAGACTACACAGGCTCGGTGCTCTAGTACTGCTCTGAATGAAGTCAGATTGGACCCGCTGGCAGTGTCTCCCCCACCACCCTCAGGGCACACTCTCAGTAGGGCAAGCCTCCTTGGCTTCAGCGCCTCCTTGGGTCTAACCTCACAGCATTCAGCACCCCTGTTCACACCATGAGCTTCCCACAGTGAATTCATCTGAAACCCACCTGAAACTGAAGCCATGCACCCAATTCAGCCAGCGAGGTAAAACAGAAGAGGTTATTAGTTGTCTGGAACACAGTATAGAACAGATCTTATTAGCACAGAAAGCAGGAAGTTACAGCAAAGTCCATTTGGTGGTGGGGTGAGGGATTCAGAGCTCACCCACATTGAGTGACAACCAGGAGATTGACCTGGTCATCTGGCCTCCACCTCTCACTTAGTTCTCCAACACTTCCAGCTGATTCCTGTAGAGGATTTTAGAGTAGCAGCCATGTTAGTTTGCATCCACAAAAAGAACAGGAGTACTTGTGGCCATTTTATTGATGTCTATCAAGCATTCTTAAAACTACAATACTCACCTGCTGAAGTGAAAAACAGATTGACAGAGCCAGAAGAGTACCCAGAAGTCACCTACTGCAGGACAGGCCCAACAAAGAAAATAACAATGCCACTAGCCGTCACCTTCAGCCCCCAACTAAAACCTCTCCAGTACATCATGAAAGATCTACAACCTATCCTGAAAGATGATCCCACACTCTCACAGATCTTGGGAGACAGACCAGTCCTCATTTACAGATAGTCCCCCAACCTGAAGCAAATACTCATCAGCAATCACACACTGCACAACAAAAACACTAACCCAGGAACCTATCTTTGCAACAAAGCCTGATGCCAACTCTGTCCACATATCTATTCAAGTAACACCATCATAGGACCTAATCACATCAGCCATGCCATCAGGGGCTTGTTCACCTGCACATCTACCAATGTGATATATGCCATCATGTGCCTACAATGTCCCTCTGCCATGTACATTGGCCAAACTGGACAGTCTCTATGCAAAATATATGGACACAAATCTGACCTCAGGAATCATAACATTCAAAATCTAGTAGAACACTTCAACCTCTCTTGTCACTCAGTAACAGATTTAAAGATGGCAATTTTTTTTTAACAGAAAAGCTTCAAAAACAGATTCCAGCGAGAATCTGCTGGCCTGGAATTAATTTGCAAACTAGATACCATTAAGTTGGGCTTGAATAGAGATTGGGAGTGGCTGGGTCATTACACAAATTGAATCTATTTCCCCATGTTAGGTATCCTCACACCTTCTTGTCAACTGTCTGAAATGGGCCATCTTGATTATCACTACAAAAGTTTTTTTTTTCTCCTGCTGATAATAGCTCATCTTAATTAATTAGCCTCTAAAAAGTTGGTATGGCAACTTCCACCTTTTCATATTCTCTGTATGTGAATATATCTTCTTACTATATGTTTCATTCTGTGCATCTGATGAAGTGTGCTGTAGCCCACAAAAGCTTATGCTCAAATAAATTTGTTAGTCTCTAAGGTGCCACAAGTACTCCTGTTCTTTTTGTAGAGGATTCACCCCATATCAGTTGCCAGGATACAGAGTTTTGGCCATTCTCTGTACTAGGCAGCCAGATGGCAGTCACACCTGTCATCTAGGGATCTCTGCAATGCTCATATATCCTGTCCCATCACCTAGATATTTGAGTAACACATGGGGAAAACTGAGGCACACAGTATTCAGATAAAACATTAAGAACATTTGCACTTCATTACAGCAAGTATTTCAGGAAATCATTCTGAGCATTGAGAAATAGGCCAGGCACCAACTCCCACTGGCATTCATTTTCACTGGTCAGCTTTACTCCTCCAGCCTCAATCCAGTTCCTTCCAGGTCTGAAAGAAATGTGTTCCCTGTGTCAGGGCAGCTACTTTCTGAAGCCTGCTTTCTTTCCTTTATTTCTTGCTATCTTCTGATTATTTAATATAGCCAGGATTTTCACACCAGGCTTGATATTTCTGGCATGATTATTTGAAGTGCCTCTTGTTGGCTCAGACTATAGTTCCTTCCTACCCTGCCCCACTCTTGTGTTTGCATACCCCAGTTCCCAAACAGAATGCCCCTTAGAATGGCATCATTGGGCCCATTTGGGAAAAACAAAATTCCTCCCTTCCAGGGAAGAGAAACACATTCCACCACTATATGCACCTGGGAGAGTAGGACTGAGAGGCCAAACTATTATTCAGGTATTGGCCTTTTTCAGGCTATTCAGACATCTGAGAGAGTCATCGACCACAACTAAGATGAAATGGTTACCGAAGAGACAGTAACAGTCCTGTCACCTGCAAGGAATTCCTTCTCAATCAGAGAGCAAGCTTTGTCCCTTGGAAATGATTTGGAACTGTAATAGATGCTTCTCTACATTGTCCTCCTAAATTGCCCCTATTTCTCCTCAGGGGTGTCTGTAATAGGATTTCTTTATTGAAATAACATTTATACAAAACAAACTTACTACACAGGTGATCCTTACGAGCCTTTTCACAGGTTTCTGTCCACTGGACCTTTTTAGAGGCAAGACCCAGGAAGGAGATACCCTCACTACTGAGATACAGGCCTTACAAAACTGGACATAAATCTGATAATTAAAGTACAAGTTTATAGAACAAATATCAGGGTACAATTTTTTTTTTTCACTTTTACTTATGGTATATGTGGTAGGATTAGTCATCACATCCTCCTCCTTTATCTGGGAGAATATTGCCCCATTGTTAGACTACTATATAATCCAAATGTGTTGCAGTATATTGGCTGAGTCGTTAAAGAACTTATCCATTAACCTCTGAATGGTTACAGGATTTCCATGACATCCAATAGTTTGTGAAAATGAAATAGCCTCCATGTCAAAGAATGCTGTTTTCTACCACTTTGAATGGGGTGTTCCAATAACTTAAGTAATGAAGTACCATGGTTCTCCAGCTCATTTATCAACTGGAAACATTGGGACATGGAGTATACAAGCAAACAGAGATGGTATTTACTTTAGTCTCATGTAGCCATCTGGGGTAGAAACAAAGACAATAGGGCTGTGCCATACATTTTGGGATGCCTCAGTGATTACTAGTTAAGCGTAGACTTACCACCCCTTGAATTTTTCTCAGGAGTTGGTGAGAATTCAACCTATTCCATTTTCCTTTATCTTGCAGAGGGCTATTGTTGTACCAATTATATTAGACCAGTAAAAACCAGCAGGATCTTATTAAAGGGGACAAGGCAAAGATACCACATTTATTATGATAACAATTTATGACTAATGACTAATATCTTAATTCTTATACACACACATTATACCTAATACCTATACACACACTCACATTCACATTATACCTAATACCTATACACACACACATACACACATTCACACACACAGACCCACATTCATCAGGTGTTCTGCAGCTGCTGCATAGTTACCAGTCCTGAAGATAGCTTAAGTTCATGGCTTGATTTTGCAGCTTGAGTTCGTAGCTTGTGGCAGCTAACTGGCCAGGAAAGCTGGGCACAAGGCTGAGCTGGATCTCTGTTGGGCAGGCACCGATGTTCTTCCATGTTGGCAGCAGAATGTTACCCAGAGTCTCTCATCTCACCCTTCTTTTTTATAGGCTTTTAGTTTGGATTCAAAGTCTATAGGTCTTGCTGTGTCACGCTGCCTCTGGGTTTAGATTGATCACCCATCAATTGCAGGCATGACTTTCAGCCTTGGACCTGGCTTTGATCTTCCTTCTGTTGTTCTGTTGTCCTTTTCTTTTTAGGGTGGATGCTTCTTACTTTGTTTAGGGCTGTTGTCTAGGTCTTCAGCCATTGGTATTTGAACTTTATCTCATCAGGACAGGCTGGGGCTGGAGGTTGATTCCATCATTCATACATACCTCATTCACACATCTAAACTAAACTAATAAGATTACAGCAGGGTCTGCAAAAATGAAGGTTGGAGGAAGCTTTTACAAAATGGAGTGTTTTAAAATGGGGTTTGAATTACAATATGGAACAGAAGTTACAGCATAGGCAAGTGTAGTGAATGGTGAACAGAAGTTACATTAATAAAGTGAATAATTGAAAACAATTTCATTTATCAGTTCTACACTATTGCCTCTCAAACTGTAGTTTCAACCCATTCAAAAGGGCAATTATTGCATTTTTTGCCTTACTATCAAAATGTACTAGGTACTCCTGAGCTTGGCTTGTTCCAAGTAAGTGTGGAAATGAAGTTTGAAGGTACTTTGACTTGGGAAGCATTCAGCACTTCATGAGCTGTGGGTAGGTGGCAAGAAATTAGTTCATGGAGTCTTCCTGTACTCAACACAGCATGATGTGAGCACTGCCAATATTACTGTTCAACTGCAAGAATTAATGCAAAGAAACTGCAGTGGTAACGAAAGTTAATTTTCTTCCTTAGTGACATAAACTTTAAGATAGTGAAGGTTAATCCTGCACAAGTCTCAGACCTGTGCTTCTACACCACAGGAGTGTGCTTGTCAGAATTAGTTTGCTGTAAAAAGTACACTCTGGACAAAGAGAAAACGCTGAACTAAGGCATATTATTTGGGAAGAGCCCTGCTTTCCACCTGTTTCCACTGAGACTGTTTACAATCTTGTGCTGTAGCTCTGCTAAGGGAAAAATAGCTGAGTTTTCAACATGCATCTATATGATCATTTCTATAATATTTCATGACCTTGATTTAAAGAGCCTTGCCAGAAAAGAACCACCCTAAACATTATTTTTCTTTGCTGTAAATGTACACCGTGTCAGCATTTCAGTAACAAGGACTCAACTCAGCACTGTCAGAGAAGCCTAGCATACAATTAGTTATTGGACAGAGAAAAAGTCTCCTTCTATATGTAAATGTGCAAATAAGCATGTCAGTCCCACTGGCACTTTATAAATTGATTTCCTTGGAAAATACAGTTGGCTCAGTGTCACAAATGCAGAATAGATATATAGCATATGTGTTCACATCATCCCTTCAAAGTATCTTAACCCTTAGATTCTAAGGGCAATTAGGATGCTTGTAAAGAATGACTCAGACCTCTCCACTGCCCAGAGTGGCCCCACATCTCCTCTCCCCTTGGACTTGCTCTGGGAAAGAGTTCTGACCTAGTTACACATTGCAGTTGCCCTGAATCCTCCCCAGCTTGCTCCCATCAACTCTTATCCAAATCATGGGAAACCTTCCAGCCCTTGAAATGATTAACACCTTCAGGTTGGTCTGTCACCTAAGGACTAAAGCTTCATGTTTTGAGCCTTGAATATATCTATTTCAACTCATACTCATTGAAAATTAGTTTCTGCCTTGCAAGTTGTGTTATATGTGAATTATTCCTATTGTACTAGATATACTGGACAGTAGGGCCATCCCTGGGTGCGGTGTGCGTGGCCTGGGACATAGGTGCAGAGTTTCTATATCCCGGGTGGTGCTTCTCCCTAGCTCCGCCCCCACTCCACCCCTTCCCCCAAGGCCCTGCCCCACCCCACCTTTTCCCTGCCCAGTTCTGCCCCCTACCCAAGCACGTTGTGCCCTCGCTCCTCCCCCACTGGGAGGGAGGGGAAGGTGATGATTGGTGGGGCCTGCTGAAAGGCGGGAGGCATTGCGGAAAGGAGGGAGATGATAGGGGGCTTCTCCTCCCCCCCACCCACCCATCCCCTGCCTCACCTCCCTACCTGTCTCCTCACAAAACCCGGGGTCCCCCAAAGCTGTACCTAGGGGTGATTCTGCTGGATGTTAGCAGTTATTTACTGTCCTTGGGCCAAATTGTGCAGTGCTTAGTCCTTAGTGTTGGCAAACACCTACAGAAATCAATGGAAGCTTTATCTGAGGAAGGAGTACAGGTTTCACTTGGATGCAAAATTGCTTACAAGATTGAATTCCACAGTGCTTGGATTCAAAACTTTAAAAGTCCAGTCAGCATGAATCTGGCTGAGAAAAAATATTTAATGAATAATCTTCATCTGTGCCATATGATGACTATTATGTAAGTGGCTGGAGAAAAATGAGAGCTGGGTTATATGCAAAAGCTTTAGTTGAGTATACTAAAATAGTGTGATTCTGAATGAAGCTGTCCAAGTATTGTATGTACTACCGAAGAAGAGGAATGAGTGGTGGAGCAAAATACCGTATTAAGTAGTGATGGATGAAACAATATATTTTCAGGTTTGGTTTCAGATAAGACTGAATGTTTAAATGTTTATTGAAATTTTATCCAAAAGGTCTTGAAATCAGTTTTTCCTTCTTTACCTTCCCTCCTTTGAAACCAACCACTTTGTCTCCCATCCTCCTCTCCTGAATTACCAGCTCGATTTCTTTGGCCTCTACTCCCTTATACCAACTTCAAGGAGATAACCCAGGCAATAGTTCCTCCAGATATACAATGGGAGAATTATTACACTCTAAATAAGCCCAAATGACCTCCCATGTTAATTTTACTGACCTCAAACCCCCAGCAACAGCCCCTTGATCAAGACTAATCACCATTACTATTTCTGGTCTGGTGAGCTGTGGTATTGAAATTCTATCTACTTCAAGGCTCCCCAGGTCAGAGATGGCCTAGCATGTACTGTTCCCTGTCTGACCTTGAAGAATTCCAAACCTTGCAGGATTTTAAGAGAAAATCCAACCCAGTAGACACTGGGAGACCTATTGTATCCGAAAATGGATTTTGGCAAACGTACGAAAAGGATGTGGACTGATCCAAAATTAATAAAAAGGCTTGGAGGCCAGTCAGTTGAAGATGCAGGTTAAGGCTCCAGCCAACTCTTCTTTTTTTTAAAATCCATACTTCATCTCTTTTCAAAAAAAGGTCATTTTTGTTAGTTTAACAGTGTGTGCAAACTTGCATCTCTTACCACCAAAATAATTTGACTAGACATAAAGTAAGCAGCAACTCAGTAGTATCCAACAGTTATTACCAGTGTCTATATTTACTTCTATACACTGGTACATATTTGGTTTGTGCTCACAAACTGTCAGAACTGCAGAACTAAAATGTGTACAGTACTTGTGAAAGAATTTCTACGTATTTTGTGACTCCAGGCTACCATTTGTCATTTTAGCTAACAGAATGAAATGTAATAACCTATAACAACTGTAATAAAAATCAACTGCAAACAGATTCAGATCAGAGACTTAATATGCGATCCAGATTTTAAGCAACTTCTAAGAGAGAGAGACTGAGACTTTAATTGCTCTTAAGCCTAGAATGAATTTCCCATCTGACCCCCTACAATGCCAAATTCCTTGGATTCCAAGCTCTGTACACAGAAAGAAAGAAACAGAATGAAACAGTACATATAGCTTTAGCTCTCTGTCTATTTGTACAAAAAATTCTGTGTCCCTGGGGCCTTATTCTCCCACCACAGGATACTGAAATCTCAGTGGAGCAGAATACTGTGGATATACAATGGGAGAATTATTACACAGAATATTAGGGTATCTGCAAGAAAGTGAATATCCCCCCCTCCCAATCTGGATTTAACCTGTAACAAAATAAAATATTTTGCTAAGTCAGAAGAATATGAAACCAATCAGGAAATCTTAAATATTGTGATGACACATGGCCGGATGCTGTTCCCAAGGGATGTCAATTGGAGATTGCCATCGACTCCAATAGGAGGCAGATCAAGCCCTTATTGAATAGATAAAGCTCACCCATTTAGCACTTATTTCCAAAATGTTTGAAAATGAACAGAAAAGACCTCTAGCTGTCTCTTTTTAGGGAATCACTGCAGCTGACACCACCACAAAGCCTGCTCTTCCTTCAAAATGATTTTTCTCTGACTCTCTACAAATCATCACTTTATCTTTAGTGGTTCATGAGAAGAAATAGTGAAAATATATTTGTTACTGAAAAGAGTTTAGAAATATATATTGTAAACCATTGGCTGAATGGTGGTCAATTATGAGGCCTTGTGGCAGATAAGTTTCCATTGCTAGGGAGAAACTGAGGACAGAGACAAGTATGGTATAATTCATTTATTTACACTACATATGAGAGTCCTGCTATTCTTAAACCAACACACACACACACACACACACACACACACACACACACACACACACACACACAAAATCCTGGAAACCCTAGCTCAGTGGCCCTGATTCACTACTAGGAACCCCTGCCTTTTTTGTGCCCTCCTCCTAGGTCTCCAAACATCCTCCCACATGCCACGGAACTTCTCCCATTGGCTGATCTATCACTGTCCAGTCAGGAGCCAGAAGAGCAGCACTAGAGTCACTGTCAGCAGATTCACTACAATAGAAGTTGTTTGATGAAACACACAAGAAAGTCCAGCTCAGCAACATTTTCTGTATGGGATACATGTACATAGTAACAAAGCAGTCAATTTATCTAAATTAATCCTCTGAGATGGATTTTATTTACATTATTCCTATTTGTCATCACCTTTTCTTTGCCTTAGATTTGAATTATACAGAAGCTGTGAACTAATCTCCAGCTGAAGTATAAATTTGATTATGTTTCTATAGTGTATATCACTATCTGTCCCTTTCATTCACAAACATAATTTTCTCTGATAATCATTCCTCAACAAGACAAAACATTCACAAAACCAGATCTAAGACAGCACAGAAGAATAAAGCGTTCTTAAAATATTTTCCCATATGATCAAGAGAAGCACCTTATAAATATATTATATTTATATAGCACCTTAAAGACAAGAGTGGCATTACCTGTGCAGAGCATCACACTGCACAACAGAGTGAGGGCAAATTTGGTCCATGGACTCAGATGCAAATCCTACTCCTATGTCTGTCCTATGGGGGGCATTAAGGATCAATCTTTAACCAAGATACTTGGTTTGTCTACTCATGCCTAAGGAAGATGAATGGTTGAGTCGACACTTCTGGGATATGGTTCTGTGGCTTCCAGGGATCCTAGATAATTCACAACACTAAGTTATCCACTGCATTACACATTTTGTTTGCATATAATGAAAATTAATGAGGCATTAGGGACTACTGAAATATTACAAAGTTGATCATTTTTTGGATTTGTAATGTATTGTAAAACAATATAGTTTAAAAGCACATCAGCATATTATATGTATATGGGCCATGAGTAAAAGTAATGTACATTTTCCAGTCTCATACATGTAAAAGATGTACTCCCACAGCCCAATATCAAAACAGCCTACTAATAATGAACCTTCTTTGTTTTCAAATCAGACTTCTGCAGTATTTCTCTCTACATCAGATACTGAAACAGCAGCAAAAAATACCATAGGTACTTGTGAGAATAACAGAAGCTAGTATTTTCATCGTTAGTAGGATGTACTTGTTTAGCATAAACAAGAACCATCTCATAACTTTGTTTATCCTTCAATCTGAGTCTAAACTTTCTCTGAAGTTTTAAAAATCCTGATATTTAAGAACAAAACAAACCATGCATTTGCACCATGAACCTTCATTAAATATGGGCTTTTATTAAGGCCTGGTTTTAGTAAAGCACAAGGTTAATTGTTAGCATGTATCCAGTGCCAATGAGTTCAATGGAACTGTCCATGTGCTTATAGTTAGGCACATGCTTAAATGCTCTGTTGAATCAGAGCTTAAGTGTAGCAACTATCTATATGCTGCTGCTTTGGAAGGTCTTCTACAGTTAGCATGTCAGGAGTCATTTTTTAAAATTACTCTTTTCAGGGAAAAAACATTTCTTTATTTGCATTGTATTCTATTGGATGAGGTGGCTGAAAAATGCATTAATATACACGATATCTCCATATTGTACAGCAGCAAAATGTTAAGCCACCTATTGTTGCATTGTTCTATGAGCATTCTAAGCCATTAGTGCTCTTTAATTTATTAGAGTCATTTGTGTTTTGCTTGTATCTATCATCACTTTTTTTAGTGGTGGAAGTTGTTTTACAACTACTATAATATTCCAACAATTAAAATTGTTCTTTTCAAGGTTTTCTAATATTTTCCAATCGTTGTTCTATTTTACAATCCTTGGGTGAGGCTGTAGGGCATTGGAACTGAAAAGTGAATATCTTAGCCAGAATTTTGGGGCAGAAACTGTATCAGATTTTGACACTAAGCACCCCTATCTCCATACCCTACACACTATTGTAATAGTCTTTGTACAAAATATGCTTTGTGGGTATCATTTGAAAACTAGTAACTCACTAATCACTTAATTCTTGCATGATTGTGGAATCTCCATCATTGGGAATTTTTTAAAGAGCAGGTTAGACAAACACCTGTCAGAGATGGTCTAGACAATACTTAGTCCTGCCTTGAGTGCAGGGGACTGGATTAGACAATGTCTCGAGATCCCTTCCCATTCTATGATGTATGTACATGATGTTTATTAAGTTATGAACATATGCTGAAATGACTAAAGTGTGTGTAAACCGAGTATCACAAGGGAGTTGTTAAACAGGTCTGCACTAGATACAGGAATGTTTACACATCTCACTTTACATATAAGCAGTAAACCAGGATCAATACAGCAGTGGGAGAAGATTAGAAGGAAAAAGGATAATTTTCATTTCAGCAAACACAAGTGAGGGAAGAAAGAGCATGGGGCTTTCTTCGCCACCAAACTCCACATCACTTTCCTCTCAGCTTGAATAAACTTACATTGATGGGTAACCCTCAGAAGAATCTATTTAAAAGGTTTACTGATCTATAAAAGGGCATCAAGTGAGGTCTTTCAGGAAAGCAAATGACACCCTAGTGATTAATATCATTATGAAATGTATGTATTTAACACTATATGAGAAAATATAAATATTTAAGGTGTTTTAAAGTCTGTGGCCAAACAGGGAGAAACAGATTCCCTCCCATAAAGGAGAAGACAGCTATTTATCTGTTTACGTAAATTAAGTATGGTGGAATCAAAACAATCAAAGCTTTATTTACATACAAGGGGAAGGAATGTAGACAGGAAGGGAAGAACAACATGAGGTCATCCTGTCTCTTGAAGCAAGGTTTCTGAACTTTGAAAGACATAAGTAAGGACATCTTTGGCATCCATCACTAAACAGACACAAGGGAACAGAGCTGTTTCAAGTTGAGAAAGATGGGTCCTTCAACCAAGTGGGGGCTGAAGTTTCTAGGAACTAAAATATAGATGAGAAAAAAACATCTTGAACAAAGCCTATAACTTGCTAGATAAAGTTTTAGACTTTTAGATGAGTGTTTTCACTTACTTGCTTGCAACTCTTTCCAACTTTAGTCCTTTTACTTGGCACCACTTAACCTGTTTTACTATTAATATAAGCCTACCCAATGCTGAGTTTAAATGGAAGGTGTATTTACCTCAGTTAAGTTAATAAGCTGTGATGTGCTTTTGTCTCTTTAGAAGAAGAAGTGGACCATATTATTTCTCTGAATTGTCCAGGACAGGGCTGGACATTGAAGAGCACAGAGTTTGGAGGGGAATTCAGGATTGGGAGTGTGTTCAAGTCACTAGCTGGTTGTAACCAAGGCTGGTGAAAGCCAGAACGGGGCTATAGACAGGCTGCTAGGATCAGAGCTACTGCAGCAAGGCATTGTAAAGAACCAGAGGTTGCCGGGCAAGGGGTGCCACAGCCCCTTACTGGTCTGAATATCACACAGATATTCTCTAGAATGGGATCATTTTGTTATTTGAGGATAATTTTTTTAATGAATAGTACTACTGCTAATGTGTTTTTTATATTTCACCCACCTTAATAGCTACACAGGTTTTACATGTGTGTCTGAAGAAAAGTGTAAGATTGTAATGTTAGTCATTTTTACAGTAGTTCATGGTCTCAAAAAACTTTTGAAATCCTGCATGCCCGAAATCTGTTCAAGAGTCAAGCATTTTCTGTATTCTGCCAAAATGAGAATTACCTACTCTTTCCCCTTTTTTGTGATACAGACACAGCCAAAAGTATTATTATTAAGGACTCTTTACAACACTGTCTGGTTAAGTGTTTGATGATGTTCATCCTGCTTTTGAGGCTATAGCCATTTTCCACAGTATTGGAATTTATTACATGACCACGTGGTATTTGTAGATCCTGATCCAAAAGACATACAAGTCTACATGATGTCAAGTATCAGAGGGGTAGCCGTGTTAGTCTGGATCTATAAAAAGTGAAGTCCACATGAGACTTTCCACAGACTTAAACAGGTTTTGGATCAGGGCCTAAAAATAACAAAGTAGTAGCCATTTTTTTAAAGACTTACTGAATGGCCTCTTGTCATAAATGGATGGCTGAATGTAAAAAAGATTCTGGATCCTAATTAACTGTCCCTACATTTTTAAAGCAGTAAAAATAAGTACTCCATTATGCCTGACATGTTAAAAGTGTTTTGTTATGTGTAGTTACTTATGTGAAAAAAATGGGCCCAAATCCCAAAATCAAAATAAACAAACATTGTGACCAGACAATATCCTTGTAACAGACTAACACAAAAGAACAGGGTAACTTTTTTAAAAGCACATAAATGAGTTTGGTGCCTCAGGGCTTGTCTACACTTAAAATGCTACAACAGCACAGCAGCAGTGCTGGAAAGCTTCAGTGTAGACACTATTTATGCTAACAGGAGAGTTTCTCCCACTGGCATAGGTAATCCCCTCCCCCAAGGAGATTGGCAGGTAGCTAGGTTGACAGAAGGATTCCTCTATTGAGCTAATGCTGTCTACACAGAGACTTAGGTTGGCGTAACAACACTCCAGGGACTGGATTTTTCACACGCCAGCTGATGTAGTTAAAGGGACCTTATTTCTAGGTCAGACCAGGCCTAAGTCTCATTTTCAAAAGTGGAACTGAGGGCCACATTTTTTTAAAGATATGTAGGTTCCTAAAGATGCAGATAGCTGCCATGTGGAAGATTCACAAGGGGGACTATTGCAGCTCTCAACTTTATTCATTGGCCGGGGGCGGGGCGGGGGGGGGAGGAGAGAGAAAGAGATTGATTAATTCTAAAGAATAGTGGTTAGTGCAGTGCACAGGGAGTACATTCTTCCAGGGCATTTTTATCCATGGTCTAGAAGAAAAGAAAATCTCTACTAATAAGGTTTGCAGATGACAAAAAATCAGGAGTGGTAAGTAATGAAGGTGACAGGTCACTGATTCAGAGCAATCTCAATTGTTTTGTAAATTAGGCGCAAGCAAAAAAAATACATTTACATTTAACTGTATAAACCTGGGAACAAAGAATGTAGGCTACTCTTACAGGAAGAGGGACTCTGTCCTGGGAAGCAGTAACACAGATTTGGGGGTCCTGGTGGATAATCAGATGAATACAGCAAAGAGTCTTGTGGCACCTTATAGACTAACAGACGTTTTGGAGCATGAGCTTTCGTGGGTGAATCCACTTCGTCGGATGCAATCACAGATTTCACCCATGAAAGCTCATGCTCCAAAATGTCTGTTAGTCTATAAGGTGCCACAGGACTCTTTGCTGCTTTTACAGATCCAGACTAACAAGGTTACCCCCCTGACAGATGAATACAAGCTCCCAATGTGATGTTGGGGCCAAAGAGGCAACATGATCCTGAGGTGCATAAAACAGGAAAATCTCAAGCTGGAGTACAGATTTTACCTCTCAGTTTGGCACTGGGGTGACTGCTGCTGGAATTCTGTCTAGTTCTGGTGTCCACAACTCAAGGACGATGTTGATAAATTAGAGAAGTTTCAGCAAAGAGCCACAAGAACACTGAAAGGATTAGAAAAGATGCCTTACCATGATGACACAGAACACAACCTATTTAGCTTAACAGAGAAAAGTTATGGGGTGAGTTGATTACTGTCTACATGCGGAACAAATATTTAATAATGGCCTCTTCAATCAGCAGAGAAAGATGCAACACAATCCAGTGGCTGGAAGCTGAAACTAGACAATGTCAGATGAGAAATCAGGTGTAAATTCTTTAACTATGAGGGTAATTAACCATTGGACAGTTTACCCAGGGTTGGGATGTATTCTTCATCACTTACAACTTTTAAAACAAGATTAGATGTTTTCCTAAAAGATATTCTCTGGGAATTATTTTGGGGAAGTTCAGCGGCCTGTGTTATACAGGAGGTCAGACTAGATGATAACAATGGTCCTTTCTGGCCTTAGAAACTATGAATAGACACCTGCAGTGTTAGAGAGCAGCTGAGCTGCTTTTTGCGAATGCTAGTAGCACTTAAATGTTTAACATAGGCACCTAAATGGCTGCTTGGCTCCTAAATCCCCTTTGTGAATCCAGCCCCCATGGGATCTTTAAAAGTCATTTAGGGGACACTGAATATTTTTACCTCCGATCCACCGCCCCTCAATTTGTGCATATTTTTACCTGCCTGTTACCTAAAGCTAATGTTTCTTTGTTTATATATAAAATTAGAATAATATTTAGTAATAAAGATAGCTGTATTTTTGTATTAAAATAGCATGGCTGCAAATTGCAGGTTGGATTATAGTATAGGTCAAATGGGATTTTCAAAAGTGCTCAGTACTGGCTTAACTGTTCCCACTGAAATTAACAATGAAGCTTCCATTCACTTTCATTAGAGCAAAGTTAGCTCAATACAGAAAGCTTTTGAAAATTCCATGCTTAAAAGGACAAGAACCTCGAAAAGATATGGTACTTTACTCTAAAAAGGCCCTGTAAGCCAGAACAGAAAAAGAAATCACCTTTCTTACAGTATGTTACCATTAAAAATGGCTGCTCTGTAAACCTATTGCTTGACAATAATGAGAAAGGCTCCCAGGCACAGGTACATACAAGGTATGAAATGAGAAAATTAAAAGTATTCAAGCTGCTCGATCGATCTGTACTCTGCTTCCACATAATGAAAAGTACACCACTGTCTGACAGTTATATATGATTCTAAAGCATAGCACCATTCATTTAGCTTTTGATTTGGAATATGAAACAGAAGTCCCAGAAGAATATTAAATATTAGAATTTGAAATGTCACTATGAACTTAAGGCAGCCCTACACACACACACACACACACGTAAAATGTTAGGCAATTTTTAACTTAAATACATGGTTAGAAATATGTTTTCAAAAATAATTAAAATGTTCTCGTTTATGTTGTTACAAAGAACTTTCACAATGGAAGCATCCTTATTGCATCCAAGGGTGCCTTGATACTTAAACAATGGATGTTTATGTGACTTTTAAAAAAAAAAAACCCAAATGGTCTTGTTCTACAGTAGCTCCCTTTTATATCATACAAAATGCTGGCATGAACCTGGCATATGTAGCAAAAATATTCCCTCTGAAGTGCAAAAAGTCTACCATGTGCTCTCATAGTTGTTCAGCTAGGCAGTGCCTGATGCTTAGAAGGCCTCAGCTCAATTCTCAAACAAAAATTCTACCTCAGTGAGTGACAAGTTGTCATGGACTGACTGTTCCTTCAGACAGGCTGTCTTCATGGAGATTGAAGGGAAGAGGTCACACCCTGTCACAAGAGAAAATGCTGCTTTTATACTCAGGTATTCTTTCTAAACAAAAAAAACACCACAATCTGGCTAGTGTACTTCAGTTCAAACGTCACCACCAATAAAGCCTTTCATCTAAGCAGACGTGGTTAAACTTTGAGGCACAGACAGCCCAACAGACTAGAAAGAGCTCCTGCAGAAAAATGGCAAAATAAAGATGCTCTCTGAAATACTACCAAAAAGTCAATACCACTTAAATAGCAATCCATTTACTTTTAAGGTTTTTTTTTCTTTCCTTGTCTCAAAAATTGATAGTCACTAACATAAGCTTGTGTGTTTAAGAGGCTCTGATAACCTCTGTCTTTCCTCCAGATAATTGAGTCTAATAAAATCAGAGTCAATGAGAACTTACCTTCTCAAAGTTGTGGCATATGGAATTGGTTATGTGATAGCAATGTTCATGTATTTGCTGAATGCATCATAGCACCTGTTCAAGATGTTTGTCTGTTCTGGAAATTTAAGGCAGGGGAGGGGAACTGGAGTGAGTGACTTGTGATGTTACTCTCCCTCTCACTTTGCAAAGTTAACCAGAGAAACATGAATCAATACTGAACAAAAAACATCACCATGATTTAGCACATACATCTTAAAGAGCGGGATTTCCAAAAGCATTGACCTAATTCTGCTTCTTCACTAAAGCCAAAAGGATTTTTACCATTGACTTAAATGTAAGCAGAGTTAGTCTAACAATGAGGGTTTTTGAAAATCCAACTGTAAATATAAAATGGTGTACAAATATCAGCTAATTCATCCTCATAACAGCCTTAGTATTAGTTTTTTATTTTTTAATATGCACAGAGGATAGGAAATGGAGAACTGAATTTATTTGCACAAGCAAATGATCAGAGCTAAAAATTAGGTATGAAAATCTCCAGACTATTCTGCATCCCAGATCTACACAATCAGAAACAAAATGGCCCTTTTGTAAGTGCAAACCAACTTACCACTTAAAAACACAATCTACTTCACACACCAGAACAAGAGAACTGTTGGTTGCATTACTGAAGTCATAAAAAATGACATTATCTGAGTTGTATTAGCAATTTGACACATTATTCAAGTGAAAATTAGGCAAAGTATTTTGACCAAAATGAAAACCAATCTAATCTCATCTCTCTTCAATCAGCATTTTTATTAAGGTTAGAGTAAGTGAGTGGTCAAAGGAGGATTATTTTCTTCTTACGCTTGAATGTGCATGTAACCAGGTCCTTGTTTGGCAAAGACAGGCTCAGTTTAAAAAACAAACAAACAAAAAAAAACACCAAACACTGAAAGCAGAAAGGCTGCCCAGGAAATGGGACTTTAAATCAGTTAGGCAGTAAAATATCAGAAAAGAGTTCACCTTTTCCAACGTTCTCTGCAAGTACAGCTACCCAGCTTTGTCATGCAGCTGAAACTCAAAGGCTTATTATATGCCAGAAACTGTGACCTTTTGTTTTTGTACCTGTTTAGCTTGGGGATGGTCAGTCCTGGTTTGGATTTGCAGAGGATGCTTTGTTTTTCTTTTTGAATGTAATTTTGTCCTTGGGTGTCTAAATTGCTTTAATTAGATGTGCACAAAAGTTTTAGCAGTGCTGCAGCCAAACAAGCAAGTTGTAACACTTGCTCTGCCATGGTGCCTACAAACATAAAAGTGAGTCATTTCCAGTGTCCACTGTTCATGGAGATTCACAGGGACTGCAGAGTCACTCGAAGCCCCTGAGACTGTGACCACCTCATATTTCTGGGTTTAGGCATCATGACCAGAGCCACAGATGAGTGATGACCCAGAGGGTAAAGTTATTCACATTCAGCTATTCAGATCCACTCCTGGTTGCCCACAGTAACGGGAGTTCAGTTTCTTACCACAGAATGGAAGCAAGCATTGGGCCTTCTGAAGGAGTTCTTCAGACACACAACTAGTGATATGAGGCAGTCTCTCCATCCAGTCTCTCTGCCAATTTAGACATCACTGAACAGTTGTTAGAGAGGAGAACAGAAACCGCAGAAGTTCAAATATAAAAAGTGAATAAGGTCATGAGAAGTCAGAGAGGCAGATGGAGCCATTCTGGATGCAGTGCAGGAGACCATGCCCGAAGACAGGCATGATTCCTACCAGGTGCCTCATGGGGGAATGTGGGGTTTCATTCTTAAAAGAAGATTCATCACTAAGGAAAGCTAAACCCTATTTATAGAGGAGGATCTGAAAAAGGACTCTTGGCATTAATGACATGTTCCTTGCCATAGCATCGCGATTGCCTGACTTCCTCTGTTTTCACCTGACTTCTTCTTGAAGGGTGAGGTAACTACTACACAGACATAGAACAACAACATGGCTTTATTCACCAGTGGATAAGCCAGAGGCTCCAGGGTGCTGGTTGTTCCTCACTCAGTATCTCATTTGGTACAAACTAGACCAAAGATCCCCTGGTGCACTGGACAGAAAAATTCCTTAAAATATTAAATGAATCGACAGCTTTAGTACATAAGAGTTTTTATTTCAGGTGAACAGTTTGAAAGGTCTGACATTTAATCCCACATGACCTTTATTAAGGACAGTACAGAGCATACAGTTTCTGCCTTAATAAAGTGCTGTAGCCAGGAGTCTGTGACTTTGATAAAGGTCATTTGGGTTCAAAACACTGGATGTTTTGCAGCTGTCTTCACTTGAAATGGAAAGGACATTTTTACTACTAGAGCTGTACTAATTTGTATCATTACTAAAATGATATTCTAGTTCCAGGAAAAACTTGTTCTTGCTATTTTGCTTCACTCATGCCTCATTCTATTGTGCTTGTTTAATGCTGCATAGATACTTTTCTCTGTTCAGATACACTGGTCTGTTTGATCACACAGATCATGCGAACAGACCTTTACCAATAAGACTGAACAGAAACAAATGTCTAAGCAGACCACAAACATCTGAGTCAAGTTTTAATACAAGTCATTCTTTATACCATGGAACTAAACAGAAAAGCTGGTCATTTGTGTAAGCAGTCCCACTGTAGTTAAGCTAATACGGACCAGCTGTTATACTCTTCAGTTTCTGGAAGCGTGTAACATTGCACAAGGCTAATGCAACAAGAGGACAGACAATGATGAAAGAAGTTGGAGCACATACTTTAAGCCTCATTAGTGGCAGCTCCAGGCACCTGTGCTCCAAGCGCATGCCTGGGGCGGTAAGCCGCGGGGGCACCCTGCCAGTCTCTGTGAGGGCGGCAGTCAGGCAGCCTTCGGCAGCATGCCTGCGGGAGGTCCGCCGGTCCCGCGGATTCAGCGGTAATTCAGCAGCAGGTACGCCGAAGCTATGGGACTGGCGGACCTCCCTCAGGTATGCCGCCGAAGGCTGCCTGACTGCAGTGCTTGTGGTGGCAAAAAAGCTAGAGACACCTCTGGCCTCAATAAATTGTGTGTGCTCTTCTTTAGAAAGGTTATGTTCCAAACTACAAAAGCCAGCATGAAAGATGACTTTCCTGACAGTGATACATTTTCATTTTCCTCATAATTTCCACATACTCTAGCAATCATTCTTGCTTCCTCCTTCTCCTAATCCCCTCCCCCTGGATTTTAAGAGAAACCACCTTGAATCAATTAACTACATGAGTGGCATAGACAGTATATTCAAGGAGTTTGCTTAATTACCTAAGAGGGGGAAAAAATCATGCTCTGGAAACTATTTTCTTCTACTAATGCCTAGAATTGTACACACTTTCCTTCAAAACCTTTCTGACACAAAGGTGCTCACATGAAAAGAGAGCATTATTTAGAAGCGCAGAGACCTTACAATGGAGATTGAGCAACAGAAGAAAATACTAATCTGGGGGCAGATTGTGATCCACTGTATGTATCAGTTCAGGGGGTAGATAAAGAAATGCAGGCTATCTATCTGTATTGCAGGTTATGGGGAGGGAGAGAGAAGAGAAGAGATTACATATCAGTTTACACAGGGTCAGTTCTCCCTCTCCTGTGGAAGTAGACAGGAATAATCAGACAGGGGTGGGCAGAACGTTGGCCCTTGCCCCCAGCCAAGCCATCAGGGAGAGGGAAATACAGAGGGCTAGTGTAGATTACTCCACCCCTGGAGCAAGCAGGGATTTTGGGAACCAGGGAACACTCTACGTCACAATCAGATCTCTGATTGGCTCCCAGGGCAGTACAATTACACATTGCTTCTTGCAAAAGGATTGTGGTCAAGTCATAGTCTAGCCCATAGTGTCTTTTTTTCAAAGTTTCCAAAAGAATTCAAGAACCTTTACAAGGGATTACTCTATCCATTGCTGAAATGTGCCTCTCTGGGGTGGAAAGTGGCAGCCTTGAACAATGCACAACAAATGCAAAACATTGCTTCAGAGCTGTGTGCTTGCTTTAGTTTGTGTCAATAATCCCTCTTTTGACACGGTCCTTCCAGACCTCCACTGGAAAAAAACAATTAAGGTTAGATTGAAGGATTTGCCTTTTGCCACTGTTCTACTCACAATGGCAGGAAACCAAAATGATAGAATTATATTCTGGGGAGGTTCTATGGAGCCCAGAGCCACTGATCCTTACCCCTGTTGAAGAGGAGAAGGTGCAACAGCCCTCAAAGCTCCTCCTGTTATTAGGTTGAAATACCCCATGTGAAAAAGCCCTGCTGCCACTCCTTAGTCTTGGGACAAGGATTCTTTCCCAGAAATCTATCCCCGTGGATATCCCACACATTACCTTGGTAGTTGAGCAGATTGGAAATACATTTATTATTTTAAACATCTGAAGCCAGATCACCTAATGTAACCAGGCATAGTTATATTGACAGTGGCTATGAAGCTGGTCCCTAATATATTTTTTATATTCTCTATAAAATTTTAAACAAAGAAACAAAACAAAAACTTCCTAACTTTATATAATTCACAAATTATAATCCAGCAATTAAAAGGTGGCCTGAGATGTTGTAGACTAATTAAAGGAGAAAGAGAAGGATGGTATTTGTGTGTAAAAGCTTGCCTAAAAAGGAAACTGTATCAATAATGTAGTAGTAAAATACATGAAAGGAAATGGATTTTTGATTAAATCAGTTTTTCAAAGTCTGTCCCCAGAAAAGAGAATAATGCCTTTAAATTGTTATTAATGATGATGACAGCTACTATTGAGTAATGTTTTGCCCTTGGGAGAAAATAAAACTCAGTAGTACAAAAGCTACATAATAAGCATCTTTATCTCTTCAGAATTCACAGGACCTCAGTTATTTCCACACTCACACCCCCTCCCAATCTTTCTGTAAACCAAATACCATTTGAGCTGATTCACACTGATCCTTGAGAGGAAGATACAAAAGAACAGTCATTTTCTCATGAGATGCTCAAGATGGCAAAATTCCTCTTCCATTCCAGCAAATCCTATGACGTTTTGCACCCAGTTTGACCTGACAGATGTAACTCTTCTGCTCTCACTCCCTAATTTGTCTGCATTTGGCTCAGGTTCATAGCTTTTTAGAGTGCCCGATGGTTTTCCTAGTCAGAGAGGCTTAGGAGCTATAAAAAGTAGTGAGCCACTCAGGCTTCAGCACAAGGAAACATAGCAGATTCTCCTTTGAACCCACGGAAAGACAGGAGCAGATGAACTGACAGACAACAGCTCCCATGCTGCCAGCCTGAAGGATCTTGCCCACAGCCAGTCACCATATGTTTGGCTCCAAACTATGAAACAGACAGGCCAGAATGATACACAGAATTCAGATGGATTGCTCTTGCTCTCACTCACTCTGTCTTTCAAAGGGAGGGTGAGCTTTGATGCTTGCAACCATCACCTACATTCTCGGTCTTTTGGAAAGTGACATGTAAAAAGATCAGTTTTAGGAAAGAAAATCAAAGATTGGTGAAAGGCACTCTTTTCTAGGATATGCCATAAAAATATGTTCTTGCCATTCATTTTATAGATAAACTTCAAACATAAGTGAAATCCTGCTCCATTGAAGTCAATGGCAAAATTCTAATTTACTTCAGCAGGGCCAAGATTTTACCCATTATGTTTAGTGGGAGATTTTCTAAAGATATGGGCTTGTCTGCTTGGGATATTACTGTGTGGCAAGCCAGCATGTGAGCCTCCAGCACACCAGCTTGTCGCGCTGTAACATTCTGTGTAATCACTGCTATGGTGCACTGAAAAGTCCTGAGTACAACTTGGCTTACTACTATAGTAATTACTTGCTGCTCACTAACTTGCCATGGAGATAAGTCCAAAGATGGAGTTAAGCATCCAACTCCCAATGAAAGGCACTGAAGTTGGTAGATAACTGCCGTCTGTGCCTTTGAAAAAAAAATCTCCTCTCATCTTTTGAAATCATGTTGTTAGCCTGACTTTTTAGGTTCACAAAATCAACACTCAGAAAAGACTTTGAAAACGGTCATTAGAATACTATAAGTTCAATATTGACTAACATGAGCTAGAACAGAAAACATGTAGTCATCCTATACTGTATAATCCTAACACACATAACCAAGAAGACAACAACATTTATTTAAATAAACCTGAAATATAAAATCAGGGCAGTTTAAATGAATTTCAGAAGTCTGCCAAGCTAGCAAGACATGAAGTGTTTTACTTCAAGGTTATCCATTTGAATCTAGTGCAAGTAAATAGAGACCACATTTAATACTGTATTTTGCAGTATTTTATGTGATACGAGTTTGATGATTTCAGTATAGTTTGGTGAATATGAGTACTTCTCCAAATGCCATCACAGTTGGCTCCTTTGCAAAAAAAATTCAGCAGAAAAATACCACTAAATGGGTATCAAAATTGAATCACCTGATTATTAAATGTGGACTCTCCTTGTTAACCTTGAGGCACACTGGTGTGGTTCTGTGGAGAAACTTGACTTCTGATACAGAAATTGTTTCTTGTCCAAGACAGTCACCTTTAGAATCATTAGCAATTTTTAAATTTCCCTCGTGCCATGTTTCCCAGAAAAGAGGGAAATGAATGTTAAGTGCAAAAAGAATACTTGGAAATTTGTCTTGATCCTTAATAAAGTTAGACAGAGTCATACCCAGAGAGCTCTAGAGAATCTGAAGGTGAGTTTATGGGAGAACCGAGAATAGGAGTGCAGTTTGGGGGAAGGTGCGGAGATTTAAAAAAAATAAATAAAACAGTTTCTCCATTTTTCTGACTCCAATAGTGCTGTGATCACATTCACATGATTACATTTTATGCTGTTTTAAAGCAGTCCATTAGCTGTTACAGAGCAAACATATATTGGTTACCAATTTGTGATCCTGAAGAGTTTATTAATGTAAAGCTTTGCTGTGAAAATTGAAAAGGCATTTTAGCCTGAAGCTGGCTGTCATTGGATGACTGCTCCATTTCAGAGGTCAGCTAGTGTAGCAGACTGAAGTTAGTCAAAGGTGACCTGGAAGGGAAGGGAAAAAAAACTGGAGCTTTGCCCTTTTTTTTTATGATGTGTAAAGAGGGCATGAAAGGTTTCTTTTAAGGGATTTTTTTTACCATACAAATCCAGACAGCATATGTGGGAGCAAAGAATGTTTCTCACTTAAATACACACACAGATAATTTTTAAAGGTTAGTTAAGTTAATCAGGGCCTGAGCCTCAGACTTGGCAGTCTTCTTACACAGTGTTGGCTATGAACATTACTTCCATCCTAGAGTTGTGGTAACATGAAGGCCACATAGTGCTATTAGGGTAACATGGGAATATCAGTGTACACCGTGTCATTAGCTGTGAAGCAGAGTTTTTGGGTACAAAGTGTCCTTGATTGTCCATAGGGATTTTGGCAGAGAAGACATGTTCAACTGTGTTTATTTTTCCTTTCTCCTGAACTTTCCTTCTCTGCACCTTCTCCTAGTCAAGTATTATATCTTTTGATTGGCATTGCACCAGGATGGTGGAGGCAGGGCACTTTGCTGTGACAAAAATATTATTCTCTGGGGAGATGCTCTGCTTTAGCAGACCGTGCTTTGAACAAATATTTCCTTCTCCTTCAAGAAAAAGGTAAGCTTGGAGGGGCAAGGAAATACCAAGAAGCTGCAAGAAAGACTTAATCACATTAGGAGAGCTAAACTTGCTAAATTGGCAATTTTTAGTTTATCTGCCATACTCATAGGACTTCAAGCAGCAATGTAGAAATATCTAGGTCAGGGATCGGTAAGCACCCTGGTGGGCCAGGCCAGTTTGTTTACCTGTCGTGTCAGCAGGTTCGGCAGACAGTGGCTCCCACTGGCCACGGTTCTCCATCCCAGGCCAATGGGGATGGCAGGAAGCAGCATGGGTGAGGGATGTGCGGGCCACGGTTTCCCGCAGCCCCCATTGGCCTGGAACAGTGAACCATGGCCAGTGGAAGCCACGATTGGCCAAACCTGCCAACGCAGCAGGTAAACAAACTGACCTGGCCAGCCAGGTGCTTACCCTGGCAAGATGCATGCCAGAGGTTGCCGCCCCCTGATCTAGGTTCTGAAAGCTGTAGAAAATTGACAGTACTTTCTTAGCTTAAAGAAATGAAAAAAAAAATGTTAGTACTGAAGGAAAGGGGGGGAAATCAAAATATTTCCAAAGCAAAAATGAAACAACTCTGGGATTACATGACTAAATATAATACAAAAAGCAAAGATTACTTAAAAAAAATCAGGATAAAGACCTCTGAAAATCAGCTGCAAAAATATGGAAAAGAAACAAATCTTGATTACACCACATTTTTAGGCTGAGATGAATTTTTTTCTAAACGTTTATATAGAGCATAAGTCAACATCAAATGTTTCAGCATTGTTGGCTTTCTCCCATACACGTCCTAGAAGATATATTGTAGGAAAACTTTGAACACAAGCTGCTCTGGCTGCGACACAATTAGTTGCTGCCCATGAATTTAGCAGTTCTAATACTACTGTAAATAATGTTATTCCTCTATAAAGACTGCTGAATGAGATAGGAAAATTAAGAATTGTTTCCAGTAGATTTAATCTAGTTTGTTTAGGGGCTACATTTTCAAAAATGTACATGTGCAATTGTGTGTCTAATTTGAGTGCACACGTCTGCAGTCAGTCAGGACTACTTACATGATTAAAGCTAAGTATGTGCTTAAGTGCCTTGCTGGATAGAGCCAGAGTGCTCAGCACTCTCCAGCAGTGAGCCCTAGATAGAGGGCTAAGGTATATGCCTATACAACTAGACTGACACCAGGATGTGCCTTTTATGTTTATCTATCTCTTGCATTCAGTTTTTCATTATTCTCTCCCTTCCATCCCCCACTCCTTTTTCCAGACACCTTTTTAATGGGATTTTTTTCCAATGCTTTTTTCATACTCTTAAGAATAGAATGTGTGTTGAATTTTCCATATCTGGAATATTCCAATCTGTTTAAAATCAGGCAAAGTCTCTTCCAAATTTCCATAAAAGTAACTATTTTTTAATAAGCAGCAAATTCAGTGAGCCCAAATTGCAAACAGAAAGACCTTAATAGAATGTCAAGATCCCACAGCTGGGTATTTAAACAGACATTTATGCAGCTAAATTCAGATTTGGATCTCCTATTTCACTCCCTCTATTTAGCTCATACAGACAAGAGAATTTATAGTTAACGGTAATTGTAAGTTAATTTGCAGCACACACGACAGTGTCATTCACTAATGAGTTATTTATTGCTTTTAACTCAGTTAAATTCCATAGTTACCTACTTACATAGTTTTGCTAGCCTGGAGGAAAATCTCAAACATTGACTATTCTTGTGAGTAAGGTAAGTAAACTGCACAGAATGGGTTCCCAAACCGATGAGGCAAACTATATGTTCCTTTTGCCACCATCCATCATTTTATGCAAGATTCTGCTACACTTTTTCACATTGAGTAGTACTTTACTTCCCAGGTAGTACCGATTATTTCCCAAATTGTCCCACCAAAATTAAATTGATATTCAGCATTAACAACGGTGGAATAAATGGACCTAGTCAGTCATCTGCAATCTGTGCCTTTATTAAAGATACTCTGGAGAACTGATATGTGGTGAAAGTTTCCCGTACTGTTGCTGCAATCCATTCAGATGTAAGGGGTTTAGTTTTTCAAATACTGCAGCAAATCTTATAACTGCCCAATTATCACTTCAGACCTACCAACCTCTAGCACCCTAGGGGCCATGTCATTGAAGATAAGATCTGTTTATATTAAGTTAGTGTCAGGATATACAGCATATGTCTATAAAGCTGGATGAATGCTCTTCTATAGGATGTTCTGTACATTCACATAGTGCAGATGAGGGCCCTGAAGGTGTTGGAAAAAGAAGAAAGAGCCTTTCATGGAACTTAATCCAATTAAAACATATTAATGAAGGTTAAGATCATCTGTCACATTATCCAGAAAGATCTCTTCTTGCATCATTTGATTGCAGTCTGATTTTTTTTAAAATCAGTCCTTTCATCAACATCCAGAAAAATGTGAGAAATATAAGATTTTAAATACTGAAGGTTTGAGATGATTATTTTTAAGCTTCCAAATGTTTGTTGCTTCTTTTCTAAAAATAGTCATCTAGACCTTCAGATAGAATAAACTGGAGTGGCTCCATTACAAGTAGCAAAGCTATCCCAATTTACATCAGCTGTGGTTCTGGCCCAGGAAATCTAAAAGCTTAAGGAACAAGAGATGGACACAATGGACTGAAATGTCACTTGCTGGGTACAAACAAAAGTTTTCTGTTTCTAGTGCATTGCATTTGCTCAGATGGCATGCTTGGTGCTTACCAAACAGCTGAAAAGACCCAATCCCTGGCCTGAAGAGCTGCAATGTAATGGTTTTCTAATTTCTAATTTACCCACATCTACCTGGATTCTCTAGCTTCCATGTATGTAGATGGTGAAGCATGGCTTAGATGAGTAGAGTAGGGTGCCCTACATACCTGAAGCCCCAGGTTATATACCCTACAGAGTTCTGTACATACCCAAGCAGTACCTCCCACATTTACACTGCTATTTTTAGAAATGCAGTGTCCAGTTGCCAGAGCCTTTCCCGAACAAAGCAAAAGCCTCCAGAAGTTGGGAAAGGTTCTGGTAGGAAGGATGCAATGGGGAAAGGTATCCCCTTCTGGAGCCTTTCACTGACGTGTAGCTACACACTGTAGTAAGTGTGTACACAGCCTGCCTTTCACTGTTGTATGTAACACAACACAGCCTACAAACCACTGCAAATATAGTCTTGTGTAGAAAAAAGCCTGAACTAATAGTTCTAAGACATGTGCAGCCTGAGGAAAACAACACCGCATACATTCATTTGAAGGTTTTCTTCACAATCAAAAGGGCTAAAACTATTTTTCTTGAATTCTGCAGAATATGAAAAAGTCACCATTGAAGTGCCTGGATAGTGCATCATAGGCTCAATCCAAATCCACTGCTGCCATGCCCTGGGCACAAATTCTGAAGTTTGTGCAATCTGTACTCTGAAATTTGCTGTGCCAAGGCCTAGCACTAAGGCTGGCAGCCAGACCTGCTAGGCCTCCTTAGATAGAATTATTAATGGTATGGAAGGGTTTGTAGAATATGCAGTGAAGAGATGACTTATTAGAATTCAAGGAGTGTCCAGAGTCCACAAGAAACATTGGGTTTAATGACTACCTTAGTTTTGGGTTTCTAAGTTTGCTATGCAATGAGGAAAGCAAAGCAATGAAGTGTACATGATTAGTGCTCTTCGTTTCTCAGATGCTTTTTCAGTATTGCTGAGGAGGACACTCTCATGAGGACTATCTACCTGCCAAATGTTCTGTTTCAATTAAAATAACTATTTTTATCCAAGCACCAGGCTTCTTGTATCCTATTGTTTTAGTGATTAATTGCTTTTTGAGTTACATTTTCTTTAAAAATAGTGTCACGGTTTAAGAACATAAGAATGATAATACTGTGTCAGACCAATAATCCAACTAGCCTGGTATTCTGTCTTCCTACAGTGGCCAGTGCCAGATGTTTCAGAGGGAGAGAACAAAACAATTATCAAGTGATCCATTCCCTCTCATTCAGTTCCAGCTTCTGGCAGTTGGAGGTTTAGTGACACCGAGAGCACAGGATGGCATCCTTGATCATCTTGGACAATATCAATTGATGGACCTCCATGAACTTATCTAATGCTTTTTAGAACCCAGTTTTTGACCTTCAAAACATCTCCTCACAACCAGTTCTACAGGTTGACTGTGCATTGTATAAACAAGTATTTCCCTGTGTTTGTTTTAAACCTGTGGCCTATTTACAGTAAAAGCTGTTTTATCCAGCTTGTTGGGGGAATGAGAGGTGCCGATAAGTGAAAAATGCTGATTAACTAAGAGGGAGGAAGTTTGAATGTGGGAGGGGGTGCTGGGACCAGGGTGCACTCACCTCAGGCGGGTGCCTGCAAGCGGCCATCTGTCCCATCTGCTCCTAGGCGGATGCTTGGCAGGTGGCTCTGTGCGCTGCCTCCGCCTGCAGGCACCTCCCCCACAGCTCCTATTGACCGCAGTTCCCAGCCAATGAGAGCTACATTGCTAGCACTTGGAGCAGGCGGGGCAGTGCGCAGAGCTGCCTGTCATGCATCTGCCTAGGAGCAGCTGGGACAGATCGCCACTTGTGGGGAGCCACCTGAGGTGAGCCCCTCCTGGATCTGGCACCCCCCCCCCACACACACACACCCCACGCCGAAACTCCCTCCAAGAACCAGAGCTGCACACTCCCTCCTGTGCCCCAACTCCCTACTGGCCCTGCGCCAACCAGACTATATACCGGAATTTCAATGAAGATCAGAAATGCCAGTTTATAGAGCTTTCCGGCTGGTGAAGTGCCGGATAAAGCAGCTTCTACAGTATTTCAGTTGGGTGACCCGCTGGCTCTTGTGTTATGTGAAGGGGTAAATAATACTTTCTTATTCTCTTTCTCCACACCATCCATAATTTTATAGATGTGTATAATATCCTCCCTAATCATCTCTTTTCTAAACTGAAGAGTCCCAGTCTTGTTCATCTCTCCTTCCCTAATCATTTTTGTTGTGCTTCTCTTTTCTAATTCTAATTTATTTTTTTTGAGATGGGGCAATGAGACCCATATGCAGTATTCAAGGTTTGGGTCTACCATCATTTATTTTGTAGCATTATGTTGTCTTATTAGCTATCCTTTCCTAATGGCTTCAGGGTTAACTGTTCCTTTGATACCCCTCCTGGTCTTTCTTGAGGGCACCCATTTAAGGTTTTCCCAGATGTCACCTCTTTTTGGGAAGAGATCTAACTCTCCCCCATCAGACTGTGGGTTTAGGGTTGCACCTCATTGCAATTTCCCTTCAGCTCTGACCAGGATCCAGCATATGTGATTAATTCGCAAGGGGCTATAACAGCATATACCAATTACCAACCGGCCTTCACAAAGCAAACTGCATTTATCCTTAGGGCAAAAGAATGAGAGAAAACATATGAACAATAAAAGAACCCCCAGACATGCTAAAGTCTCATCAGAGGTCACCCCCAACACCAAAATAAGGATCCAGTAGGAGTCAGTCTTTCAAACCCTATAACTGGGTTTTACCCCTTTGGTTTGAGTTCATGGCTGTTTTTAGATCAGGAACCAGATCTAATGGACAGTTCCTCTGTTTCTTTATACAGCTTGGGCCTCTAATCTCCAGTCTCCTGGAACTTGTGTGACAAAGTTCCTTCTCTACCTTGGTGGGTCCTGTGCTTATTGGCAGATTTGCTCGCCTCACAGATTCACCCTGTGGGTCAGGAAACAGCCCAGAGACCTTCCCCTCTAGTAGAAGCCACAGTCCAGATCAATTCTGCCTGTGTTTGATCAGGAGTTGGGAGGTTTGGGGGAACCCAGGCCCGCCCTCTACTCCAGGTTCCAGCCCAGGGCCCTGTGGACTGCAGCTGTCTAGAGTGCCTCCTAGTACAGTTGTGTGACAGCTACAACTCCCTGCGCTACTTCCTCATGGCCTCCTCCCAACACCTTCTTTATCCTCACCACCAGACTTTCCTCCTGATGTCTGATAATGCTTGTACTTCTCAGTCCTCCAGCAGTATGCCTACTCACTCTCAGCTTCCTGCACACCTCTTGCTCCCAGTTCCTCACATGTACTTCCTCTTCCCTGGCTCCCTTTGGCCTGCCTGGAGTGAGCTCTTTTATAGCATCAGAGGGGCCTTAATTAGAGTCAGGTGCTTAACAGCCTCATCTAACTCTTAGCAGGTTAATTGGAGTCAGATGTTCTCATGAGCCTGGAGCAGCCCCTGCTCTGATCACTCAGGGAACAGAAAACTGCTTATCCAGTGGCCAGTATATCTCCCTTCGACTACTCTGCTGTTCCCAACTGGTCTGGGTCTATCACAATGTAATCTGTCAATGAACCTCTCCTCAGTGTTTAGCTTCAAAATGCTGTAGTTTTGCATAACCGTGTTTGTGGAATTTGCAAAAACCACTCCCTAGGAATTAACCACTTAAAACATATTGTTCCAAAAGTCTGTGTCTACATTCCAATAAAGTTGTTTGAATGCCTTACACTTCTCAGGTATCACATGTCAAAGACACCACAATACCTATTTCTGAACTGAGACCTCACATGAAAAATTGTAGCCACAAATGTTGTGCAGCAAGGTACAATACAATAAAAAAGACCTAAGAATGAAAGCGCTACTTTATCTCCACCCTAACTATAGGGCTGCAAGATGCTCTAACAAATCTGTGACTGATATGTTAGAACTTAGAACACTGCCGACGTTGTCTAAATACAGTATATTAACCTTTTGCGGACAAAGACTCATCTGTAAATGGATGCAACTACTAGAATATCTTATGACCCATTTTTTGAGCACACTCTTCCCCCGGTTCAATTTCCAAACTTACCTGCAAACCCATTGAACACTGTCTGGCCCACTTCCCATATGCCTAATCCTCCATAAAAATTTAAAATTGAAATAAACCTTACAACGTATGCTTTAGCTGAAAAGCTTTAAGGTCAGTCAGATTTCAAATTCAAAGTAAATATACAGACATCTAGGAGCATGAAGAAACCTGCTGTAAAAATTCCCCTTTTGAACAACTCCTTATTGAGAAAAATGGCAATGTTATGCAAACACCCAAATAAAATTTTACCCTATTTGTTATTATTGTGCAGCCATGTCTATATTCCTTCCTGATGCCTCCAGTGATAAGTTAGTTCCTGATGCAGAAGATTTCATAACTTCTAATTTAGTAAGAGTACGTACTGTACACATTTTTGAGATGGACCAGAATGAAGCCCTAGACTCAGACATCACTAAACTTTGGGAAAGTCTGTATCGAGATATCAACGTTGTGGGTTTTGGTCTATCATTGGTTGGATTGATTATTGCAGAAATCTAATTATTAAATTGTCAGTGTAAGAAATAGAAACCATGCCCTTGTGACAAGCTTGCATTTCCATGTGGCCTGTTTTATAACAACATTAGTAGACTTAAAGAGTATGTGACCTGATTTCCAAGATGTCTGTAAATTTACCTGGCATGGAATTTTAAACGACTGGCTTTAAAGCTCTCAAATAAAACATGACTAAGGTTAACTTTAGACTTTCTTTCCCATCCCCACTCCTCGTGTCTGTTCTTATTTTTACTATTTCATGTGGTTTATTCAATATCAAAATTTGCTTGTTTGTCAGAGTGCATTACATTTTCCAAATGCATTTTCTAGTCTGTCATATTTGAAAACAGGAAAATAGCATAAAATTTCTCTTGTGAGCTATTTTTTGCAGTTAAAGGAAAGCTTAATTAGAAAAGCATAGAAAGGAAATTTGCCTCCAAGCTTCTACATTGTTAATAAGGGCTCTTCAGCTCCACCAAAAAAATAAAAATACAACTTCAGTGAATTTAGTACTTGCAAATGACAAAATGTGAATAACCCTGAAAATCCCCTTTATAAGGAATGTGTTGGGGTTAAGGAACACAACTGTTAGTTAGGAGACCTGGGTTCCATTCCAACTCTATCACAGCTTTACTGTGTGATCTTTGGTTGGTCACTTAGGCCATGTTTACCTTGAAGAAATTTATAAAAACAACAACTCCCACCAATTCAGCTGCAGGGGTGCTAGAATCAATGGGAGACATAATTTAGACGAAATTAAGCCAAATCAAGAGGTAGTAAAGTGGATGCTGCCCCAGGAATCTTTTCTATATTATGAGTCTGACTGTAACAAACCAGAAGAATATTTTTGCTAAGGTTCTCCAGTGCAGACGACAAGTCTTCAGGGCCAGAGTTTCAGAACTGCACCTATTCAGTTGTGCATACAAAGCTACTTGTTATGTATAGTTATCTTCAATGTAAAATTAAGCTATCGTACAAATGAGTATTAGATGCATAGATAGTTCTTTGTACACAAAATTACCATGAGCATCCATGCAAATTAGGTGCACAGAATACACATTATTTCTGAAGAAAATGACCCTTAATGTCTCTTTGCCTCAGTGTACTCAACTGTAAAATGCTAATACTATTTCTTCACATGGGTGTTACAGGGCTAAATGTATTAATGTTTATAAAGGGCTCTGACTTCCTAAAGGGAACTAGAATAGTAAAATAATGCTAATACTTTCTAATCCAAGGCACATACATGGCAAACTTCCTCAAAAATATCCTACCGGCAGCATTGGAGTTGTAATATACAGTTCCAGGAACAAATTTGTGACTAGAATTGCTCACAAACATACAATCTCACCACCAATTACTGTTCAGCCCATTTATGTTACTTTTTGCTTGCCGCCTCCTCCCTTTTGGCTGAAGAGGATTAGGGGAAGATTCCCTCTCACAATGGCAGTCAATATTAAATGCTCTGGAAGCATACAGGGGACAACAAGACTTAACTCTTCTTCCTAGGCTTGATCCCTATCTTCTGAAGTCACTCCCTGTTTGGGTCTTGCTGCTCATGGTAAACAAAGCCAAAAAGGGTAATCCACTAATGGATAGCTCACTGGACCAAAAAAGATGGCTTCATAGAGGAGGAAAATAGCAGCGGAAATTTCCACAGCCCCACAGGGAAGGATGAAGGAGTGTGATGGAGAGCCACTTAACAATGCCCCAGCACCAGTATTAGACGTGATAGCTGGAAGGAGAAAGGAAACAGAAGAGATTCACTGAATGTGGAGGGGAGGGGCGATAGAGAGTGTTCCGGTTGTAGTTCCCTCCCCTCCATTCCCTACAACTATATTTCAGTGTACCAAAGGCTACAGTTCTAACAAGCAAATGTATTTATTCTTATTCAGGGTACAATTAGAGCTGGTTCTCCATATTTATGTGCACCTGACTCCCTATATTTACCTCACTCCATGAGCTTTTTAAACATCTATCTACACTACAGAAACAATCAGTAGACCAGGTTACAATGAAAACGTCATCTGATCCAGGTAGAATATGAGGTGTTGACAAGATGCAGCTATGCTGTAACTGGATCATGTAACAGAGTTAAAGTCTTGGATAGTTTGTGTGGCCTTATCTCACTGTGGTTAAGTCCCACTTGCAATACAAACTTTAACCACACTGTAACTGGGTCAGGGACAACTCTGTTGTAGCAAGGTTCTGCGACTCAGTTGTTTTAAAAGAATATGGAATCTTAAACTTCAGGCCTGTCCAATACTTGGCTTCTCCACTGAAACTGCCAACAAGGTATTAGTTCCAGTGATGACGTCACATAGACCAAAAACACAACTGAGCCATCAAATGCCAAAGAGAGTTCTGGCCAATACTTAGATGAATGTCACTCTGTGACCAACCAATGTACGGTATTGTTTTGTGTCCTGTTACTAATCTCCAGAGCTGCCCAGTCTTTCATAATGATGCCTTAACATTTTGCAAGTCATTTCAGTTTTCCAGATCTTCTTTTAAGGTGAAATTTTCAAGATTGCCTAAGTGACTTAGGAACTTAAGTCTGGCTGAACGTCAATAGGACTAAGGCTTCTAAATTTTTGAAATGGAGGCCAGGTCTAGCATGACAAACTTACATCAATATAATGACAATGCTTGGGGGTGTGAAAAATCCACAACCCTGAACAATGTAATTATACAAACTAACCTGCGGTGTAGACAGCGCTATGTCCATGGGAGAGCTTTTCCTGGCAACATAGCAATCACCTTTCATGGAGGTGGATTCACAATGCTGATAGGAGAAGTTCCTTGTTGGTGTAGTAGGATCTTCACTAGAGCGCTCCTGCAGCACTGTACGTTTACACAAGCCCTGAGACCAGGGGCGGTTCTAGGCATTTTGCTGCCCCAAGCATGGCAACCTGCGCCCGCGGGAGGTCCGCCAAAGCCGCGGGACCAGCAGACCCTCTGCAGGCAAGCCACCGACGGCAGCATGCCTGCCGCCCTTGCGGCAACTGGCAGAGCGCCCCTAGTGGCTTGCCGCCCCAAGCACGTGCTTGGCATGCTGATGCCTGGAGCTGCCCCTGCCTGAGACTTTGGAACCTAGGTCACTTTGGCACTTTTAAAAATTTTACTCATGATATCCAAGAGCCATATGCATTGAAGTTAGGGAGGCTTATTTTAGTCTGTACAGGTTCCTGCAACATAGTAGATGGACAAAGCTGGTACTGAAACATGTACTTGCATTGATGTGGCTTTGCAAATCTCAACACAGTCTATGGGCCCCAAGGTTTTCCTTTCATTTCTGACCATGTAAGGAAACAAAAGTAAACTTTAGATCTGCATGATGTTCAGACACCAAGGAACAATTTGTAGTGCACCCTGTTCTAAAGGGCATGAAGATAAATGCTCTAGTAATGTTGGATTCTGAGACCACTCTGGTTCCTGAAAAGCTGCTGTCCATATTTTGAGGGTTTCATTTTGCAGCATGCATCCTTTAGCTTAAAGAGCACAATGCCAATGCAATTGCTAAAAATAGTAAATGAGCTTCTGAAAGAAAGTGATGCATAATCTGCAGCTTCAGAGAATCTGCAGTAATAGTTAGCTTTTTATAAAACAAAATATTGACACCAGGGGAGCATTGTGGTTTAGGTTGTTGTTTTTTAAAATCTCTATTTATGTCCCAGTCCTCTCAGACACAGCTGACACGTCTGGAAAGGTGTAAATAAAATGTGAGAGTTTTACCAAACCTGAAGAGACAGCAGAAAAAATATACTTGTTTGTGTGCACGCATGCACATATATTGAGGGGTGGGGGGGGAGTGAGTGAGCAAGCTGGCGAGTATTCCAGGGTAGGTTGTAGGAGGAAGAGGGGAAGCACGTGGGTGTATGGCAGGGGTGATATTTTGTTTCTGACATCTGTCTGGGAAGTGCTTAACAGATGGAAGGTCTGCAACATTTGACGTTCAAAGAGAAAGTCAATATTTAGCAGGAAAAGGGGTTCTTCTTCTTTGTCTTTCAAAATATTGATTTTTGAAAATAAAGTCTTTAAGGGAGACACACAAACAAACACCAAAAAAAAAAAAAAAAAAATCAAGAGGAAGCCCATTGAGGTTCTGGATCTTTATGCACTACACAGCTGTCTCAAGCGTGGTTACCAGCTGCCCCAAGGGCACACTTAAAACAAAGGTATCAATTGAGGCACAATTGTCCCAGATTTCAGGTCAAATGTGGAAGCACTGGTGATTACTGTGACTCATTTTAACTCTGAAGTGTATCTAACATAGTCAGAATGTGTGGCAGGTGAGTTGAAAAATATGGAAATTACTTGTTAGCGCTACAAATGGAAAGTGATATGTAGTGCACTGTAGTCTACAGAAGCATCAGAGGAGGAAATGACCAACACCCACCAGGGTTTATCACAGTTGAGATGAAAGGGACATTCTAAGCATTGTGTTGAGCTAAAAAGTGAACTGGCCTCCCACTTGTCATGCCTCCTGCCCCTCTCACAAACAAGGATGTTGTGATTTAACAAATACTTATCATTTTCTATACTCCCTGTGTTTCCTTCTCTCCTTTCCTCCATCCCTACTGCATAGGACAGGATGGAACAGAGTTGCTCAAAGCTGAAGGCAGGCAGGGTGACCATATGTCCCACTTTGGCCAGGACAGTCCTTTTTTTAAGCCTTGTTCTTGTCGTCCTGATCCCCCCCCCCAAAAAGGGGGGGCATTTGTCCATTTGCTGTTGCTGACTTATTAGTTGGCAAGAGCAAATGGGACAAATGCTCACTTTTGTCAAGATAGTGGGGAGAAGAGAGAAGAGATGCCAGCCCCTGCAGGGAAGGAGGCAGAGCTAGGTGGGGAGGTAGCATTCCATTCCAGCGAGGGACAACAGCTTCCTGAGGGAACCCCCCTGCAGGGTGCCAGCCATGGGCAAAAGCCCAATGCCGGGAGTGGGAGAGGGGACATGGGGCACTTCAGGCGAGTAGCTGGGGGTGTCCCATTTTCTCTTTGGGAAAGATGGTGACACTAATTGTAGGGGAAAAGACGCATGTAACAGTCAATAGACCATTTCATCGTCACTTAGACCATGGAGGCCCTGTGTGGTGCCTGTGCAACACAGGATACAGTGATCAGTCTGAAAGTTAGAATCAGGGACAACTGCAGGGATAATTTGTGTCCAGTACCTCAGTAAAGAATCTTTCAGTATTAAATCGCAGCTGAGTCCTGCATCTTCTCTACCTATCTATAGGTGTGCTACAAAGAGAAGAAAGGACTAGCTTTCACTTTTCCCCATCTACATGTCCACGAAGTGTGGTGAGGATCCATGCCAAGCCTCATATACATTTTCCTGTGCAACTCTGTGAGGGGCCCAGGTCATTCTTGTTTAACCAACACCCCAATCCTTACTTGCGATAAGTGGGAAGACTCATGAAAGTAAGTGTGATAGCTCTTGTAAGTGTATGTGGGATCAAGCCCCCAAAATTCAAGGTCACAAATTGTCTCTCTCTTTAATTTAATGTATTTCAATACTGTATTTTTTTTAACAGAACATATTAATTCATCTTTGGACTCTGAAAACTAGTGGGTTAAATTCTCTTTCCATGCAGGCACATAAATTCTTTATAATTAGGATCAGAATTTAGCACCACAGTCTCAAAAATTGATGTGATAGTGCCTGAAGACCACCAGCGAAGATGTGTTATATGTATCTATGCAAACATCCAACAGATATGATTATTCTGTTTTTCGGTGTACTGACTTAAATACAAAAGAGTCTCTTGCCCACATGTCTACCTTGGGGGAAACTGCAGCATATAATTCAAGATGGCTGTTATAGGGAATATAACAGACCAGACAGTCTCCTTTCAAAAGATAGCAAGCAAAGGAAAATACTCTGTTTTCCTGAATCTGGAATATAAAATTCATCCAGATTAAAGATCATGTGTGTATGGAAAATAGGAAAAGTGTTGGAAGGAGCCACAACAGATCAGAAGAAGTTTTGCATTCAGAACTATACAAGGAGAAGAAGTGCCCTTAGCCTGTCATGGCTGGGTAACAGTCTTGTAGGTTGCTGGAAAAATCTTAAACAAAATTTAAGCATATGTCTGAATGGAAATTTACATTAAAACCTGCACTATGTAGCAAGAACTATGAAATAACCCTTAAAAGTTCATGCCCATAGCTGTAAACCAGACAAAAGTTACTTCATTTAATATCTTATATGATTTATGGCTTTTCTACATTTACCCCTTTCCTTTTTTAAATTAAAAGTTTCACTTGAAAGTTTTTCCTACCAATATCTTCTTTAGCCATGTCATAGGAGTGCAAGGGATGGAATTCTGTGATTGATAACACTTATTTGGTGCAATTCATCATTATACTTTAATTTAAGGCACAAGACTAATGTAGAAAATTGTGTACAGAAGATGGAAACATTTACCCCAGTGGTGTGTAGATACTCCAACACAGAAGGAAAGCTGATTACAAGTTTAAGTTTTAAAACGCTGAGATTTGCAAAGGTGGAAAATTTTCAACAAAATGTTTGCAAAAAATATTTCCCCCTGCTTTGAAGCAGCAATTCAGCTGCTTGCTTTTTTGTTTTTCGAGGCGGAGGGGCATTTCTCAAAATTTCAGGAAATAAGTGAAGAAAAAGTTTCCAAAATATGTTTGCAATTTCACCACTACCCTGGGGGTTTTTTTGGTTGTTGTTTTTTTTTGGGGGGGGGTACAGCACCTCTGCACTTAGTCCTTCAGATTAGGTATTAAGTGGCACATGAGTGGGGCGTAGCCCTTCTGACAACCCTCTGCACAGGCATCAGTTTCATTCATATATTTTTGAACACAAGGCTTCTAGGGGTAGTCCAAATTATAGTGCAATAGTTCCTATAGCATTTGACTATATTACCCAAAATCCTAACTAGAAGTTCAGAGTGCTAGTTTGGAAAGTAAAAAAAATAAATAAAAATAACAAACATAAAATAAAATAAAATCAGGAGATTGTCTGCATTACATCTCAAGATCTAGATCCTCTCTTACAAAATAAATCAAATCCCAGTCTTGTAAAGTGTTCCATAGTCTTTAGTTTGTAATTCAGAGGTACAATTTATTCATGATGTGCATATCCCTATTGGAACTACACATGCTAATGACAGTATAAACTTATGCCAATTGGATTATTTTCTTGTATTTTTCAATTTCTCTTTTGCATTATTTCTTTTGTCTTAAAGTAGTTTTGTAATTTTAGAGTTGCATGAAACCAATACTTGAATCACAGACCTACCACATTGCAGAAAGCAGTATGTAAAGTATCTGATATGGGTGTCCATCACGGAGCCTAAAACAATCGTTCACATTGTTTATTAGCAAGTTGGGAGTTACAATTTAACACTGTAGAATGGCTTGGCAACTTGGGTAAGATCCAAAACTCAAGGAACTGCAGTTTCTGCACCCAACCAAGCTACTCACAAAATACAAATCACAAAGGAGTAGTATTTTTCCCCCAAGATCCTCAGCATCTACCCCCAGAGACCTGCTTATATTGGAGATTTTATGCTCTTACAGACTATATATCCTGAATTCACATGAGCTAAGAGTTAGTCTACCATGGTGACAAGTGTTTTGTTTTTTAAAATAAAGTTTCCAGATTTGCAAAGATTAGCTAGATTTGTGAATCAAAGGCCTGAAGTTCCCCTCTGTCTCCCCTACCAGCTATCTCAAAAGCTCTGAACAGGCTGCTGTTCTGGCATTAAAAGTTTGGTTCCTGTCCAATAATATTAAAACTTGATGCAAACACTGGTTATCTGGCATCCCTGAATTTATGCCCATCTATCAATGAAACTTTCTTCCCATCTCAGTCAGTTTATGCCAGTTGCAAGAGAGCATTGGCATCAACCAAACATAGGTTTAAAAGAAAAGTCTATGGAGTGCAAAAAGTGATTCTTTACAAGAAGATTCTCCTGGTATCAAGTAATAGAATAGATGCAGATTACAGAGTTAATTTTATGCCACAGTTTCCTTTTTTTCCTTCTTCAAAAATATCTAGTTGAACATTACATTTGGAAAATGCTAATCAAGCAACATTTGTCACCTACAGATAAGAGACCCCTAAAATTTCATATTGTTCTTGATAGTATCCATCAAGGTGCAAACTTCACATTACAGAAGACTTCATTCTATAAACATGAAGATGTGTACTGCTTTTTTAAATCTGTAGCAAGCATTCAAGCTGGAGGGGACTGGGAAAGGTTCCACAGTGAAGCAGGAAAAGAGCCAGTGTAACTTTAGGGAGAATAGTGTTTTCCTTATTCCAATAACATTTCCTGTTCAATATTAAAAGAAAGTGACTCCCTATGACAATGAACACTCAAGCCATTTCTGTCCTGAGCTTGTGAACAAAATTTAGACAGGAGCTATAGAGCAGTGTAAAATTACACATCACTAAATAGATGATAAGGGAGTCCAAAGCAATAAGGGTATGTCTTCTCTGCAGCCAGCCCAAGTGATCATCACCTGGGTCTGAGCAACCAGGATAGCCTAACCATGGTGTGAGCAGCCATACTTCAAAGCCAGCTGGAGTTAATGTGTTCTCACTTGTACTACACAGCTGAAGCACTAAGGCTTCTGAGGACACATCCCATGATGCCAGGTGCTGCAGCAAGCCGAGCCACTCTGCTTCTTTCCCACTGAACTGTGGAAGAACTTGTCTGTTCCTCTAGGCAGATATTAGAATTGGGGAAGGCACTGCAAGCTATTAGTATGCTAGTGATTTAGCCCACATTCTCTCTGCAAAGTGGTGAGTTACTAATCTGAGTGAGAGCCTCACCTCAGATTTTAGCCTACCAAGCGAGGACAGCTAGCCCAGAGATAAAGAACCAAACTTAGGTGAGAGGGTTTTGTAAATGAATTGGAGCCAGATTATAGGCAACAAGACCCTGGGATAACTCTGCATTGAAAAAAAAAATGTAAATATCTTTAAGATAGCGGTCTCCAACGTTTTAATTGTCAAGATCACTTTTTGAATTTAAGTACAACCCAGGATCTACCCCACACCTTCTGAGGCTCTGCCCCTTCCTCGAGGCCCCGCCCTGCTCACTTCCTCCACCCCTTCCTCTGTTGCTTGCTCTCCCTGCACACTCAGTCATTTTCAACAGGTTGGGGTAGGAGTATGGGACAGGGTGCAGGCTCTGGGCTGGAGCTGAGGGGGTTTGGATTGTGGGAGGGGATCCGGGCTGAGACTGGGGAAGAGGTTTGAGGTGGAGGAGGGGGTGAGGGGTGCTGGCTTTGGAGGGGATTCAGGGCTAGGGGTTGCAGTGCAGGATGGAGTCTAGAGTGCTGGGTCCAGGAGGGGTCTCTGGGTTGAGGGTTGGGCTCCCACTTACTTAGGCCACGTCCAGACTAGGTATTAAAATCGATTTTAGATACACAACTTCAGCTACGGGAATAACGTAGCTGAAGTCAAATTTCTAAAATCGAGGTACTCACTCGTCTGGACAACGCGGCATCGATGTCCGCGGCTCTCCGTGACGATTCCGGAACTCCGTTCGGGTTGATGGAGTTCCAGAATCGATGTAAGCGCGCTCGGGGATCGATACATCGCGTCCAGACTAGATGCGATATATTGATCCCCGAGCAATCGATTTTAACCCGCCGATGCCGTGGGTTAGTCTGGACGTGCGCTTAGAGCAGTTCCCGCCTGCAATCACCATCCTCACAGCTCCCACTTGATGCATTTCCCTGTTCCCAGCCAATGGGAGCTGCAGGGATGGTGCTTGCAGGCAGGAACAGTGCATGGAGACCCCATATACATACAGCACATGAAGAGGTGGGAGTTGCCTTACCAAGCGTGGGGGTCAGTGCTAACAAGGCCAATTCAATTAAAGTGGAAGTGACCTGTTCTCAACAGTTGACAAGAAGAGATGAATATCAAGAGAGGGAAAATTACTTTTTGTAGTGACCCAGTGTTGTCTAACTCACAATAAAATTGTGAGAATTGCCAATATTTAGTGTTTTGCTAAAAGCCCTCCTTGTGGAGTCAAGCGACTAAAAATAGGAAAGCTGAGATTCTTATGTAAAGAGGTAAGTTTCTAGCCATCCTGACTGTGCAGAAAAGTACAAACATATGACCCAACCCTAAAAGCTCAAAACCAGAAAGCAGGTAACCACTCAAAATTTGTTTTTAGAAACCTTGTGATTAAGCCACTCATTTGAGTGGTGCAGGGAAAGACTTATAGGGATAGGCAGAACTGCAAATTACACTTATTCTTACACCCTCTTTTAACATATTTATGTTCCACTATGCTCCCTGAACATACAAGTAAATGCAATTTGGACTCATTCAGAGGAAATCAGGAGGGAGTGCATGGTCCTGTTTATATTACAACTTTTAACTAAATTTGTAGGCAGTTACTGATATGATTGGCTATACATATTAGACTTGGTTTTAGTCTACATAACATTTGGTTGAAATTCATTTAGTAACTGGTCAGCTAACAGTGGTTTGCTCACATGAATGAGTCTTACTGTCAATTAAACAATGTTTGATTTCCTCCCTCACCCCGCCTTCCGCATTCTGACAGGAGCACCTAATAGACAAAATTGAGAGAAATTTTTATAATCTATTCATCCATCCACTGCACTTACAGAACAAACAAAATAGTCAAGTTGTCACTACAGTATCTGGACATCAAACTTATTGCAAGAGAACAACTCTTAACTTGCCTCACTGAAAAGCTTAAATTATGGCTAGAACTGATTGGCAAATGAATCCTATATAAGTAGTTACAAGACAATTCTCTTCTCACTACACCATGATAAATCCAGAGCAACTCCACTGAAGCCTACAGAATGTAAATCTGGTGTAGCTGAGAGGAGGTTCAGGTCCAACAATTATCCACAGGATTCAATATTTAATGAGTGGGCTCACAAGTCTTCTGGCATTGACAGATTTCTTGTCAGTTGGAAGATAATGATTGATAAAGTACAGCAATTTATAGACACAAATATAAGAGTAGTTCAAAGAGCTCAGGATCAGTTATTCCAATAAATTATGAATTGACTGATGATGCTGACCTAATATCGTGAACTGCTAAACACTCTGCATGGAATCAAATGTCATGAGTTCTTGTGATTTAAAGACAGTTATTCTAAAGTAATTTTAAGCAACGAGCCATGACTGATACCTCTTGGTAAGCCTTCCAGACAAATGTTTAAGTGGGCCAAGTAGTATATTAGATATTTTGGGTACCTCAGAAACCTTCTTGAAGCAAATTATTTCCTCTTCTAAATGCCATAAAAAATGTAAAAAAAAGATGTAGCTAACGTGCACAAATTAGCTATTTCCTTGATAGGTAGTAATACAGCAATTATGAATCTCACCAATAATGTGCACCCAAATGGTCCCCAAAACAGTCATAGAGAATACATTTTAATATTGAGGACTGTGTATCTGGGAGAATCACATTACGTAAGTTTAGTAAGGTCTGGTATAAACCATTAAAACTGCTTCAGATTTTTGTGTTTTTTTAAAGGATCAGCCAGCACAATTACACTCCTTAGACACAAGGTTTTTGGAGTGGGGAGTGGGAAGAGGTGGTCTTAAACACTGGGTTAGAAAACAATAAGGGGATCTCCTTCCAAGTCAAACAAAGAAGACTCACATCATAACTTTGAAAACGTGGATGTGATAGGGATAGGCACATCCCTCATCTTCTTAACACTGATATAAAGTAAGGTATTCCGATACCTCAGTGATACATGCAACATAAATAAGGGGGAAAGCAGGATGTCAGTTGTTTAAGATGGCAATAATAGCTGAAAGTTCTAGCCAAAACATTAATTTCCTGCCTATAATTAAAACATTATGCTCTTTGTCCCTGTGATTAAAAGAGATTTCAAAGACCTCTCATTGGCATCAAAAAAGTAATTATTTATTCTTCAGGCTCAATCTCAAGTTTGTATATAGATCTTTAAACAAATGAAAAACAAATGCAGATACATAAAAAGGTCAGAAGAATCCATATGGTGAGCAGATTAGGAGTAATGGTCTCAAGTTGCACTGGGGGAGGTTTAGGTTGGATATTAGGAAAAAACTTTCACTAAGAGAGTGGTGAAACACTGGAATGGGTTACCTAGGGAGGTGGTGGAATCTCCTCCCTTAGAGGTTTTTAAAGTCAGGCTTGACACAGCCCTGGCTGGGATCATTTAGTTGGGGATTGGTCCTACTTTGAGCAGCGGGTTGGACTAGATGACCTCCTGAGATCCCTTCCTACTCTGATATTCTACGATTTCAAAGAACAGTGGTCTGTAATTTGCTGCAGTGTCACGCTTCTTTATCTGTTTTATAAGGAACAGCTATTGTAAAGTGATATTCCAGTGGAATCTCATACAATTAGATGGGTTAAGACTATCTATGGAGGCTCTTCTGATGCTCTTTGGAGAGAATGGGGAGAAAGATTCTTTCCTCCACATTAGTAGAAGTGCATGCAGATGTGTGTAAATGGGGTCATAGTGCATCACAAGCGAAATATGAGTCAACAGTGTATTGCTGTTACAAAAACACACACACAAACATCATTCTGGAATGTATTAACAGGTGTATTGTAAGCAAGACACAAGTAGTAATTCTTCCGCTCTACTCCGCATTGATTAGGCCTCAATTGGAGTATTATGTCTAGTTCTGGGTGCCACATTGCAGGAAAGATGTGGACAAATTAGAGAAAGTCCAGAGAAGAGCAACAAAAATGATTAAAGGTCTAGAAAACATGACCTATGAGAGAAGACTGAAAAAAATGTGTTTGTTTATTCTGGAGAAGAGAAGACTGAGCGGGGACATGATAACAGTTTTCAAGTACATAAAAGGTTGTTACAAAGAGGAGGGAGAAAAATTGTTCTTAATTTCTGAAGATAGGACAAGAAGCAATGGGCTTAAATTGCAGAAAGGGGGGGGTTAGGTTGGACATTAGGAAAAACTCCCCAACTGTCAGAGTGGTTAAGCACTGGAATAAATTGCTTAGGGAGGTGGTGGAATCTCCATCATTGACGATTTTTAAGAGCAGGTTGGACAAACACCTGTCAGGGATGGTCTAGATAATACTTAGTCCTCTTTGAGTGCAGAGGACTGGATTAGATGACCTCTTGAGGTCCCTTCCAGTTCTATGAAAGAGTACTAGAAGTACATTCTAGAACTCAAATTCCCTCTTTACCCTTTGATTGTATAATTGGTACTTGCAAACCGCAACCACTAAAAACCAGATATAAGAGTTTTGTTTTATTTAATATTTGTTATATTCTTCCTCAAACTCCAAGAAGGGAAAAATATAGTGGGTCAGATACTTAGCTAATGTAAGAGCAGCACATCTACACTTTAGTAATAGAGTTGCTCTAATTTACACTAGCTAAGGATCTGGCCAACTAACTTTTAACACTGGATGCTATATTGCTTGCTGCTGTCTTCTCACATTATCCTTCTCTCAATGTGATGTTATTTTATTACCTCTTCAATTATTTGTTGCTGTGTCTTGCTCATTTTTGCCCTGCCTGTCAACATAACAATTGATATTTAGCACCAAAAGATATGACACATTATAACAATGTCAATTACATCACAGCAGACTTTGCTGGCTTGGCTGCTTCTGTCCTTAATTTTGATTTAAGAATCATAATTATCTATTTACCTCTCCAAGAGAGTCTAATTTTACAAAGGGAAGATGCTTCTGCAGTAAAGCACACTTCTATGTCCAGAAATATAGAATGTCTCACAGGAATTATGTAGTATTGACTAAACCGAGCTTGCACTATAAGAACCTTGACTTCACACGTGAGGAGTTGCCTTTGTTTTACCATACCACCACATGTTTTTCCTCCATTAGACACCTAGGCATTTACAGTAAACCTAATATTTGCACTTAACATTTCAGACTTGCAATGTTCACAACTAGAGCCAAGACAATTCACAGCTAATAATTTATTCAATTGTTTTGTACTTGAATTGTCCATGAACAGACTATGATTTTCATTAGACTCAGACTTCAAGGCCAGAGGAGATCATCATGACCATCTAGTCTGACCTCCTGCACATTGCAGGCCACAGGAACTCACCCACCCACTTCTACAATAGACCTATAACCTCTGGCTGAGTTACTCAAGTCCTCAAATCAAGATTTAAAAGATAGGTTACAGTAATATTTGTTAACATACTGGATCAGAGCAACTCAAATCAGGTTTCAGTTGTGAATTAATGAACTTCAGGTCTGAAATTTTTATTCTGAGTATTCAACAATACTCACTTTCTTATAATTGTATTCACTAGAATATTTGTGGAAATTGAACACAGAAGGGCACAATACAGCCAAATTTCAATTTGAGCATGTACTCAAACATTAAACTATCCGTTCTAGTCATTTCTATGTGAAAACAGTCTGGCACATGTTCTCCTCTCTCTTGCCTATGCCCCATAAAATTCAGACAAAGATAAATGTGGGTATGAGGAGAGACTATGGTAACATGGTTCTTAAAGATGTTGTTCAGCCCAGAGGTCACAAGGAGCCCAGCAGCAATTCAGTGTGAAAGAGTTTCTGTGTAGATACTGCTTGCCTCCAGCAAAACTGAAGGACAGTCTAATTTCTCTTCCTCAAGAGGACAACCTACCTTCCTCCCTAAAAGGGGTGAAATAAAAGGAGACTCCACGAGCTGAAACAGTTTCTCCTGTATGTGGGATTAATCTGCATAGGGGAGAACTTGTTCAATTTTCATTAAGATTGTGTTCCCCATGGACTTAAAATTCCCCACTCACTTCAAAGAATGTATGAGCAGGAAAAATAATGTTTTACCATGGGCCAAATTTTCATAACCTTATGGAAAATTCCTAAAGAATAGGAACAAGACTGGTGCCAGGGTTTCTCGCGCCCTAGGTGCACGGCCACTTCGCCACCTCCCTGCACTGATCCCACGGCTCCGGTGGAGCTGCCGCAGGCATGCCTGCGGGAGGTCCACCGGAGTCGCGGGAGCAGCCGACTATCCACAGGCACGAGTGCGGCAGCTCCACTGGAGCCGCGGACCAGCGGACCATTCGCAGGAATGCCTGCAGCAAGTCAACCGGAGCCGCCTGCCACCCCTCCAGCAAAATGCTGCCCCCTCAATAATCCTGGCACCCTATTGCCTAGGCTGCCTAAATGGTAGCGCCGGCCCTGAATAGGAATAGAAAATGATAGTTTTGTAATCAAATTTTAGCTAGCTAGTAAATGTAAGAGAAAAACTATATCCTTGCTCCATCATGTACAAAGAAAGAATATCACACTTAAATTCTTGTGGTTATGACATCTCTATGCCTCAGTACTCTCTAGCTCCTGAATGGCCCCATGAAGCTACTGCAGCCAGTAAATTAGAGCAACTTCAGGATGTACTAATTTATTCTGAGGGACCAGCCAAATGGCTCAACATCCCCAGAACAAAGGGATGAGAATATGGTTTAAAGCAACTTTTGCACCTAAATATACAGACCTGTGCCAAACTTTGCCATAGCTCTGGTCATCTGGACTTACTGGTTTTAAACCATTTTCTATAGGACACAATTAAATATCTATAGAACTGTTAACTTGTTCCCTTACTAAATTATTTAGAATTTTTCCATTAACACAGAAGAAAGTCTTCTGAACTATACCAAGTGAAATATAGTTTTGTACAGCTCTAATTTTGTATGGTTGCATTTCTTAACTCTGCTCTATCAAGCCCTTATTCTTTGTATAATCATATATATATTATATATATTATATATATATATAATAATATTTGTGTAAGATTTGTTCAACTGTTCATTTACACAGTTGTTTTGAGTTAAATCTCAAGGTTCTATGCCTTGCCAGATAAGCAGTTAGGAAGTGCTGCTCTTTTGACATGTTTTCCTCTTATAAAACATAAGATATCCATTATTTATTTTATCAGTAGCTATACATTTTAATCATAATGAACGTAGGCACTGAAGTAAAAACGAATCTAGTTCTGATAGCTTTGTTGTTTCATAAATGAACTTTCATGAACAGAACCAAAGCATTTTCTTGTATTCTGGCACAAATTGATTTAAAATAGCTGAGCAGCCAACATATATAATGGACACAAGTTCAAAAGGCATGAAATACATCTGTGTAAAGAAAACATGCGAACAAAGAACATTCTATTTCAAAGCATTTCATTCAAAAGAAATAAAAAGACTCATTTTTACCCAAATGAAAGCCAAATCTAACTATCTACAAATACAAGCACTGCTGGATGATGCCACCCTAGAATGAAATGATATCTATCACTAATCTGGAGACATTAAATCTCTTCTCTCTCTGCCTATATCAGCATAGCATTTAAGCACCCTTGTCAGACAAACCTTGACTGAGTTTCAAGCACTGTCTGAAACTCTGTGGGATTTTCATACTAAAGGCATACGCAGAACAGATCCTATCATTCATTATGTCAAACATGCCAGAGTGGAGTTAAATGCTGCCTTTATTGGCAGACCTCACCCTCCCTGGACCAAATGGACTCATGTTACTTTGAGGATGGATTGGGCTCCAGCAGGCTTTCCTGAACAGCTGGGAGGCAAAGGCTTTGGCTCCATGCCAGAGAAACAGATAGCCACATCTCTTCTCTATCCATCTAATTAATAAATCATTACCCATGGATTCCCAATGGGATAAGGGGTGTTAAGTGATCATGAGCTGCACAGTGAGAGAGCATACCAACAAATAGCCATTATGTAACATTATGCTAACTAAACTGTACAGTACACTTAGCAGCCATAATTATTTAACATGTGACAATAGGATAGGAGTCTGCTGTTTTCACATCTTCCATTTAATAACAGGGCCTCTGTTTGTCAGGGTTTATTCAAGTTTCATGTAGATGTCCAAAATGTCAAGGGTTGGTGGCTCTTTGTATATACTGTAACGAATAATCTTTGTAATGTTCTGTGGTGAACTGTAACAGAGTACAATTTCAAACAGCACTAGAGAACCTTGAGCACACCAGCAGGGTCTACATATGCCAACTGACGTGCAACAGGCATATGCTGTTTAGAAATCACACCCATGTAGTCCACATATGAAGGCTCCATGTAGACAAGCCCTTTAGCTACAGGTAACCATTTCTGGTGTTTATTGGCTAAAATCAATTTATTTTGTATCAAAGGTGTTTTATAGGGTTTATTGGTTAAAACTGAAAATCGGAAGAATGTTAAATAAGAATGAACATGAATAGGAGCCCTGAACAAAAGGAAATATAGTTACTTCATCCGTGCTGCTGCTGTACAGACTTAAAAAAAAACAGCCTAGTGTCAACATTAAATTACCCATGTTCCACTTACTTCCACATATTCATCCACCACAGATGGTGTCTCTGCAGTGAGAATATTTTGCATATCACTACAGAATGTATAAAAGTTACATTTAATGACTTCTGGAGGGGTCCAGTCCTACTTTCATGGAAATTATCTCCCATTGATGTCAGTGAATGGGATATCAAGTCCAAGATGCACAGCAAAATGGGAGGGAGAGAAAAAAAGAAGAAAAAAACACCACCTCCACCCCCCGCAAGGTGACCTGTGTTAAAAACAAAATATCTTATGATTCACAAAGAACATATGGAGTTGCAAAAGTTTACACACAAACTCTAAATAAGAACAGCAGACCCTACTTAAATCAACAGTTTTATTGAAGAAATGTTTGTAATACAATCTAAAGTAGAACTGATCAGGAAATGGGTGTGTACCTCTCACCCCTCTAAGGTAAAAAAGGTTTAGTTGAAGATTGTTTTTTGTTGCACTGTTTTAAGAAAAAAATTTAATTAGCCTTACTAGACAATGTCTATGCTAACTTGGCAGGCATCATGGGCTGAAAGTCAAGAGACCTGAATTCTGTTTCTGGTTAAGCCATTGACTTTCTTTGCAACCATGGGCAATTCACTGTCTGTACCTGTTCTTCTTTAAAATGGGGATAGTGTTACTCTTGTTTGTAAAGTGAGTTGAGAAGTGAACCATAATACTTGATTCTTATGTTTAAAATGCTGTAGCTGTTTGTTACCTCTCCTTTCCATGTTCTAGTAAAAAGTTTTGAAGAGAAGTTTATTTTAAAGAAAAAAACAAAAACAAAAAAACCACCCTCCTTTTTACGGATAATTGACACTTGGATCTGAGAGTCACCATTTTCTCTCCTCACAAAACAGTAGCTGAAATAGAGACCCCTTTGGGTATTGCCTACCCATCAGTACAGCAAGGTAAAAATCTTAAGATTCATCCTCAGGCCTAGACTGCGTTTTTAAATTGCAGCCTGGAAATAGGAGGCATGGTGACCTTGCATGTGGATGTTTTGCCAATATTTTAGTCATAGTTTCCAGTTACATTTCACCTTAGCCCGTAACAAACCATATATGCTTACAGAGTGAGTGAGTGTGAGGGAAATCTATTCCTTTGCTTTTTCCCATTTAAAAATGCTTTCTCCATAGCTACAGCCAACAAACTTACTTAAGCAGCATTTTGATGGAAATGTTTATACTTTTTTCCCAGAAAACATACTGAGTGTATGTGTGTACATCACATTGTCCAGTTTCTATATTCTAAAGAGGAAGATGATGCTGAACATTTTTTATAAAGAGCACGCAGTGTATCCTTGCAGGTTATTTGATACAATCAGATCCATTCTAAAGACCGTTTCTCTTCAGCAGTCATTCTTATAAGTCATCACCTTTTGCAGGTGCCAATATGTCCCAATCGTCTATGCACTTCAGTGGCAGTTTCCACAAGAAGCTTCTAGAGAATTTCTGCTGACAAACAGATTTTCCAAGGGGCAGGAGGGTGTGTGCATGTGTCCATGTGATCTAGGCCTCCTACCCCATTTGGAGAGGTTAGAGTACCTGCTGATATTAGCCTAGCTAAGGGCCTATGTTATAATGCATCTGCCTCCTTGCACCCTCAGAGCTAATTCAATTCCCTTTAAAGTCACAGAAAAGATTCCCATCAATTTCAAGGGAAGTTAAGTTGGGTCTCTGCACAGGGCCAGACACACATTTCTCAATGTTTAGGTAGCTTATACTCTGGCAGGCTCCATGGGTCTAAAATAGTTGGCTTTAAAAAAGAAACAACCAACAACAAAAATATTAATACAAGTGAACAATTTATCATTTGCATTACAAAAATGCTCCCACCAAGGTTAGGGCCTGTTGTTCTAGATGCTGTACATACACCTGGTAAAGACTGTCCCTATCACAAGACAAAGACTTTAGGAGTATAATTGTCTCTTGTCTAGTTAAACTGCAATTCCCATTTAACAGATGGGAAACAAACAGATTAAGCAACTTGCTCAAAGTCACACAGGAAGACTAACAGAGCCAAACATTTGAATCCAAGGCTAGTGCCTTAGCCACAATCATACAACTGGAAGGGACCTTGAGAGGTTGTCTAGTCCAGTCCCCTGCACTCAAGGCAGGATTAAATATTATCTAGACCAGGGATGGGCGAACTATAGCCCATGGGCCGAATCTGGCCTGCAAGCCATTTTAAACCATCCCATGAGCTGCACCACATGGCTGGGCCCTGCTCTGGCCAGGGTGCTGGGTCAGGGGAGCTGCAGGGGCGATACCTGTGGATGGGGCAGCATGCAGAGCTGTCTGGCTGCACCTCTGCATAGGAGCTGGAGAAGGGACATGCCACTGCTTCCAGGAGCCACTTGAGATAAGCGCCACTCAGAGCTTGCACACCCTGAGCCTCTCCCCCTGCCCCAACCCTAATCCTCCCACTGTCCGGACCCCTCGATCCTAGGTCAGAGGACCCTCCTACACCCCAAACTCCTCATCCCCAACCTCACCTCAGAGCCTGCACCCCAATACCAATTTTGTGAGCATTCATGGCCTGCCATGCAATTTTCATTCCCCGTGTCATAACCTTAGTCCCAGATTTGGACCTTAGCGTCCAAAATATGGGGGTTAGCATGAAAACCTCCAAGCTTAGCTACCAGCTTGGACCTGGTACTTGCTGCCACCACCCAAAAAATTAGAGTGTTTTGGGGCACTCTGGTCCCCCTGAAAAACCTTCCCTGGGGACCCCAAGACCCAAATCCCTTGAGTCTCACAACAAAGGGAAATAATCCTTTTTCCCTTCCCCCCTCCAGGTGCTCCTGGAGAGATACCCAGACACAAGCTCTGTGAAACTACACAGAGTGACTCCCCCTCTCTGTTCCCAATCCTGGAAACAAAAGAACTTTCCTATTCCCCCAGAGGGAATGCAAAATCAGGCTAGCCAATTCAACACACACAGATCTCCCCTGATTTCTTCCTCCCACCAATTCCCTGGTGAGTATAGACTCAATTTCCCTGAAGTAAAGAAAAACTCCAACAGGTCTTAAAAGAAAGCTTTATATAAAAAGAAAGAAAAAATACATACAAATGTTCTCTCTGTATTAAGGTGACACAACACAGGGTCGATTGCTTAAAAGAATATTGAATAAACAGCCTTATTCAAAAAGAATACAAATCAAAGCACTCCAGCACTTATATTCATGCAAATACCAAAGAAAAGAAACCATATAACTTACTATCTGATCTCTTTGTCCTTACACTTAGAAACAGAAGATTAGAAAACATAACTACTTCTCCAAAGCTCAGAGAAAGCAGGCAGCCAGAAAACAAAGACCTCAGACACAAACTTCCCTCCACCCAGAGTTGAAAAAATCCGGTTTCCTGATTGGTCCTCTGGTCAGGTGCTTCAGGTGGAAGAGACATTAACCCTTAGCTATCTGTTTATGACACCCCGATGTGGCCCTCAAGCCAAAAAGTTTGTCCACCCCTGATCTAAACCATCCTTGAAAGGTGTTTGTCCAGCCTGCTCTTAAAAATCCCCAATGATGGAAATTCCACTACCTCCCTAGGCAATTCATTCCAGTGCTTAACCACTCTGACAGTTCAAAGTTTTTCCTAATGTCCAACCTAAACTGCCCTAAAATTCAGACAATAGGGAATACCAACAGTACCAAGGGAAGCTTGGGACTGCAGTTTTGTTTACATCAAAAAAGAATGATTATGGCTCCCCAACACACACACACACACACACACACACACACACACACACACACACACACACACACACACACACACACACACACACACACACACAATTGACAAAAAATTCCCTTGGTTCATTTTAGGGCTTTTGTGCCAGTTTCCAAACTGAAAATTAAAAGTTTGTTCACCCTCTGGTGCAGAAGTGAAAATGGCATAAATGCAGTTTTGCCATTCATCAAGACATTAATCACACATGCATCAGCACAAGTCATGCTTCCTATGACTGTATGCTTGTCATAACTGTCCTACTCAGATCTGAACCTTAGAGTTCAGAACATGAGAAGCTAGCATGAAACCCCCAAACTTAATTACCAGCTTGGATCTGATATCACTGCCACCAGCCAGAATTCCAGTGTCTGTCTCACTCTGGTCTCCCCAAAACCTTCCCTGGACTCAGATGCCCTGAGTCTCACCACAAAGGGAAATAACCCACTTCCCTTCTCCCTCTTCCCCTCCAGGTGTTCCCTCCCTGGGTTCCTGGAGAGATATACAGATTCAAGCTCCTTGAATCTAAACAAAGGGATTCCACCCTCTTTACCTCCTTTTTCCCATTTGTCGCCCGTGGTCTGCTTTGATTTGTATCTCTGCCTCCATTTTTGCCTTGGAAGTCATGGTTCCTGTTTTCTTGTGTTGGGGTGCCCTCTGGTGTTTATTGTTGGAACTGCTGGCTCTCTGTTGTGTCCTGGGGTTTGCCTAGCAACAGTGACTTTTTTTTTCCTCTAGCTAATCTTTTAAATGTAAAGTAAACCAGAAAAAACACTTTATTTGCATGTGTGTTGTGCTGGGTACTTAACTCTCAATCGGAGTGCTATAGTTTAACAAAAGACCCTTTGTCCTCCTTAATAGTTTCTTGCTTAATATGCAAGCCAAACTGCAACTGAAGGAACAGAAAAAAAAATTCTCTTTGGTTCCGTTTTAAAACCAAACCCTTTCTCTCTCTGCTTAAAAGCCCTAGCAGAGAAAAAGAGGTGGAGCTGAAAGAAAGGGAAGAAAACATCAAACTGGCAGCCTACAAAAGAGAACAAGCAGCCAAAGAGGCAGCCCACAAAAGAAAACAAGAAGAATAAGATGCAGCCTACAGAAGAAAGATAGAACTCCAGAGGGAGACCCACCAACAGGCCATGGAATTAGAACAGGCTAGGCAACAGAACACAGCCAATCCTAACAACCCTGAGCCAATGATTGTTCCGCATCACAAGAAATTTCCCACCTGCAAGGCAGGTGATGACCCTGAGGCCTTCTTAGAAAATTTTAAAAGAGCCTGTCTTGGGTACAGCATCCCTGAAGACCAGTACATGGTAGAGCTGAGGTCACAGCTCAGTGGACCCTTAGCAGAGGTGGCGGCTCAAATGCCAAAGGACAGAATGAACGATTATAAACTGTTTCAAACCAAGGCCAGATTCAGAATGAGGATAACCCCGGATCATGCCCGTCAGCGTTTCAGAACCCAAAAGTGGAAACCAGATGTGTCATTTCCCAGACACGCCTACTACATTGGGAAAAATTATGAGGCCTGGATATCTGGAAACAATGTTAAATCCTTGGACAAACTGCACCTCCTCATACAAATGGAGCAGTTCTTGGATGGTGTTCCTGAGGACATAACACAGTAAATACAAGATGGAAAACCCAAAAATCTCACCGAGGCGGGGGAGATTGGAGCCAAATGGATGGAAGTGGCAGAAAGCAAGAAAGCTACTGTCAAGGGGAATGAATACCCCGGGGGCACACCGACAATAAACCCTACAACCGAGGGCAACCCAAGACCCCTCCTACAACCCAAGGAAAGCCACAGACACCCTATTCTTCCACCTCACCAGTCTCCAGTAACTCACCTCGACCCAGTGACCAGTCAGCTGAAAGATGCTTTAAGTGTAATGAACTGGGACATATAAAGGCCAACTGCCCAAAGAACCCCAACTGAGTGCAGTTCATTACACCACCGTCACACCAAAGATCCCCAGGCCCAGATGCCTCTCAATTACCCTTGGAGCTAAGGGAAAATTTGAGAGTGGGCGGAAAGAAGGTTACTGCGTGGAGAGACACGGGGGCACAAGTGTCAGCTATCCACCAATCCTTCGTAGACCCCAAATTCATCAACCCAAAGGCCCAAGTGACAATTTACCCCTTCATGTCACAAGCTGTAGGCAAGTCTACAGCTGAACTGCCTGTCCAGTACAAAGGCTGGTCAGGAATGTGGACTTTTGCAGTCTATGACAATTATTCCATCCCCATGCTACTGGGGGAAGATTTGCCCAACCAGGTGAAGCGGGCCAAGAGAGTGGGAATGGTTACACGCAGCCAAACCAGGCAAGCTTCCCGACCCATTCCTGTTCCTGAGCCGTCCACTGAGGCCTCATCTGTGTTACCAGAGACCCAGACAGAGGTTGTGGACCCGGATCCCATGCCAACAACGGAAACAACCACAGTGCTTCCAGTCCCAGACCAGGAACTGGAAAAGCAGCCAGCACCAGAACCGGTGCCAGCACTGACGACAGTGCTTGCAAATCCATCTTCAACCCCAACGCCAGAGGGCGCCAGCGAGCCTGAACTGGCAGAAGCAGCAGACAACCATGCCCAAGAGGCTCAGCCAGAGCCTGAAATACCCCCTGGTGCAGCAGCGGAGAGCGGTTCACCAGCAACGGAAACAACCCCATTACCTACATCGCTTCCAGAGGGACCAAGCCCAAGTCCACAGTCTAAGGGAGAACTGGTGTCTCCAGCTTCAAGGGAACAGTTCCAGACTGAACAGGAAGTAGATGACAGCCTTCAAAAAGCTTGGGCGGCGGCACGGAGCACCCCACTGCCTCTCAGCTCAGCTCACCAATCCCGGTTTGTTGTAGAACAAGGACTTTTATACAAGGAGACTCGTTCTGGTGGACACCAGGAAGACTGGCATCCACAAAAACAGTTGGTGGTTCCAACTAAGTACAGGGAAAAGCTCTTAAGCTTAGCCCATGATCATCCCAGTGGCCATGCTGGGGTAAACAGAACCAAGGACCGGTTGGTGAAGTCCTTCCACTGGGAGGGGATAGGCAAGGACGTTGCCAAGTATGTCCAGTCTTGTGAGGTATGCCAAAGGGTGGGAAAGCCCCAAACCAGGTCAAGGCCCCTCTCCAGCCACTCCCCATAATTGAGGTCCCATTTCAGCGAGTAGCAGTGGATATTCTGGGTCCTTTCCCAAAAAAGACACCCAGAGAAAAGCAGTACGTACTGATTTTCGTGGACTTTGCTACCCGATGGCCGGAAGCAGTAGCTCTAGGCAACACCAGGGCTAAAGCTGTGTGCCAGGCCCTAACTGACATTTTTGCCAGGGTAGGTTGGCCCTCTGACATCCTTACAGATTCAGGATCTAATTTCCTGGCAGGGACCATGAAAGAACTATAGGAAACTCATGGGGTGAACCACTTGGTTGCCACCCCGTACCACCATCAAACCAATGGCCTGGTCGAAAGGTTTAATGGAACTTTGGGGGCCATGATACATACATTCATCAACAAACACTCCAATAATTCGGACCTAGGGTTGCAGCAGTTGCTTTTTGCCTACAGGGCTGTACCACATCCCAGTTTAGGGTTTTCACCATTTGAACTTGTGTATGGCCATGAGGTTAAGGGGCCATTACCGTTGGTGAAGCAGCAATGGGAGGGGTTTACACCTTCTCCAGGGACTAATATTCTGGACTTTGTAAGCAACCTGCAAAACACCCTCCGACCTTGCTAAAGAACACCTAAAGGATGCTCAGGAAGAGCAAAAGGCCTGGTATGACAAACATACCAGAGAACGTTCCTTCAAGGTAGGAGACCTGGTTATGGTCTTAAAGGCGCAACAGGCCCATAAGATGGAAGCATCATGGGAAGGGCCATTCACGGTCCAAGAGCGCCTGGGAGCGGTTAACTACCTCATAGCATTTCCCAATTCCTCTCTAAAACCCAGAGTGTACCATGTTAATTCTCTCAAGCCTTTCTATTCCAGAGACTTACAGGTTTGTCAGTTTACTGTCCAGGAGGATGATGCTGAATGGCCTGAAGGTGTCTACTACGAAGGGAAAAAAGACGGTGGCGTGGAAGAGGTGAACCTCTCCACAACCCTGGAACGTCTGCAGCGGCAACAAATCAAGGAGCTGTGCACTAGCTTCACCCCACTGATCTCAGCCACCCCAGGATGGACTGAACGGGCATACCACTCCATTGACACAGGTAATGCTCACCCAATTAGAACCCCACCCTACCAGGTGTCTCCTCATGCCCAAGCTGCTATAGAACGAGAGATCCAGAACATGCTGCAGATGGGTATAATACGCTCATCTACCAGTGCATGGGCATCTCCAGTGGTTCTGGTACCCAAACCAGATGGGGAAATATGCTTTTGCGTGGACTACCATAAGCTAAATGCGGTAACTCGTCCAGACAACTATCCAATGCCACGCACCAATGAGCTATTGGAGAAGTTGGGACGTGCCCAGTTCATCTCTACAATAGACTTAACCAAGGGGTACTGGCAAGTACCGCTAGATGAACCTGCCAAAGAGAGGTCAGCATTCATCACCCATGCAGGGGTGTATGAATTTAATGTCCTTCCTTTCGGGCTGCGAAATGCACCCGCCACCTTCCAGAGGCTGGTAGATGGTCTACTAGCAGGACTGGGCGAATATGCAGTTGCCTACCTCGATGATGTGGCCATTTTTTCTGACTCCTGGCCCGAACACCTAGAACACCTGGAAATGGTCTTTGAGCGCATCAGGCAGGCCGGACTAACTGTTAAGGCCAAAAAGTGTCAAATAGGCCAAAACAGAGTAACTTACCTAGGACACCAGGTGGGTCGAGGAACCATAAACCCCCTACAGGCCAAGGTGGATGCTATCCAAAAGTGGCCTGTCCCAAAGTCAAAGAAACAGATTCAATCCTTCTTAGGCTTGGCCAGGTACTACAGGCGATTTGTACCACACTACAGCCAAATCGCTGCCCCACTCACCGACCTGACCAAAAAGACCCAGCCAAATACAGTTAAGTGGACTGATGAGTGTCAAAAGGCCTTTACCCAACTTAAGGCGACGCTCATGTCTGACCCTGTGCTCAGGGCCCCGGACTTTGACAAGCCATTCCTAGTCACCACAGATGCATCTGAACGTGGTATAGGAGCAGTTCTCATGCAGGAAGCAACAGATCACAACTTCCATCCTGTCGTGTTTCTCAGCAAGAAAGTGTCTGAGAGGGAAAGTCACTGGTCAGTCAGTGAAAAGGAATGCTAGGCCATTGTGTACACCCTGGAAAAGCTACGCCCATATGTTTGGGGACGGCGGTTCCAGCTACAAACTGACCATGCTGCGCTAAAGTGGCTTCATACTGCCAAGGGGAACAACAAGAAACTTCTTCGTTGGAGTTTAGCTCTCCAAGGTTTTGATTTTGAAATTCAGCACATTTCAGGAGCTTCTAACAAAGTAGCTGATGCACTCTCTCGTGAAAGTTTCCCAGAATCCAGTAGTTAAAAAGTGTTCTTAAAATGTAAAAGTCTGTTAGTTATATACTTAGTGGTATATGTAAAGGTGCATGTGTTGTATTAATCTGTTTATTTAAAAGTTCTAGGAGGAAATCGCCGCCAGTGAGGTTCCCCACTGTCTGCAATTTGGGGGGCGTGTCATAAACAGATAGCTAAGGGTGGGTTAACAAAGGGAATCAAACACCTGACCAGAGGACCAATCAGGAAACAAGACTTTTTCAAATCTTGGGGGTTCCCCAGGGAAGGTTTTGGGGAGACCAGTGTGAGCCAGACACTGGAATTCTGGCTGGTGGCAGCGATATCAGATCCAAGCTGGTAATAAGGTTTGGAGGTTTCATGCTAGCTTCTCATGTTCTGAACTCTAAGATTCAGATCTGAGTAGGACAGTTATGACAATGCTAAACCACCGTGTAAATTACTTTCAGGTTAATGGCACACATGTAGAGACAGCTTTGCTTACTGAGCTACCATATGGAGAGATCAGAAACTTCTCTCATATGCCACCGTGAACACTACACTTCTCTTTGCCAGGGAAAAGCATTCTACCCTAATTTTTTAAAAATGCAGCATTTGAAAAGTGAGGTCTGTTACACTAACAACTGAATTATGATTTAATATTAATATTTTTGCCCCTTTAGTTTGTGTATGACTCTCAGGCAATAGGATCCAAGGCACAACTTTACTGCAGCTAAATTGAAGAACAAATCTTGTTTATGAGAGTATGTTTGAACCCCACTCTGAGTCTTATATATTGAGACAGGTAAGTGCTTTCATGAGAGATTAGACTGCAGCACATACTCATCCCTCAGAAGCATAAATTCTGCAAATTATTCTTCGATGTGCTGAAAAGTTGCTTATTCAGCAGGGTACACGCAGTTTGAATAATGAGAGGGGGGAAAAAACCTCTGGGAATTTGCAAAAATATTTACAGTGAATGCATCATTACTGAATATTTCTCACAGCTTTGAGCCTTTGTTTGTCTTGAAACAATGCTTGTGAAGTTGAGGAGATAAGGGCCATTTGCACAGTGTTTCCTGAGACAGAGCTTTTATGTGCAAAGAAAACGATTTTCACTTGATGTACTTCATATCACCCTCAATTCTGAGAGAGTGTATAGCAATCAAAAAACATAATAGCTTCTAACATGAGACAGACAAGTAGGAAAGCAGTGATGATACAGGAGCATAGTGCAAATTCTTCTAAGTACAGTCAACTCAGGGGGAAGGATCATTTGTAAGTAGTGTGAGATTTCCAGAGCCAAATCACTTATATAGACCTGACTAATGTCTAGAGGCCTAAATTTCAGTCTTTGACTTCATCTTTTCTTGATGAGACTACAGAATATGACCTTAAATGAGAAGTTAATACAAATGCAGTTATTTCATTTTAAGGTATGTATCTCTCACGTGGATTAACCTTAATAAGACTGGAGGTTCAGTTCAGATCTTAATGTCTGGTTGCTTATTTAAATCTTTAGATTTAATCCCACATCCAGCCAAACATCCCTTCCCAAAATGTAACCCCTTCACAAAAACACGGCTCCAGCTGCTTCTTCTAATTAGTATTAATTTGTATTTTAGTAGTATCTAGAGATACAACAAAGACTAGGGACCCCTTGTTTCTACACACTGTAGAAACACGATAAGAGACAGTCTCTGCCCTTATTTGCAATATAAATAAAGAAATAGAAAGGAGAAAAAAAGTACTCCGTGCCTCCATTCTCAATCAGTAAATTAGGGATACTGAGTGACCTGCCCAAGATCACACAGGAAGTCTGGCAGAGGCTGGAACTGAAACCTGAGTTTCAGTCCTGAACTTTAATCACAGCACACTTTTCTTGCCCTCCTACTTTGCCCCTAGCCTTCCTGTGAAGCCTTCCGCATACAGTCTGACACATCATCATAAGGGCTCAGATGCCTCTCTGCTAGTTCTCCTATGCCTAAGGCATAAAACAATCCCATCTATTTAGAGACTTAATCTCCATCTGACTGGATATTTTGAGTTAGATCATGGGTGATTTAAGGTGGAAGTACCCAAGACCAAGTAGACAAGTCTCTGAAGTACGTTGCGGCAAATATTAAAAGCTGCAAAGATAGCAGTTTGAGCTTGGGGGGGGGGAGGCGGGAATATGGGAGCCTGAGGGGAAAACACTCACATTGGAAAGGAAAAGACCAAGGAGGAGAGAGCAAAGCAGGACCTCAGTGAAAAAGGATACAAATGATTCTATTATACTTGTGTGGCAGTAACTTCTAGGGGCTCCAACCCATTGTGCTAGGCTCTCTAAAGACATGCAGTAAAGGGCAGCCCCTGCTGCACACTGGGTATAATTTTAGTTTAAGACAAGACACAACAGGTGATTGAAACAAACATGGGAAGGAAGGGAGCAGCAGCACGTAAAATTAATAGGTAGGTGAGAGAAGGTTGGTTTGTTTAGTCTTTGGAGCCAATTAAGCAAACCCAGTAGCAGTGGTCTCAGCTCAGCACACCCTAGAACCTAGAAAAAAGGAAGGAGGGCAGAGCTATATTTTGAAGCTTCACTAACCCACACTCTGTGGGTGAGTGGTAGGGTTACAATAGTGATCACTGTCATCCTGGTCTCCCAGACATAATACAAATGAAACAATATACCAATAGTATAGTTCCTTATACAACCGCTCACAGTTAGGGGCTTCTACTAAAAACACTCAAAACGAATAGTATATTCTATCTTATTTGTATTTACAGGTCCATGGGGAACGGGGGCACTTCTTGTAGAACTAGAATGTCCCACCAGGAAGAAAATAACCCATCTTGACAAGCAATCAAAAACTCCTAAGCATTCTGAGAAGTAGACAGAACTAACATCTATAAAATATCAGAGCATGGTGGGGATACCCTGGTTCACTGTGCCATCCCAGATTCCACACCATGAGCCTAGGGGCAAGAAACCCCATTTGCCTCTCACTAGGTCCAAACCTTTTGGTTTACTCTATAACCCTTGGGGAAAAACAGGAATTAACCCTTGAAATAAATGCAATATTAAACCTTTTATCAGGGGAGGGCCAAACTTCAGTAATGGAAGTTATTTGTATCTGTGTGACCATACCCCCAACAATGTTACACCACAGTCTCCAACAGTTAAATACATAGAAAACTACCTTACTTGATCAAGAATCTGAACTGCTTCCAATCAGGGTACCTTTGGCCCTTGGCAGTGGTTGTTGAAGCTTGGGCATGGTGTGAGCCCATAGTGGTGATCACAGGCTCTGCTGCATTGCCTCGTATCCATTATCATGCTGGTCAGGGATCCTCTATTGGTTCTAGGCTACTCCTTTGGTCTGGCTACAGCTATGTTCTAGCCTGGTCCCTCAGCTGATCCCTTAACTCAGTTTTGAGATTGTACTTCAGCAGCTTGAGCTTGCCCCCTCAAGTAGTTTCAGCCGCAAGAATAAAATGTGCTCTTACCGCTGTTGAGTTGCCCCCTCTCCAGCATAAGGTAGTCTGGCAGCAGGAAGTCTGTTTTCTCCTAGTTTTCTAGCCAAACAGGGCTCAGTGGTCATGCCCTTTATCTGCCCACCTCCTAATCAGTCAGGACTCATGGGGGTAAGACTAGCCCTTTCAAACTTCTGCCATGTGCATATGGAGAGTGGGCGCTACAAGATTATAATCCTGAATACTGTTTATGCAATGACCAGATAATACTTTATCACACAAAAATAAAGCAGTTTTAGCTGTCTATGTGGGTACAGAGAATAGATTAAAAATAAATAAATAAATAAACACACACTATACCACATCCATCAAAGCTTTCTTAGCTAAGGTGTGTTATCCATATTCTTCACCAAAGTTCCTGATTATCCTGCCAGTAAATCTCTGGATTGATGTTACATTTAACTATATAAGTCTTTACCTCACAGAATCTTACCTCAAAGTCTTCTTCAGTATTTTTGCACATTTCAGCTCTTAATTACACCAATGTAAATCCAAAAAGGCTCCATTAGAGTCAACAGGTGACAAATAGCTATTTGCAAATCACAGGCTTCATGCCTGTTTGTTTACTCAACCACATAAGGAGTGTGTGTGTGTGTTTACACACACAAGAAAAAACATCTCAAAGCTTGGTCCAACGAACACAAATAACTTAGCAACACATCTATATAATACACTCTCCTATGGCACTGTTATTAAAAAATGTCATCCCACAGTTAAAGACTAAGGCCTGGATTTTTTTTTATTTTATTTTATTTTTTTTTTTAAAAGAATGTAAGCATCACTGTGCCTGTCTTATCTGGGTTCCCAAATGTCATTTTCAATAGATTTTGGCACTTCAGAGCCCATTGATAGTCAATGGGATTTAGGCTCTGAAGTGCTTAAATCCCTTTTGAAAATGATTTAGGCTCCTAAATCAGTTAGGTGATGCAATACTGAGTGCAGCAATACTATATCCTGTTAAAAAGATGGGCCTAGGTGCTTATGGAAATGCATGTATAAGACATGTTTTTCTTGTCCCTCCTGTAGTATAAAGAACTCAAAAATAGTAAAATTAGTTTCAGAGCATAGACATTTGGAATAGTCACTTTTCCCCGACAGCTGTTTCCATAACAGCCTTCATCCAAGGATCCCAAATTCCTTTATATAAATTAGTTAATGAAAGCCTCAGTTCAGAAACTGTTCCTATCCGTGAAGGGTGCTTAATCACATGCTCAGTAGAATCCAAGCACAAGTTTAAGTGCTTTCCTGAAATAGTGCCTAACTCTCATACCATCCCTGTGATTTTCAACAGAACTTAAGTTCCTAAATTACTTGGTAACTTAATTGTTTTTTAAAGCTACCATTATAGATGCAGAAATTGAAACAGAGATGTAGGCCCCAAATTAGTTAGCTGAAACCTAGGATGGGTATATTGGTTCAAGCTACAATTACAGTGCTTGATTGCAGCACAGAAATACCCTTAATCATTTCTGAAATCTATTGGCACATCTCTTTAGGCTTCAATCTCTTAAGGCATGGAGTAACCCAGGTAACCCCAATTGCATATTTAGCATATTACAACATAATTATACATTCTGAAAATGTATGCATGCATGCAATTTAAAAATTCTTTTTTCTATCTCACTTCCTCACTCTTGGGCTGGCAAGCACTGGAAGCACTGAATAGGGAGCACACACAGCTCTTGGTTGCTGTAGGGAGGAGCACTTTGATTGCTCTCTATGGCCAGCTGAAGGTGTAACACTGCCCAAATAGTAGCATGAGCTGCTATCCATTTCTTGTCCTTGTCACAGGAACAGGACATAACATTATGAATGGCAAATAAAGATGGATACGTAGGGGTAAAGATATACCTAGCCCACTCAAAATCTTGAGCTACATTCACCACTAGGAGGTTGCCTTTAGATAGGTAAAAAACTGCACTAAGAGGGCACCGGCAAACACAATACAATACTTTTGGAGAACACACACAATACTTCTGTTAGCCGCATAGGCTAATAAATTAAAAGCAGCTTTGAAAGTTTCCCTCAGTTGTCACAGCAATAAACTAAGTTGAAATGTGCTTGTATTGTTCTGGAGTCCCTCCAGGTCTGTGTTCTGTGCAGTTCAGGACACTGGAGCACATGCACCCCACCTGGTGACATATTTCAACTTTAAAGCAACCCAAACACATTACTTAGGTAGCTCATAAAACCCTAGCTCAATTCCCCCCTTGATGCAGTTCGTGGTCTTGATATTTCCCAGAACTTAAGAAAATGATGTCCAGTATGTAGCTATTAATCAAAGTTGTTAAAAAAAAAAGTCCCCCTCCCCAAAAAAAAAGTGTTAATAAAAAAAAAATTTGTTAGAAACTAAAAAAAAAAAAAAAACCACACAAAAACAGAAAGAAACTTTTTTTTTTTGAGAAACTCCACTTTTTGGTATGAAAATTTCATAGCTGAGAAATTTCTACCTGCTGTACTAATCAGATATACTAATTGAACATGCTTGGAAAAGTCTTAACTCAGCGTACCCACTCCGCAAACGCTCATAAAAAGAAGTGGATTTTACAGTGTACTCAAAGGTTAACAAATGTGGGTTGGCAAACTAAGAAGGAAACTACATTTGAAAATTGAGGGGCCTTCCTGGAGAATGTCTTGCCAGAGCTATCCTTTTTGCATTCTGCTGATCTCAGCTTTTAGCTTCTGAAGTAAACAAATCTACAACTGTTCAAGGTGTTGGTTTCATAGGTTTAAACCTTAAACTATTATAGAAACAAATGGGCAGCCATTGCAGAACTATCTGCATAATGCACTAATTAGCATAGAAAGCCACATTCTGTGCTAACTTCAGTTTGAAATGGATTCTATGTGTAGCCTCAAGTGGCGTGCCTTACAATAGTCTTAAGATGACAGTGACATAGGGGAAAGCTACATGAACACTTAGTTTGTGACAAGCTGGGCTGTAAATCTATCCCACACCAGTCTGCCATGCACTAAGTGTCCATGTGGACCCTACGGCTGTGCACTAAAATTCCTTGGTGCTCTTTAATCTACTCTGATTACAAAGCAAATAGATCAAAGTGCACTACAAAACTTTTAGTAAGCAGCTGCAGAGTCTACAGACTTCATGTGTGGCAGGCTGGTACGAGGGTAGATTTACATCCCAGCTTGCTATGAACTAAGTGCCCATGTAGACAAGCCCATGGATAACTAGACATTGTAGATCAACACCCAATAGGCAAGGTTTCACTCTCCTTGCCATAAGAAAAGGGAAAATACTTCACTGGTCATTACTGGTACTTGTTTATCCAGCAGCAACTCTGGATCTAATGAAACACCTACATCATGGACTTGCTTTGGAGATGGCAGATCACTCCCTCAGTCAGTAATGTCAGTATAACCTTCAGAAACACTTACAGTTGTTTTTCCTCATGATTATTTCCATTTTATCCATACTGAATCAACTGAATCAACTATCCCTCATCCAGACCCTATTCTCATACACCCACTGGGTCTTTATTTCCACTGCACTGGTCAGATTGGACATGATAGAGACTTGCATACAATTCCCCACAAATCAAGCAGAGCACTTAAACATATGCTTAAATTTGAGCATAGGTTTGTTCTTGTTCTTAAAATACAGTACATGCTCTTCTAATTGGAGCCTAACTCTCCCAAAAGCCTTATATACATTTTGAACTGCAGATGTAACAAAGACTTCTTCATGGTGTTGCAGGTTATTTCCCAGTTGAGCAGTTTCCCAAAAAAACTATATGATGGGTCCTCTACAAAGTGGAATTGCTACTCAAGGGCACTTCCATCCAATTTTTTACTCAACTTTTGAGTGTTCAGTGTACTGGTTGAGTGAATTAACTGAAAAGTGGACCAGTCATTTGGATGCTTTGTATCATACATTTATAGGGCCACCCACTATTTTGCAACCTGCTAGGTCTTGTACATATTTTATCTGCCACAGAAGCCTTATCTTACTATGGTTAAAAGTGGGTCATATCTGCAAAAGGGTGAGCATATTTTTAATATTAGTTATCAAGAGATTACTTTTGGCTCTTCACAAGCAAACTTTTTATTCTTGAGGGGGATAAAAGCTGGCAAGTCTGACTAGTACCTTGTAAGAAATAAGCTGCCACGGCTCTCAGAAATACCACATGGTGGCTTGGAATGTTTATTGAAAACATTATGCTGAATATAAAGCACTCAGAATGTATGAGATCACATAATGGAGGAGATCTCACTTGCAGTCTCATCAGTTTGCTCTTTCGTACTGTATTTGCCATCTTGCCAACACAATTTACTCTGTCTCTCATAAGATTGTTCATAATGGGAAGGTGGTTTTGCTTGTTTTTTTTAATAAAAGCTGTTCATAATCAATACAGTCTGAACAATAAACACTGATCCATTCAGATTTGTTTTCACATAGATACCTTGATGGGTGCAGCCCAGCCCACCATGCTCAGGTGACTTAGATCTTGCACTGAAAAGTTTAATAAAATATTGGGCCCAATTATGATCTTGCTTTGACACTACGAACCCTGAGCCCATTGTCAGATACTTTCAGGTGCACCAACACCAGAAATCTGCCGTAATCCACCTAGAGACAGAAGGCCTCCTCAATGGCTGGATCTTTAGCTAGGGCAAGCCCACAGTTACGGGGAAAAATAATCCCCAGGGTTTAGCCAGGAATGGAGGCAGTCTACCCTCCTTCTCTAGTGTAGTGTTTGTTTTATTTAGGGGATGTTCTCATTAAGGGGGAGGAATATGTTGTGTATTTGGTTGTCATAGTAATATAATCTTGTTGTTGCTATGGCAACTGAGTTAGATTATTTGAGGATAGCCCAGCTGGTTTGGGCTGGTTATTGGTTAGTTCAGCATGTGGCAATAAATGGCTGCTTTTCAAGGTTTACAGCTCTCTGTGTCTCCAGTAACTTCTTCCTAAAACTGCTGGCCCCCCCTCACCCCCCCAGGATACAATAAGGGGACTAACCAGGGCTCAGAAGCACTCCAGCTAGAGGAGTTGGGATGAGGCATGGTGAGAGACACCAGAGCTATACCAGATATGTTGAGGGACTGTTAGGACTCGAAAGATTGAATATATTGCTGGTGTTGTGCTAGAGATTTCTGGATTATGATAGTGGGACTTGTGAATAAATCAGGCCTACAAAGGTCTATTTATATGTGGAAAGCTCGTGCGGAGTTACTGAGGACTCTGGAAGAAAGTGGATTCCCTATGACCGGCACTAAGGACTAAATTATGTCTGGCCTTTGCTCACAGAGAGATGGGCACAAGAGGTGCAAGAGCAGCTCCCTCCTCGCACCATGTGTCCCAAGAGGGTTGAGAAGAGAGAATTATGGCCCTATTTCACATCAGCTAGTGAAACTAACCAAATCCTGCCATATGTTCCTAAGGGAACTATAAGATTCACAACTCCTCTGCACTTCAGGACTTTCCAGGGAGCATTTTAACTTCCTGAGACAGGATCCCATCCAGAGCTCCCTATTGGCTGATAAGACTCAGAACCAACTCCCACACTGATCAAGGCATATCAAGTGCTCTCTCAATATTGGGAACTAATAGGCTTACATTCTTCCCCAAAAGTGTTTCAGCACAATCTTAAATGGCACATCTTCCTCCTAGAGGTGTTGCTTGTCTTCCAGTTCTTGCACCTATATTAACCTTCAAAATCCTATGGAAAATCCCAGCTACATATACTTCACCTTAAATTAACTTACATTCCTTGTGTATCTTTAATGGGAGGTGGTGGTACTCAGCAGAGCTGGATGGGGAAATAGCATTTTTCCTCTTCAGAAACATTTTTCTGAAACATTTCCATCTTTAGTTGTGATGAAAATTCAAAATGCTTGCAAACATTCTGAATAATTCTATTTTGGGAGAATCAAAATGGAATTTTTGAGCAGGCTCCCACTGCCCAACTTCCTGGGCTAGCTGCCTGCCCAGGAGCTGGTGGCCTCGGGATTTGACCAGCTCTCTGAAGCAGCAACCTAACTTCCTGGCAGCCCAGGGAACTGTTCCAAGAGAGCCCAGGCTGGTAGGAAACCAGCCAGACAGGCATTCTGGCTAGCCTGCCTAGTTTCCATTAAGAATTTTAATGGAATTGACATATTCCTGCAGAACATTTTAATAAAGTTCAATCAGTATGTTCAACAGTACTGTTGAAAAAAATGTTGCCCAGTTTGAGTGCTCAACCAGTTACATAGAACCTAAATGTGTCTTTAGGTTTCTAGCTTTAGGTATCCCAGTTTGAAAATATTTACAATGGTCATTGGCCAGTATTTTAGAAACATCTGCAAAGTTTTTGCTTCATTTTTTATCACTTTTATCCAAGTACTTGAGTTCTTTGTAAACTACAATTAACCCTCATGATTCACTGGTTTATGCTCTTCAGAGGATAATAGCTGAAGACAACATAGGATTTTAGATGCCCAGGTCTCTCCTATAACCACTGTGCCTTTCTCCTTCTTTGCTATTGTTACATCTGTCACTATTATATAGTTAGCAGAGCTGGTCAGGAAATGCAATTCTGTTCTGTGGGAAATGCTGACATTTGGTAAAAGTCATTCTAAAATGGTAAACAAAGATAAAATTTCTTGTGAAACAAATTGTAAAAAATCAGTTTCGGTCACTAAAAACATGTAAATTGTTTATTTTTAATACAATTTTCAAAATAAAATATGTTAGAATAAAAAAATCTAAATTCCATTCTGAAAATGTTGAAATGTAACATCAACATTATTAAAGTCCTTTGTTTTGATGTTTTTAAAATGTAGTTTCATCAAGTTGACAACATTCATGCAGAAAGTTTCAATTTTGACAAAATGGCATTTGCTAACAGAAATGTTGTCAGAACATTTTAAACTGGCTGTAGTAGTTAGCACTTAAAGACTGCATGTAAGAGACTAAAGTTAAATTAGGGCCCAAATCTGTGAGGGGCGGAGTTAAAGGTACTCAGCATCTTAGACACAATATTATGGAATATATCTTTGTATTAATGTGCAGGGAGTTCTCTCTCCTTCTCCGCTGAGAAGAAAATATACCTTTTAGTAAGCATAGTGCAGTGTCTATTTCACATAACAGCCCTGAGGCATAGCAACAGAAGAGCAGAAGGAAATAATTCAGAATGAGGTTAGGAAAATAAAAGAGGAGAATTAAATAATGTATTGTAGAAGGCACCAGAAAGCAAAATGTCTGGATTTGGGGGAGCAGCAGGCTGTATTTACTGGAGATATTGTCTTGGCCAGACCTTTAGAACTAGACACACAAATATTAAACAACTGCCAAAAGCAGACTATGATCTACTGCTAGCAATGACTAATCTGCAACAATGGGGATGAGACAGGATTATGGTTTCCATTTATGCAGGGAGGAGGGCAATGCAATACCGAGGGATGGAGAACACAGTGCCTGCCAGTTGAAGTTTGTAATGGATTTCCAGCAGATTCCTTGCTATGACTCATGCAGATGCTCCTAAGGATACAATCACAAAACACTCAGAGGCAATAAATGGGAGAGACCAAGCAAAGGCTGCAGCTGCAAACAATGGAAAAGGAGATCGGTGTTCAGGATATCTATATATAGGGTATAAACATAAAAAAATGAGTAAATTATTATAGACTATGTAAATGGTGTATTCAAACCTAATGTCGGGGGGATGTCCAACTAAAGATAAAACACTATGGGGTGGTCCACAATTAATATACAATGTAATTGTCTTTCCCATGTATTTTGGTTATAAACAAATCATCCTGTGGGCTAGAAGAAGTGAGAATAAATTCAAAGTTTGTCAGAGGTTATAGAAGTGTCATTTTTATCAGCAGGGTAGGAGACCTAGAGTTTGAAACTTTAGGAAATCTAATTATAGATCTTATAGATCTTTTGGTAGCTACTGCCACAGTTAAGGTGTCAACTGAATTTCCATTTCAAAGCTCTTTCCCACTACCTCCCCAAATCCTTGGCTTCAAAACTGGTGTGAGAAGATTGTGGCAGAAACACAACTTTTGTACTAAATCTGGAGTAGAATAAATATGGGGCTCTTAAATTGTGCTTGCCAGACTTCAGCCTCTGTATGTTACTGTGAAGCAGAAAGAGGAAAAGGAAAGATGAAAACAACAGTGTACTGGACTCATCTAGCTACACAGGATAAAATATTATTTGATTATTCTGGCTAGGTCACTCAGCATTCCCCCTTCTGGGATACAATCCATCAGCAGTCCAAGGCAGTGTTCCCATTCACTGCCTTACTTCTCTGCTACACCCTCAGTGGCTGGCAGGGGAACCTGGGCTCATTCTCTTCTCTGGGTTCCAGTCCAGGGACCTTCAACTCAGCAGTTCTTGGCTGGCTAACTCTTTCTCTCAGTCTCTCCCTTCACTGCTCCTTTCCTGGACTACTTGCTTCCTTTCACTCTAGTTCTCCTTTTCTCTCCCAGTAAGAGACTGGTAACTGACTTCCAGCTGCCTACTGTGTAGCCCATTCTCTGGCTTTATAGGCCCCACCTGTTCCTGCACATTTGAGCCTTTCTCTAATTAGCTGCCTCCAGCCTAAAGCTACCCTGGCTTGCAGCCTAATTAGCTGATGGGGCCCACCTGACGCAATTCAGCTCTTGAAGGACCAGAGTGGGGAGCACTCAGCATCAAACCCTCCTCAAAACATGAAAGGACATTGTTGCCATGTAAGAGAGAGCCAGGAGACAACTGAAAACACTTTCCTAGTTTATGGGGTCTGAGAATAATCATATTTTAGTTACAAAACTGCTATTCAGCTCACATTCATTGCAGGATTTATCAACCTTTCAGTGAACCTGGATTCAGTTCTATCTTCAAGTAGGAACCACAAAAAAACAGCAGAAACGTGGGTTTCAACTCAGTTGTGACCTAAAGCTACAGGAAGATTGGGTGAGGGGTCTGTCTGACTTTTACTTGGAGATTTTTGAGTTCATTTGACCCCCAAAACAAAGCCAAATGCAAAAAGAATGAACTCATATAAAGTGAAACCAGAAAATTCCCACAAATTGTTAAGTTACACCTCAGTTATGGAATTGCCATTATATCAGTCCTTTTTGAAAATACTATTTACTACATCTAAAAAGTGAAAATAAAAAAGCTAAAGCAAACATCTCTGTTGCTGTCTCACACAGGTCATCACATATACAGTGTTCTGATTGTGCTGCTGATTACCTCATATAAATGAGTGGGAGACTGAAGTTAAATCAAAAACATTCTAGTGCATCCACAATAACATGATCATGGATGTCTTTATTTAGACAGTCCCCGACTTTTACAGTTACCCTGTAGGGGCGTAGAGAAGATATTGTTTAAAAGATGGGAAATCCTAGTCAACTTCATCCTGCATCTTTTGTAGGGCCAGGACAGTTCTGTGTGTGTAAGGTCCTCTTCTGATCATGGATCAGTATGGGCACAATATTTCCAAGAGCTTCTAATGAGCTAAATTCAAAAATAGGAGGTCATTTCTCTAAGATATAAGAAAGATATGTAGAATATGGACAGTCTTCACCAAATTTGATAGTTACTCTACAGTGGAACTAATGAAAAAAAATCAGGAGGACTTTTCAACAAAAGTAATATTACATGGTTGGATCTATAAGAAAACAATGTCCCTAAAAATCAAGGACTTGAAAGAGTTCTAGACTTGAAGTCAAGATTTTTTTGTTCATCTGATGCTTTTCTGCATTCAAAAAGGTAAGATGCAAGCTTTATAAATTGTGGTTAACTGCTGTTCATTATCAGAAATACATTTATCTACTAATAAATTAATGGTTATCTTCCTTTTTCCACGGTAGATTAATTCACTTGCAGATAGTTCTGTCCATTTTTCCCCTCAGAAAAATCAAAGAATTTCCCAGGATAATACAGAAAAAAAATCACTCACAATTTGCTTTCAATTCTCTGTGAAGGTGCTGACTGGTGATCAAAGTGGACAAATATACAGACACAACTCACAACATTTGTCATGTGGCTTCATATTCTCTACATGACTCTCCTGCCAGTGCAAGTCATTCAAATTCTTACAAAAATACTTATCGATGGAAATTAAGACAATGAGATTTAAGTACCATTAAGTAAAGGATTTAGGATTTTGCAGTAGGAGACAGTGTGTAAGGCCAATATGCAACTAAGTAAACTTATTCTAATATTTTCATGCAAATCAAGGATTGCAAAATATATAATGCTTTGTACAAAGAATAGTCTTTAAGAAACTCACTCTCTTTCAAAGATCAGTTGTATTTTTATCAGTTTCTCTCTTCAGTCAATTTGCAATGAACACACACAAAAACTAGTCCAGTCAAAGAGTTTTCAATCATTTTCAAGTAAGTAAGAGTGAGAAAGTAGAAAGTTCTCCATGTGCTGTAGCCAAAGACAGAGTAGATAATTACAGGACCTGAGAACTGCTTTGTTTTGGCCCAGGCCCTGCACTGTCCTTGTATTAAATTTCTCATATAACAGTAACAGCCAGAATCTAGATCCCAAGCAACACACAGTGGCCAGATCCTAAGTGAGAATATGGACTGTGATATTTATCATGTAAATAGGGCAAGTAGTGGCTAATTGATTGTTCAGTGTCACTGTAGTTGTATTTGCTGAAATACATAGGAAGCCAATCAATGAAACTGTAGACAATTTTACTGTAAGCTGCAAATTTGTCATTCAGCTTCATTAGAAAGCATCCATTAATGCATGAAATAGTGATATTTTTTATTATTTGTATTATCAGAGTGTGTAGGAACCCAGTCATGGATCAGGAAACCATTGTGCTAAATGCTATCTAAACACAGTAAAAAGACAGCCCATGCCCCAAATCTAAGTATAAGACAGACAGCAGATAGATACAGATAGACTGACAAGGGAGCACAAGGAAACAATGTGAATATTGATCAGCATATGTTCTCAGCACACGACAGCAGTTAGCCTGCTCAAGTTTTTTGTATGCATCCCAGCAAAGGAGTGTTTTAAGGAAGGATTTGAAGGAGAATAGAGTAACTTTGTAGATATTTATGGGGAGCACCTGTCAAGCATGGAGAGCAGCATGGAAGAAAACATGAAGGTGCTTGTTTGAAAATTTAACAAATGGGCAATGGAGGCTGGAATCATGGGTCGATCAGAGGCAGGGGTTGTCTTTTCAGTACTGAATAAGTGGTGATAGTTAGGGTGAGGATAGGCCATGAGAGACATTGTAGGTGAAGACAAATAGTTGATGTTGGATATGACAGAGAAGTGGCAACCAGTAGAGAGATGCAATGGTTAAAGTGAAGGGCTATGGAAACGATCTTTGCAGCAAATATGAGTAGGGCAAGACTGCATTTCCCAAAGCCAGATAAAAGGATGCAGCAATAATGCTAAGAGCCTAGATAACACTTAACTGTAACTGGATAAGAAAGTCCATATCTTAGAGAGGTTATACAGAAAGATTCTGCAAAGCTTAGACACAGCCTGGATGCAAGAACCTAGAGAGAGATCTGAGATGAAGATAACACCCAGGTTATGGACATGAGTAACAGGCAGGATAGTGGTGATGTCCACATTGCACATGGTTTCTTCCATAATGGACTGTCTTATCACAGCACCTGTGGAAAGAAGGGGAGCATGGAGGAGTATAAGTGCATGAAGGGATTGGTTTCATAAGATGATGTTCTTTTACCTGGGATGCTTGTGACTGCTACTGAGCTACACACACAAGTCAGAACAGCCCAGATCCTCAAAATTGTTTGCTCCACTCACATTGAAACACCTAACCTCTAGGTGGCCAACTGCCTAATGGAAGCCTCAGTGCATGCAGAGACTTAGTCACCTGAGAAAGGGATATTCAGAAGCCAGCAAGGGGAATAAAATGCTTAGCTTTGTATGTATTTAGCAGTGGAAACTTAGGTGCTTACAGCACTAGGCAGTAGCTGAGTAATGGCTTTTAAAGTGTCAGTAGCACCTAAATGGTAGAATTAGGTGCCCAAAGAGGCAGATAGGTACCTAAATACTTTTGAGGATATTGGACCACAGGTCTATAACTTTCTCCTTATCAGGGACCACAGGTGTTAAATCCTAGTCCCTGGGGCTCCTAGGCAATAGTAAGTACCAACCCTCCATGCCCCACAAGTGAATAGACGTAGAACTCTGACAGAGGACCCCTTACCCTGGGATCTAATTTGTGGAGCGATGTGAGTTCTGCTTAGTTACCAGCTTCTATTTAAACCAAGCACAAAATTAGGAAGTTGTAGTAAGCAGGGGGATCCCAGCTACATGGACTGCTTCCCCTGCAATATCTGCTCCTACTGCCTGCTGCTGATCTCCTGGTAACCCAATCCTGCCTCTTGGTTTTGCCCTCTGGCCTGTCTCAGACTCTGACCTCCTGGTATCTGACCAGCCGTGACTCCTCCGTTGACTGCTAGATCAGGCTGCCCATGACCCAATCATGACACTCCTTCCTAGGCCATGAGTAAAGGCTTTTTTTGCTCCATTATGATCCATGTATTTGGGTATGTATTTTTAGAGAGCACATTTAGACCATTTGCAGCCCATAGGAACGTATCTGAAGTACCTAACTAGAGCACTTGCCTTCATTGTCTTATGTGGTGCAGGTGTCTTTGCTACCAAGTATATTTGTTTACCACACCTCACATGGGAGCAGATATCTACTATAGCAGCTGCATTATCACATATATGTGCTGTAATACTTTCTGGTCAAAGTTCCAGAGCTACTGTTGTCCAAGTCACATGTTCTCCATCCATAATCATATATTTCATTTTGTCCTCTGAAGGTAAATCTTGCACACTATACTTACGTTTTCTTTCAGTCCAATTATTCGCTGATGTTGTGCCAAACGCAGACTAATGTTTCCATGTATCATTAAATATATGCAGTGGTGATCCCAAAACAGGTTTCAAATTGGCCTAAACTGAGTCCATTAAGCTTTTCGCAAATGGCATATACCTCTTAGCCTGTGGCTTTCTTTTGACTCATAAATATTTAACACATATTAAAGTATTAACTTCCCAGCAAGTGCTGCATTAGCTGTGCTGTCTTTTAAAGATAAAATTATGGGACAAGACAGAGTTGATAAAATAAATGTCTGGTACTGCCCTTATACATGCCATACTGATCTCAGTTTCTGACTTCCATAAGTGTCATCTGGCATATATCTTTCACACCAACTGTTACTGAAATTTTAGGGTTATGTTTCTTTCATGTGAAAAAAAGGACCATAGTAATTTGTTATGAACTAGCACAGAGAATTGCAACAACAGTGCAAGGGGGCCTTAGAGTGGCTATTAAAGCCCTTTTATTCTGCCAGCAGTTAAATGAGAATTGGACCCAATATCTTAGCATTCTTTGTTCAAAACCATGTTAACTACAAACATAACAAACTCACTTGCACTTCAATACAAATGTAATAAGCTCTAAAAATGGCACAGACAGATACATTTATAAGTTAGAGTTTTGGTGTTCTCATTTGTGAGTGAATATTACCATTCAGCTTAATGTGAACCAAACTATTATAGTTGTGATCACTCAAGATGCTTTTGCTGGATACCAGTATAGGTTAGTACAACTCTCGAGTGAAGACAAAACCTAAGAGAAGGGGGCTGGTTGCAGAGTGTATTCCAAGATGGGACCTCACCCCTGGAACAAAGCTCCATCCTAGTCTAAAATAGCCCTGATCTGTTGACCTTCAGAATAAGGCATACCTTTTTGCGTAGCTGTGGAAGATTGAGAATGGATCTTGGGGGAGGAGTTTTGTGTTTTATAGAGGGTTGAGTTTTGCTCTATAGGTGTTAGTTGCTATTACATTTTACTGTTCTTGTAACTCGAGGCAGGGGTTCCTAGAGGCTGAGATGGCTTCCCTTTTTTAATTGTAGAAATCCAAATAAATAAATTAATGAATAAAATGAGAGGTATTTTATATTCACTTGGGCTTTTTGTTTCAAGTAGGGGAAACTTCAGACCTGCTACAAGTGTATACAACTCCAGTAAAGCCAATGTAACCATTGAAATCAACATAGTTGCATCAGCTAAAATGAAATCAATCCATCCATCACAGATAAAAAGCCCCATTACCATGTTATCTGAGCCCTCACAATCTTTAATGCATTTATTCTCACAACACTCCTGTTGAGGTAATGAAGTGATATTATCCCCATTTTAAAGACAAAGAACTGAAGCCCAGAGGGGGCAAAGAGCCAGATTTTTACATATTTAGGTGCCTAACTCCCATTAATTTCTGCCCCTGTGGCATGGTCTACACTTAAAATTTAGATCGATATAGCTATGTCTCTCAGAGATGTGAAAAAATATGCTGACCTAACCGTTGATGTAGACATGGCTCAGAAGAATGTTTCTGTTGACCTAGCTACTGCTACTCAGTGATATGGATTTCCTACAGCAACAGGGAGCATCTACATTATGGTGCAATAGTGGCACAGTTACAGCACTATAACTGTGCTGCTATAGCATCTGTAATGTAGGCAAGCTCAATAGGTACGTCTAGACTGCAAAGTAAATAAATAAAAACCTGCAGCAGCAAGTCTCAGAGCCTGGGTCAAAAGACTTTGGCTTATAAGGGATCCCACTAGTAGGCTAAATATGGCAGTGTAGACATTCCTGCTCAGGCTCCAAAACCTGTCTAGGATGGTGAGTCACCTAGCCCAAGCTCCAGTGAGAATGTCTACACTGCTATTTTTAGCCCTGTAGCATGAGCCTGAGGTACTTGACCTGGGCTCTGAGAATCACTGCCATAGGTCTTTTTCTGCAGTGCAGACATACTCTGTGTGACTTTGAACAAGTCATTTAGGAAGTCTGTAGCAGAGTAGTGAATTGAATCTGTGTCCTCTGAGTCCTAAGCTAGTGCCCTAGGGCCAGATTTTCAAAAGTAGTTAGATGCTTAAAAATGCAGATACTGTACATTCCTACTAAGATCTTCAAAGGAGCCCTTCTGCATCTTTAGCCAACTAAATGCCTTTGAAAATTTGCCCCTTACCCATTGCACCATCCTTCCTCTTTAGTCCTGTATTCCCTATTACAGTCACTATGAATAACAAACCTGAAGAAAAGGTTAACATTTGAATTTCCATACTGGAAGGAAGTTTCACATTTTAGAAGCATGGCATCCAGCAAAGCAGGTAAAACAAAACATCAGGCTCAGAACAAAACACACAATCTTCAAATCATATATAATGTATTGGTGGATTTTGAGTGAAGTGGACCCATTAATTTAAACTGAATTATTGACCTAAGGGTGGAGAGAGAGAGAGTGCGCGAACGTGCAGGCAGGGATGGATATAGACTAAATGTGGTCACAAAAATGCCAACCCCCACAGCAAATCTTTGTCTTGTTCATCCTACTCTAGTTGGACCTTGCTGAGTCTCCAGCAAAGGAAGCTGATCTGTTGGAGTGATCAGACACTTCCCATTGAAACCTTTTTTCAATGGAAATTTGGGTTTTTAGCAAGAAGAAAATATTTCACAGAAAGTGCCTGTTTTCCTTGAAAATTTTGATTTTTCTATGAGAAAACGAAAAACTGAATTGTTTTGGCTGAAAATGGATTTTTTTGGTTTTTATCCAAACATTTCTCTTTTCAGGTTGTGGGTTTTCAACTAAAAATCAGACTTTTCCATTGAAAATGGTGACAAAAATCCATCTTTTGGACATTTTCTGCATGAAAGACAAAATAAAACATTTTCTGACTTGACCAGCAATACTGAACACTAAAACATTTAGTGACTGAGACACAGCAGGGGAGGTTCTCAGGTCACCCAAATTAAAACATTGAGGACCATAGCTAAAAGCCTGATCTAAAGCCCATTTAATTCAGTGGAAAATTTTTCAGTGATTTCAAATAGTTTTGAGTCAGGCCTGAGGCGAGTACACAATCTGTGAAAGATGGATAAAAATGAGCATACTTTCTTAAAGAAAAGTACCTTCATCCTCACTGTTAGAGTACGTGAGTTTCATGGTATAGGCACATCTTACATAAATTACTGATGATCCAGACAACATTTCGTTTAGTTTTAATATTTTATTCATCTTTGTCGTGTGATTTACTTTACTTTAAAATCTCATTTCCATCTGTAACCCCCCAAAGACTTTTTTTCAAAAAATAAATCCAAATAAAAGAATGTCTTGGATTAAATCCAAGAAATCCATTACAATTTAAGAGTCTAAATGTAATGTCACAAGGAACGATCTGAAGTCACAGGAACAGGCAGAAATAGCACAAGAAAGCTTTTTCTCACACACTGTCTAGCATTCATCACTTGTGAGAGAAAGCATAACAGGTAAACAGTAGAGCTCAGATATTTTTGTGGGTTAAAAAAAACACATGCTATTCAACAGTATCTGGTTCAGTTTGTCTTTAAGAAAGTAACAGACAATACATTGGTTACTATCCTAATCAATCAGAAAGTATGTAAGTATGTCTACATAATATGTAATGCTCCATCAAAAGGGCATGGGAATCAAAGGTGATCTCTTATGCCATTATTCCATCTATCCTATGTAGGTTCTTTTTCTGTACCTATCATCGTGGTATCTGAGTACCTTCTGAAACTAAGATTAACAAATAGATTAACATCTGTCATGGGAGGTTTCATCTATATTTGTGCTCCCTTAGAGAAAAGTTACCATGTGTATAGATTTAAAAAAAAATCCATCTTTAAGCAGCTAATATGCTAAAATTGCTTAGCAGGAAAGCAATTTCAAATAAATGAGTTTTACATTTGGATTGGAAAGTAATGGGGTTTGTTATCCTAAATGCTTACAGGAATTAATTCCACAGTCTGGGGATAACCCCTGGAAAAGCAAAATATTATACAATTTAATTTGGTTTCCCACATTTGGCTTTATCTAGACAACTTTACAGTCCCTTTTTGTGAAAATTCTTCAACAGCTTGGCCCTGATCCAGCAAAGCACTTAAGCATGTGCTTAACTTGATACACATGAACAGTCTAACTGACATCAATCAGCTTGACTCTCGTTTACACAAAGTCCACTTTATACTGCTCTGAAAGGTAATTTATACCTGTTTCAAGGCTCCTTTTTGCTGCCAGAGCAGTGTAAATGGGCCTTCCATAACTATGAATAAAAATCTGGTCCAATGGGACCCAGTCGCATGCTTCAAATTAATCATGTGCGTAAGGCCTAGATTTTTCAAGGTATCTAAGTGTTGCTGCATTTCATGTTGCAAAACACAACTGATTTAGGAGCCTAAATCAAATTTTCCAAATGGATTTAGGCACCAGTTTCCTATGGGATTTAGGATTCTGGGTGCCCAAATTCTTTTTGAAAATGAGATTTTGGCTTCTAAGACAGGTGTTACACAGTGGAGTGAAGCAACATCCAAATACCTTTAAAGATCTGGCCCTAAGTGCTTTATTGTTAAGGGCCTAATGCTGCACCAAAGAAGTCAGTGGGTGCTTTGCCATTGACTTCAATGGACACAGGACTAGACCAGAGCCTTCTGTTTTGCTGGCATCCTGCACTTTCAATTATATAACACAGATCTGAAGCACCATCTTTGATCCATTTTTATTGCCTGGTTGCCAAAGCATCCTAAACCCCAAATTTGCCAGCTGATTTTCATCAGCTCAAGTTATACTACTGTAGATATTTGTTGTTGTTTGCATTTGGCAATGTCCCACATCTTATTCTTTTCTATCTAGACCAATAAGGATAATATATATAGGGGATTAGCAATCAACTGAGAACATGTTTCATTCATATAGGCTGCATTTTTAGCTCAATGAACAAAAGGCCCCATGAGCATTATTGTTTTATCATTTATGTATTTAATTTGTAAAGACCACTCAGAACATTGAGGGATTGTGGGAATGGACAGAAACAAGAAAATAATAATCCTTTCCAATAGTTCTTTTGAAGTGCAGACCTTGATCTCCCTTGGATTAGTTACAGAAAGTCATTGTGCACACACCGTATCTGAGCTAAAAAGAGAGAGGCCTCTTCCAAACACATTTTAAAAGACTTACTCCGATTGCAAAACAGCTGTTTCTCTATTAATATTGCACTGCCTAGTGGATATAGAGAAAAAAGTATCAATTTTAAAACATATACAAATTTTAAAAATTATAAAAGCTTTTCTTACATTCACCAAGTGACCGCAGGGAGATGGCTTTTTCTCTTCAATATTTACACTAGAGTAAGTAATACCAAGCCAGTGTTGGAATTACCATATTAGTGTGTAGAGAAGAAATTAGATCAAACAAACTGATTCATTTCCCTAGCACAAGTCTTAAAAAAAAAAGTTTTAGAGAAGTGAAATGTGACCTAAATAGTTTAATCAAATATATGGCTTAAGATGAGTAATAACAGTCTTAAAACAATTCACCAGTGTTCTAAATGAAGGCAGAATGTATCTTCAAGGGTGATTTTTCTTTTTTCCTGAAGGGATGGGTTAAGGGGAGTCAATATTTTCAAGACCAAGCGTTCCGCAGACCCATTTACTACCAGGGTTGCAGTTAGCTGTACTAGCCAACACTGATCATGTTGAGCACTTTCAGTTTAAATGTGTGATGTATTTGCCTAGCAATTACTGAGAATTCATATAATGGACATTGTTGTGTCTGTTTATCCAAAAGCACAGACTGTGGTTAGTTCCCCCACTGCAAACTGTGGCATAAGGTCCATTGTTCAGTAGCCACAAGTTACTAAAGTAAACTAACTCTGAACTCCAAGATCAGAGTGGTCAGATGCTTTCACCATAAAGATTGTCCAGTGAAAGAAAGGAAATCAGAAAGGCAGAACGGGTTATTAATTTTTATATTCAGCATTATGGTTGTTCCAGGCTCTATTTTTTTTTTGTTTTCATTCTACATGTTCTTTCTTGATCTTATTTCTGTTTATAATTATCATCAGAACTCTCTCTTTGGTGAGATTCTCTTGCTCTATCTTATTGTCAGACGGAATTTCTCTTGTTTCACCGTTAATACATATATTGTTCTGAGATAGTCTTTTAAGGTCCTATTCTAAGAAATACATGTAATTTGTCATTGAGTGAAGACATCATGGTGGCAATATAAGACCCAGAACACTAACTCTATTTGACTCTCTTCCAATCCAAGCCCAGCTGGCTAAGAATTGATCTTCCAACGTAATGCAGTGTTGGCATGCTCGCACTGTGAACAGTAGGCTGCCTGCCAGCCTTAACCACTGCCAGGCAGTACTAATAACATAATATGATATAGGCTTACAAACTTGCTTCTCTGTAAATGACAGCAGAGAATAACCCTGCACACTTTTTTTTGACTTCACTATGAGTGATAATGCTTTCTCATTGATGTTTCTTCCTAGGAAAGCTAAATTAGTATTTTTTTTAAGTAAAATTACACTTTTACCTCTGAAACACTTGATTGTATCCAGGGAGGGGAAGTTCTGCCTACATTTCTGTATGTGACAGGCTAGGTTCTCTGCTGCACCCAATAAGGTCTGAGTGCAGATGAGGCAGGCGGTACAAAGGAACTGTATGTACCAGACCTGGGTTAAGTTTTGCATCAGCCTCATCCCAATCATAGTTAAGAATAATCTCAGGGCTGCTATTAACTATATTGTTTGACAACAACCACTGGGGTCATTGACATCCATCTTTAAGCTGTACCCCATACATAGGTTGGGGGCAAGGGGATTTATACCATCTAATGATTCCTACATACTGGGAAAATCCCCCTCACCTGCCTGGATCTGCTACTGGACAGTTCTTTTGCACTGGCAGAATGTCACAAAGAGACTGAAGCACAGGATCAGAGTCAAATGGCAAAATTATTTCCTTAATTCATCACAAGCCGTCTATGATAAATAGATCCAACCACATAGATCTGTATCTCACACAGGTCATTCTAAATGTTATAAATTATGGTTTCAAAAAGCACCTGCATCTGAGCTAACTAATAAGTTATGGAGTGTGTCAGTTAATGATTAGTAAACAAAATATATTAGTATAAAGAAATTTGAAATTAACCTCAAACAGAAAGTTTAACTTTTACTGAAGAATACATTTTCCAGGACGAGGAAATATTGCTCTGAGTAACTGATGGGACACTTTATGGCCTTTTAAGTAGAGATGGACTTGAGGGATATAATTCAGGTCTAGATCTGGTTTTGAAATTCAGTAGGAGTTATAAGATCTCTATTTCTTTGAAAATCAGGCCACTTTATTTAGGCATCTAAACCAAAAGTACCTAAGTAAGCATCTAACTTTAAGCAGGGAAATGAATGGGACTATTCATGTTCTTAAAATTGGCCCCATCCTTAATTACCTTAATGAATGAGGGCCTAAATATGGATTTTAAAGCTTAATTTTAAGCACTCAAGTTTGAAAAAATGTTGGCCTAAATGTTCCACTTGTTTCTTTTCAAATCTATTCTGCGCCACAGAAATTTTGAGTGGGGAGATGGAAGAGAAGAATAAAAAACAGCTTCTCTTTTTGTTTGCAGCACAAAAATAATATATCGTGTCCTCTCTGCTGACTTCATCAGTAAACCTTCAAACACTATTCTCTGATCTGTGCTAACATCATCCAAAGATGCTGCTGCAGTAAGAAAGATATTAAAGTGCTATATAAATGAAAGTTGTTAAATTAAATCCGGCTGGACTGGATTTTGTTCCATTTAAAAGATGGGAAAACAAATCAATGTTGCCAAATGCAAGAGTATAAAATCAATATGGGGGGAGGGAAATGCATTTCTAAGGCATTAAAAACCTGAAGAGACTAAAAAGAAAGTTTAAAAAACTCTAAACATTTCCTTGCTGCATCATTTAAATCAAAGTAGATGTCACTGATAGTATGTTAGACATAAGATATTACCAGGCATCCAAAATAAAGCAGTACTTAGTATTGCAGTTTTCTGATAATGTGCCTCTAAAGATCTGAAACTTAGGCTGACTTTTGTGACTCACCTGGCAGTGATTTATAGAAGTAATGATTCCTCTTCCTCCCCTGATGTTCCTTCCTATTATAATGACAGTTGGGTTTTCAGTTAAAGTCCTTCATGTTTATGTAGGCTTAAAAAACAACAACAAAAACCTACGGTGACCAATCTTTTGGCAAATTTTATTTCATAGGATCCTACCTACTTGTTGAAAGGTGGAAAGAATTGCTAAAGATGAAAGTTTAAATTATTTACAATATTATACCTTAGATGATTCTCACATTTTCCTGTAAGAAGTTCCAAAAAGTACATGCAACAAATCCACTGGGTTCAGAGAGAAAGAGGGCAGATGCAGAAATCCCATAGAGGGAGACAATTTGAATAAAGGCAAAGTTCAAGTATTGGCATACAACTTTATATTCTTTTACGTCATGCCATGCCTTCATACTGTTATGGTTTCCAAGGAGTCAGGAAATATATAGATGCCAGAAGTAGGTTATTTCCTTCTTTGTAGAGAGTAAGTGGACACAGATTCAGAATATTATTTCCTAATCTATTTTTAGTTACAGTATATGCATAAAAATGTTGCTATTGCTTTCAGTAAAATAGATATTTACAGAAAAAGTAACAGCAAAGCCTGACAAAGCCTCAACAAAGAAGCAAAGACATATATGGTGCCATTTACAGAATTTAAGCAAAAACTGGTCAACCTTCAAATTGCTAGACAGACAGACTGAAGTTTCTCTGTATGTCTTAAAATCCTCACAAACATTTACCTAGGTTGTCAGTTAAAATTAAACACTCCCCCAGTGTCATAACATTTCTTCCCAGATCTGGACCTTAGCGTCCAAAATATGGGTGTTATCCTGAAAACCTCCAAGCTTAATTACCAGCTTAGATCTGATATCGCTGCCACCAGCCAGGAATTATACAGTGCCTAGCTCACTGTGGTCTCCCCAAAACCATCCCTGGGGGACCCCCAGACTCAGATGCCTTGAGTCTTACAACAAAGGGAAATAACCCCCTCCCCTTGTTTCCTTGTTACTTCCTCCCAGGCTCCCTCCCTGGACGACCCTAGGAGATTCCCTGCTTCAAGTCCTTGAAACACAAATACTGAGAGATCAAATCTCCCTCTCCCCTCACCCACAGGGTATACAAAGTCAGGCTTAGTAAATCTAACACAAAGAGAGTTTCCCCCTGACTTCTTCCTCCCACCAATTCCCTGGTGAGCTGCAGACTCAATTCCCTGGAGTCCCCACTAAAGAAAAACTCCAACAGGTCTTAAAAAGAAAGCTTTATATAAAAAGAAAGAAAAAGGACATAAAATGGTCTCTCTATTAAGGTGACAATATACTGGGTCAATTGCTTAAAAGAAAAATGAATAAACAGCCTTATCCAAAAAGAATACACTCCAGCAACTACACACATGTAAATACAAAAAAACAATATAAACCTATTGTCTTACTATCCTTGTATTTACAACTTGGAAACAGAAGATTAGAAAGCCTGGAGATTCCTGTGGTCACTCTCAGAGCTGAGAGGGCACAGACACAAGACAAATAACAAAGAACACACCCAAAAACTTCCCTCCACCCAGATTTAAAAAAGTCTTGTTTCCTGTTTGGTCCTCTGGTCAGGTGTTTCAGGTTACTGTTTGTTAACCCTTTTATAGGTGAAAAAGACATTAACCCTTAGCTATCTGTTTATGACACCCAGATGATGTGTTTCAGGGGTTTAGAGTAAGTTTATATGGGGTGGAGTGGGAGGTGGGAAGAGAAACTCTGCGGCAGTGAGTCTCAGAGCCTGGTTCAAGTAACTTGGGGTCATGCTATGGGATTACAAATAGCAGTGTAGATGTTCCAGCTAGGGCTGGAGCCTGAGCTCTGAGGCCCTCCTCTCTTGCTAGATCTCAGAAATGGGCTCCAGCCCAAGTGGGAACATTTACACTGCTATTTTTAGCCCCATAGCTCAAGCCCAGGTCAGTTGACCCAGGCTATGAGACTTGCTGTCGCTTTTTTTGGTTTTTGTTTTGCAGCATAAGTGTACCGTTAGAGTCAAAGTTAAATTCAAACTACAGTAACACCTCACTTAATGTCCTCCTGCTTAACGTTTTTTCGAAGTTACGTCGCTGCTCCATTAGGGAACATACTAGTTTAAAGTTGTGCAATGCTCCCTTATAACATCGTTTGGCTGACTTTACAAGGGAGCATTGCACAAGTCCCTCTTCTCTGCCTCCTCCCCCTCCCTTTCTTCCTCCCTCCCAGCACTAAGCCGGTCAGAGAGAAGCAGCGCTCTCAGCCGCTGGCTGCATGGCTGCTTTGCTCCTCCTGTGTCCTCCTGCCCATGCTCGCAGGGCTGCATTCTGAAAGGGGCTTTAGAGCTGCAGGCCAGGGCCCCAGAGCCCCCTTAGCCCAGGGCCCTGCAGCCCCTAAAGCCCCTGTGTTCCGGGTGGCCCTGCCTGCGGGGGGCTGAGGAGCAGCTCCCAGAATCGCAACTCCCAGAATCGTGGCCATGGGGTGGTGCCGTGCTGTGCAGAGCCATCTGCACCCCCCTTGCACCAAACAGGAGCTGCCCCAGGTAAATGCTCTGCACTTCCCGCCTGTCCCAGCCCTGAGTCTCCTCCCGCACCCTAACCCTGAGCGCCCTCCCACACCCTAACTCCCTCCTAGACCCTGCACACCCAGCCCTGAGCTCCAGGGGTAAGCCGGGGGCACCACAGTACAGTACAGTACATAATGCCTCTTGTCTGCCCCAAAAAATTTCCTTGGAACCTAACTCCCTGCATTTACATTAAATCTTATGGGAAAATTGGATTAGTTGAACATTGTTTCACTTAAAGTTGCATTTTTCAGGAACATAACTACAATGTTAAGTGAGGGGTTACTGTATCTGTCCAAGTACTGACATGGGCCCCCATCAGCCACTTACATGGGGTCTGAATTTGGTCCAAGATGTTTTTGGTGTTGGGCAAGTGCATTATCCCCCATTGTCCAGCTGCTTTGTGACACAGAGGAAGTACATAGAATTCAGTGAATGATTCACAACCAATAGGAATTTTGCCATTGACTTCAATGGGGCCAGTATTTTACCCTGGCAGCCCAATCTGGTGGTGATGTAAATGGTGGAGTGAGATACAGATTGGTAAAATGACCCAAAATGGTGTCAGTGAGTGTAAGATGGTGTAACAGACATTGCAGAGGGAAGAACATGGCTGTATCAAGTAAAGAAACCAAAAGGAAGACAGTGTACGCAAGTGTGAGATAGTGTATATGTTGTGTGAGTTCGTGATGGAGGGAGTTATTTTACAGCTCTGACAACTTCCTGATGGCTGCTTTTCATGCTAAAACTCCATTCCACTTCCAGTATAGAAATTATGCCATCTTACAATCAGGCCCTTTTTCATCAGCATATACTGATTTCTGAGAATTTACCAGTGTGTAATTTATACCTTTATTTCACAGTTGCCAACTTTCACACAGTAAATAAGCACACTGACTTTCACAATAAGCCAAAAATCAAGCTAATTCCATTTCAAAACAAGGCCAAAAGAAGCCAGTCCCTAAGAACCCCAATACTCTATGTGACTAGATCCCCCCGGTTTGCACTCTGGGACTGTGGTGGGCCCTCTGTCCAATTAAAGTGGAAGTGGCCTCGTTAGCACTGACCCCCCCACTTGGTAAGGCAATTCCAATCTTTTCATGTGCTGTAATATTTATACTGCTTTCTGTGTTTTTCACTCCATGCATCTGATGAAGTGGGTTTTAACCAACGAAAGCTTATGCCAAATAAATTTGTTAGTCTCCAAAGTGCCACAAGGACTCCTTGTTGTGTTTTCCTGATATAGACTAACATGGCTATCACTATGAAATCTGCTATATTTATGTCCCCCTTGGATCTGGCTTAAGATTGTCTGATAACTGCCCACCAGTAGTTGCTAACTATTTTTTTCACTCACGCACCTTTAAGAATTAAGCTAATGATAGGTCTGTGAGCCTGTCACACTGTTAACCTCTTCTGTGGGTTCTTTATCTCACATATTTATGTGGACATTATCTGTTCCACATCTTTACTACTTTTTCTATTGTATCAAGTCACAAAGATGTGGATCTTGAAAACCAGAGTCACTGGAATTTTGCAGTACTTTTGCACAAATGTCTATGGCAAAAGATAAAATCTGTGGCAGTAAAAACTTTAGGCCAATTCTGAATTTGAATTTGAGCACACTGAGGTAAATGTGAACTATGCACTGGGCTCTAATGGCAAAATTTGACCCTGTATCAGTAGTTGTGTATCTTAAGTAGCATAGTTCCAGGATCATTCTTTGGTTTTCATATTTCTGTGCTCATGAAATCATTCACTGCTTGTGGAATTAATTGAAACATTTCGGCACTTTGTATTGTAGCACAGGAAGGAAAAAAAAGGATAGCAGGTTTTGGCTTTACACAGAAAATCCTGTTGTGATTTTCCTTCTGATTAAGAAAACTATCGCATCAGATATCCACAAAAATACAACCGGTATTTTCAAATCCAGTGAAGGTTACTGCTGTTTTGAAGAACAAATATATAAACCACTTGAATAAGAGCAGAGGTTCATTCATGAACCATACTTCCCTCCACATCACAATTATGCAGGACACCTCATTCTCCCTTCATGATAATGTAAGCTTCCTATCACCTACAACAGTTGCTGCATTGCAGAATAATACTAGAAAAAGTGTTTAAAGTATTTTAACCTCTTTTACTTTGCTTTCACAGCTGGAAACAAGGAGGAGAGCTAGCATCTATATGACCAGCCAGATATCCTTAAACCATGTAAGCAACTGTTAAATGGATGACTGGTGCAGGGGCATGGGGAGGGGAGGAAGGAGAACAGTTTGGAAACCACAGCTGTCGGGTGAACTGCTTTTGTACTATATTATCCTGCATCTCTTAATTAAATGGCAAGTATAGAATTCCAGGTTTTGCAAACCTCTAGGTTAGTAAGTGATGCCAGTATTAGGAACTTCATCAGATGCTAAGCAAACAACAGCTGCTAGCTCAGGCTTAAGTAGCCCAGCAGCATGATTAAAAACCTGAGACACTACTTCAGGGTATGGAAGAGAAGATTTTTTTAAGGTGTACTAAGCTATGTTATTGTGGTTTTTATACATCATCTAATGGCTTTGAAAAGTGTAATATGAGTCCCGGCTCTCCAACCACATGGCCCTACTACTGTTTTTTGCTGAACATGGTGGTATAAAATATTACTTTTAAAAGGATTTTAAACGGTGTGGTTAAAAAAATATAGCAACATTATTTCAAAACCTAATGAACAATAGTCTCCTCCACCCTGACTCAACCACCCACCTATTAAACAAGCCAACTTCCCATTAATTCTGGGCTAGCTGCTACAAGAGGAAAGCTATAGGAGGCCTGGTCTAGTCTGAGTTGTTGGGACCCTATAGAAAAATCAAAAGAGGTTAGAAGAAGGAATTCTCAGTGATTTCTTTAAGTGAACCACAGTTAAAAAATAGATTTTTCCCTCACCTCCCCTTTGCAGATGCCCAGACCTATTCACCATCACACAACATCCCTATAGCAACTACAACAGTAGCTATCATGAAAAAAGGGTATTAGGAAACATGTTTTAACTACCTTCTAATGCAATTTAGTAGCTGGAAACAGAGGGGAACCTTCAATGCACAATCATCTAGCTCTTTGCTCACCAACAAGTGTTCTGCAGATCAAAGTTGGAGAATTCACTGGGTTAAAAGGCCTCACAGACACTTTCTAAGCTTTCATATGCCCTTTTCTGCAAGTGGAGGAAAGTTTATTCATCTAGACATTATAAACAAAGTTATTGAGCATGTCTCTTTCTATGGGTGGTGGGGGTTAAGTGGGAGATGTTGCAATCTTTAAAGAAATGACTAAGACTTGTTTCCGTAAAATTTCCCATTGTTCCTACCACCAATGCAGCTCCATCAGCAGTAACAAAGGTGAGAACTAGTGTAGATAAGCAGGGTCGGCTCTAGTCATTTCACCACCCCAAGCACGGCGGCACACCACGGGGGGCGCTCTGCCGCTTGCCGGTCCCGCGGCTCCGGAGAATCTCCCACAGACGTGCCTGTGGATGCTCCACTGGAGCCACTGGACCAGCGGACCCTCCACAGGGACGCCTGCGGGAGGGCCACCGAAGCCGCCTGCCGCCCTCCCGGCAACCTGCAGAGCGCCCCCCCCCCCGGCATGCCACCCCAAGCATGTGCTTGGCTTGCTGAGGCCTGGAGCCGCCCTGTAGATAAGACACCGGCAGTCACTAGTGTGTTCTAGACCTGATCAGCAATGAATTTGACACCATATTGGGTAAAACACCCAAGGCCGGTCTATACACACACCATTGCCTACCACTGTTAGAGATGCCCTGCTAATAACACCAATAAATATTTTAGAGGTTAAAAAAAAATGCAAGTGTAAATACCGCCCTTCATGGCTGCTCTGGGTGGCTGGTTAGTGTCTCAGCATCAGACACTTTCCTAACATTTCCAGGATGAAGAACTACTCACTTAGATTAAAAGTGCAGACTCAGTTTTCTGAGACGCTGACAAATGACATTGACAAAAGGAATAAGAGGAATGTAGCCTGTTCTATAGCCTCTGTAGCAAGCTGTCAGTCTTACAGCAAAATTCCACGGCTGTGGAAACACAAAGCCTTCAGGCATCTGATACCATCCTATTGTTTTTAAAACATTAAAATACATATCTATCTATCTACGTACCTGTATTTATAGTCCTTACTCAGAGACAGATAGGTTACTAGAGAATGCAGGTCTTCTGACTAATAGATTACAACTAATAACCAGCACTAATTGATCTAAATATCCAGAGACATAAAAATAAACTAAAAGAAAATCAGCAGCAATTTAAAAAAATTAGGAAACAGGATACTCTTTATGAAATCCCAGCCCCATTGAAATCAGTTGGAATTTTGGTATTGACTTCAATAGGGACAGATATGTTTAAAATTAGATAGAGGAAAATAAATGAACAAAAAATAGAGACAAATGGACAAGGGTTTAAAAAAAAGGAAAGTGCGCAGATAAAAGCAATCCTGTTTTTCTTCCTTTTTTCAGACTATTATATTTATGTTGTCTGTTTAAGCCCAGACCTTACACTTGATCCTCGTAGGTGGGCCATAACAGGGTCCATTGAAATTAAGGGACGGGAAGGGCAAGTCACCTGAGTATGTACCTAGGGCCCCTGGAAAAACTGTACTTTGGATTACTAGCTTGTCCTGCCAGCTACAACACTGCAGCTACACTTCAATTTTTAAAGCTAGTGTACACATGTCTCTCCAAGCTGGAAATTACACTTCCAGCTCAAACTGTAAATGTACCCAGGTGGCTGCAGGAGTCTGTCACACCGACCACATTGACGGCTCAGGGCCTTATGGCTTGTCTATGTGGCAAAATTGACCAGAACAGCTATTGTGAAATGAACTATTCCACACTAGCATCTCCAGAATAGCTCCCCATATGTACATGCTATTCCAGAATAAAAGTCACTTTATTTCAGAACAATTTAGTGCACTTCCAAAGTGAAATAATTATTCTGAAATAAAAAGTTTTTAATCTCATAATACAGTATTCAGATGGGAAGGTATTCTGGAATAGTTTGTTATTCCAGAATAAACTATTCCAGAATACCGTACAGTTAATTTTCTCATGCAGACAACACCAAAAACTGTAAGTTGTTCAGGACAGGAATATGTCTTGTTGCACCTCTGTAATGAACCTAATGCTCTTTTGTGCCATATATAAACATAATAAATTATTAATAATGTAATGAGCCCAATCCTCACACTGATTTTATGCCAGTCTAACTCCAGTGGGCTAGATTTGGATCAATTATGTTGATGTAAATCCAGAAAAATTCTGACTTCAATGGAGTTATTCTGAATTTACATAAGTGTGAATGAAAGCAGTATCCAATCCATTATCTTTATCACTGCGTCCAAAAAAAAAAAAAGGTAGATTTGCTCTAGTGAAAAAATCCACCAACAAAACCATAAAAATGATAGGAAACCCTTTTCTAATCTACAGCCATTCCTAGCAATGTACAACCATGATTTCACCTTCATAGTATCCCAGTCACATATAGCACCCACAGCATATGCCACGTCCCTTCTCCTCCCTAGCAAGTGTTTCTGCACCAACGCATTGGCACAGAAAAGGCTCCTCATAGCTGTGCTGTGTCAGTGTGCCAATGCCGTACTAGTGAGGAGAGGGGGAGAGAGAGAGAGAGAGACAACCAGTTCTCCCTACTTCAGTGAGCTAAAGAGCCAAGATGTCAGTGTCATTAGTAATCAAAGGACTGTGCTGAGACATTGGTGTTTAAGGGACCTCCATGGTGATGCTGCCTCGGTGCACAAGGAGGTCCTGACAGGGGAGCCCTTTAAACATTGATGCCTTGGCACAGAAGGACTTGGCTCCCCCAACACACTGTCCCCTTTGACACAGCCTGTTACCAGTGTTCACAGCTCTTATCTCTCCCACATCCCTGCCAACCCATCTCTTCAAATCCCTGCTCAGCCTCTCATTTCCCACCAAACTCTGCTAGCTCACTCTCACTGCCCTCCAAATCTCCACTCATCCCTAATGCTTCCCAGAGCTCCATTTCTCCTCTAGAGATCCTCTGCTCTCCAGCACTCCAGTTTCTACCCAGCCTGCCCCTTTTGCTCACTAGGGTATGTGCAGAGAATAGCTGAGAAATCAGAGAAGCAGGTATTGAAAATTAGAAGTTGCTGACAGAAGTGAGCAATTTTGATGGCTAATCTTGGTGACATTCAGTTATGATATCCTGAGTAACTGAGCTAATTTTTTAGGTGTTTAACTTAAAAATTTCTAAAGCAATCTGAAACCCCATCTTTAAATGGTTTCCATTACGTACAGGGTTGACAGTTTGATTCTATGGCTTTCAGCACCCCAACTATAAAAGTTGTTCCAGCACCCTTGTCTGTGCCCAAGATATTATCAGAAGAGAGAGAGGGAGAGATGTGGTTGTTTACCTGTGAATACCAAAGAAATATGAGGGAATCATGGTGACATTTCAGAAAGAAACAACTTTAAATGTTTCCTCTGCAAAATTTTAAATTTTATTGGAACAATAGATAGAAATTTCAGTGGTCTTCTGAAGACTTACTGTGCCAAGTTTGGAAATTAAATTCAACAACTGAAGTATCAAATGGAGAGACTTTAGTCCCACTTTCACTGGAAATTACATTGCAATTTTAACTGTGGAGTTCCTACTCACACCTTCATAATAAAATCATTTTTGAATGGGACTTCTTCAATGGTTTATTCCAGTCATCAAACTGACTTTGCACAGTAATTTAGAAAGATAAGGTGGGTAAGTTAATGTCTTCTATTGGAGCAACTTCTGTTGGTGAGAGAGACAAGTGGTTGAGCTTACCTTAGCTCGTCTTTGGGTCTGGAAAAGCATGAGAGACTCTAAATACCTTCCCCAAACCTGAAGAAGGGCTCTGTGCAAGCTTGAAGGCTTGTCTCTTTCACCAACAGAAGTTGGTCTAATAAAAGATATTACCTCCTCTCCCTTGTCTCTCTAATATCCTGGGACCAATATGGCTAAAACAACACTGCATAATTGCACAGTAAGAGAAGACACTGGGTCTTGTAAGAAAATAGTTATTTTCCCAGACTGAAGATTGTTGGGAAGCTTAGATTTTATTAAAGATACAGAAGAAGGCAGCTGTTGTCTTTGATTACGTTCACTAAAGTAGGATTCAGTCTTAGTGTACCAAGAGAGCAAACTGGAATAAATTAATGCTCACCATGTGGGGACATATGCAGATGATAAGGATGATCACAACTCCTCATTTCAATTATAATTTCAGCATGTTGCCACCACAGATGTCTGCCAGGCTTTAAAAAACAGATTTAAAACTATTGTTAAACCTTTATTTGGAAAGGAGGAAAATCCTACACTGAAATAAGAGATTTTGCACACACAAATTAAACGGGAAGTCAAGCATTCCATATATGAATTTACATTGCTTGGAAGTGACACTTTGGGCTTTTGTTTTAAGCAATGGAACTCTGACATGGGTAAATATTGAATATGTGGGAAATGAGACAGGAAGCATTTTTATCAAACTTGATAGCACCTAGCAAATAGTTACCAAGTATATTAATGACCTGAAGACAAGCTCTTTGTAGCTTGAAACCTTGTCTTTTTCACCAACAGAAGTTTGTCCAAATAGGCTTTTATGCTACCTACATAATTTTTCTCTCTCATATAGACTAAAACAAAATCTGTGTCACAAAGAAACTAAATTGAAGCTGTGCAATCCAGTGCCAGAGCCAACTGGACAATTCCCCCAGTTGTAGAAATGAGAGGCTTAAAACTAATAGAAACACACTTGATTCAGAGGAGTATGAAATAGCTGGTCTTAGACTTACAGGGAGACGTGCGTGAAGAAAATCTAATTCCTTTCTAGCATTTAAAGGGTAAATGTGGATTATTTAGACTCAAGATATTACTAGCTGGAGTAATGTCTCTTTAGCTGAGAGTTTCTACAATTGCTACGTGTAAGGAACATCCCTATGTTATTTCCAAATCTTACTAATTGTTGTGGTGCGTGTGTGGGGCGGGAGAGGTGCTATAATGAGAGGTCTGATCCTGAGCTGATCTGCGCAGCATGGAAGATGGAACTGAGGGGCTTTATGCACTACTGCAAATAGATGGAGAAACATTTTAGATATAAAATGGCAATTCATGTCCTGTACAAACCAAAAGCTTTGAATGCATCTACATGGTCTGCTAACCTAAGGGCCAGGGAAACTTTATGCACTAGCTCTCTCTCCTTTTCTTCTTTTTGCCTGTTTCTTGGATGCTTCTTTGTTTCTGGTCTATTGAGTAACCTGTGGGAACAACCAGACTGGTGGCAATATTAAACCAGGGGTTGGTGGTACAGGTAAGGTTGGGTGACTCATCCAAAACCAGACCATGGATGGTGCCAGTTTGCAGATGGCTTGACTTTTCATTCATCTCTTAGAGCTTAAGGCAGGGGAATTCTGCTTACCTAGTAGTTGCTGTTTTGCATGAGAAAACTGAAAGGAATTGGTTTCAAGTGCATTACAAGTCTATTCATAGGGTGTGGCATTTTTGTGCAATGTCTTCTCACCAAGATGTAGTTAAGTTGGGGATATTGGGGTCCCAGGTCCCCTGAACATTTTGAGGTTCCTGTTCTTCACATTCCATGGAGCTGGCAATGTTGTGCTACTCAGAGTGTTTCACAGTGGTCTGCATGAACAGGAGAGATAAGTGACTTGCGCAAGGTTAAAATGTAGCTGAGTAGCAGTCAGGAATTAGCACCCAGACCTCATGACTGCATTTCCTCTACTCTATCCCCTAGAGCCTAGACCTTTATGAGTATGCTAGATCAACTAGTTGGGCTGATACAATAGGTGCCATCATCAGGGAAACAACTACTCAGTTATGGTATCTGAATTTTATCACAGAATTGAGACTGCAGTAGTAAAGTCAAATACTAGGGCACAGTAAGTGCTGTATTTATAGTAGTATGTATAGCATAAAGAATTAGCGTAAGCAGCTGAATGAATAAATGATATATAAATAAGCAAATTGATCTGCCAAAATGTGAAATGATTTGGAGGAAATATCACACACATGCAATCAATACATATATAGACCCTGCCTGCTTGTAAGGAGGAAGAATTGCCTCTGAGAATAATTTTGGAATGTGAAGACTTATTTTCTTATTTTGTGGTCATTATGCTATTTCCCTTTTTAGCAATTGGTATACTATTTCAAATATATATACACACAATAAATACACCTGCTGTTACCATTAATAATCAGTGTCACATTTATCTGTGGGAAAGAAATGACTTGTTATATTTGCATAGCACATTGCTTTTGCAGAGCTAGAAGAATATGGGAACTATCATGAGGATCCAGAAGAATTGCAGTATCTGGTTCCATGCCATCATTCTACAGGATTTGGAGCTATGGGAAATAGCTTATAGACCAAGTATTCCACAGTCCTTGAGGGTGAATGTTATAGTGAAAGGAAAATTATATATTAATGCCACACTCTGCAAGTTATGGGGAAAAGGTTAGGGTTAGGGTAAGGGTTTGAACATCCACCAATATAAAGAAACTCCAGATTATGACAAGATTATGGCAATCAACAGATGGCTCAGGCAGTGGTGCTATAAGAAGGGCTTTGGAATGTATGGCCACTGGGAAGCATTGATGGACAGAAGACTGTTCTCTCAGGATGGACTTCACCTGAGTAAGGGGGGAAATAGACTTCTAAGATGGAAGGTGGCACAACTGATTAAGAGAGCTTTAAGCTAGGAATTTGGGGGAGATGGTTGGGAGATGACCAGGTAATCTCCACGATGGAATTTAAAATTGAGAGGGAAGAAAACAAAGTAAGAGAGGATACAGCCATGGGTATGAGAATGGACATAAGGAGGAAGGGTACTGTAGATACCAGTGTAATAGGTGATACTGGTGGTAGAATGTCTGTGCCTAATTGGGTAAAGAATGTCAGGGAAGCCAAAGGGCAAAAATTAAGATGTTTGTACACTAATGCGAGGAGCCTAGGTAATAAAATGGAGGAACTAGAGCTACTGGTGCAGGAAGTGAAACCAGATATTATGGTGGAATAGTAATCATGACTGGAGTACAGATATTGAAGGCAATGTGCTGTTTAGGAAAGACAGAAATAAAGGCAAAGGTGGTGGAGTAGCATTGTATATCAGTGATGAGGTAGACCGTAAAGAAATAAGAAATGATGGAATGGATAAGACAGAGTCTGTCTGGGCAAAAATCACATTGGGAAACAAAGCTACGAGAGCCTCCCCTGAAATAGTGCTTGGGGTGTGCTACAGACCACAGAGATCTGATTTGGATATGGATAGAGACCTCTTTAATGTTTTTAATGAAATAAACACTAATGGGAATTGTGTGATCATGGGAGACTTTAACTTCTCAGATATAGACTGGAGGACAAGTGCTAGTAATAATAACAGGGTTCAGATTTTCCTGGATGAAATAGCTGATGGATTCCTTCACCAAGTAGTTGAAGAACCAACAAGAGGGGATGCTAGGGTGACCAGATAGCAAATGTGAAAAATCGGGACGGAGGGTGGGGGGTAATAGGAGCCTATATAAGAAAAAGACCCAAAAATCAGGACTGTCCCTATAAAATCAGGACATCTGGTCACCCTAGGGGATGCCATTTTAGATTTGGTTTTGGTGAGTAGTGAGGACCTTATAGAAGAAATGGTTGTAGGGGACAACCTTGGTTCGAGTAACTATGAGCTAATTCAGTTCAAACTGGATGGAAGGATAAACAAAAATAGATCTGGGACTAGGGTTTTTTATTTCAAAAGGGCTAACTTCAAAGAATTAAGGAAATTAGCTAGGGAAGTGGATTGGACAGAAGAACTTGTGGATCTAAAGGTAGAGGAGGCCTGGAATTACTTCAAGTCAAAGTTACAGAAACTATCAGAAGCCTGCATCCCAAGAAAGGGGGAAAAATTCATAGGCATGAGTTGTAGACCAAGCTGGAGGCGCACACATCTCAGAGAGGTGATTAAGAAAAAGCAGAAAGCCTACAAGAAGTGGAAGATGGGAGGGATTAGCAAGGAAAGCTACATTATTGAGGTCAGAACATGTAGGGATAAAGTGAGAAAGGCCAAAAGTCATGCAGAGTTGGACCTTGCAAAGGGAATTAAAACCAATAGTAAAAGGTTCTATAGCCATATAAATAAGAAGAAAACAAAGAAAGAAAGAAGAAATGGGACTGCTAAACACTGAGGATGGAGTGGAGGTTAAGGATAATCTAGGCATGGTTCAATATCTAAACAAATACTTTGCTTCAGTCTTTAATGAGGCTAATGAGGAGCTTAGGGATAATGGTAGGATGACAAATGGGAATGAGGATATGGAGATAGATATTACCACATCCGAGGTAAAAGCAAAACTCAAACAGGTTAATGGGACTAAATCGGGGGGCCCAGATAATCTACATCCAAGAATATTAAAGGAACTGGCACATGAAATTGCAAGCCCATTAGCAAGAATTTTTAATGAATCAGTAAACTCAGGGGTTGTACCGTACGACTGGAGAATTGCTAACATAGTTCCTATTTTTAAGAAAGGAAAAAAAAAAAAGTGATCCGAGTAACTATAGGCCTGTTAGTTTGACATCAATAGTAAGCAAGGTCTTGGAAAAAAATTTTGAAGGCGAAAGTAGTTAAGGATATTGAGGTCAATGGTAATTGGGACAAAATACAACATGGTTTTACAAAAGGTAGATTGTGCCAAACCAACCTGATCTCCTTCTTTGAGAAGGTAACAGATTTTTTAGACAAAAGGAAATGCAGTGGATCTAATTTACCTCGATTTCAGTAAGGCATTTGATATGGTTCCACACTGGGAATTATTAGCTAAATTGGAAAAGATGAGGATCAATATAAAAATTGAAAGGTGGATAAGGAACTGGTTAAAGGGGAGACTATAATGGGTCATACTGAAAGGTGAACTGTCAGGCTGGAAGGAAGTTACTAGTGAAGTTCCTCAGGATCGGTTTTGGAACCAATCTTATGTAATCTTTTTATTACTGACCTTGGCACAAAAAGTGGGAATGTGCTAATAAAGTTTGCAGATGACACAAAGCTGGGAGGTATTGCTAATACAGAGAAGGACCAGTATATCATACAGGAAGATCTGGATGACCTTGTAAACTGCAGTAATAGTAATAGGATAAAATTTAATAGTGAAAAGTGCAAGGTCATGCATTTAGGGATTAACAACAAGAATTTTGGTTATAAATTGGGGAGGCATCAGTTGGAAGTAACAGAGGAGGAGAAGGACCTCAGAGTATTGGTTGATCACAGGATAACTATGAGCTGCCAATGTGATATTGCCATTAAAAAAGCTAATGCAGTCTTGAGATGCATCAGGCGAAGTATTTCCAGTAAAGATAAGGAGGTGTTAGTACCGTTATACAAGGCACTGGTGAGACCTCATCTAGAATATTGTGTGCAATTCTAGTCTCCCATTTTAAGAAGGATGAATTCAAACTGGAACAAGTACAGAGAAGGGCTACTAGGATGATCCAAGGAATGGAAAACATGTCTTATGAAAGGATACTCAAAGAGCTTGGCTTGTTTAGCCTAACCAAAAGAAGGCTGAGGGGAGATATGATTGCTCTTTATGAATATATCAGAGGGATAAATATCAGGGAGGGAGATGAATTATTTAAGCTTAGTACCAATGTGGGCACAAGAACAAATGGATATAAACTGGACACTAGGAAGTTTAGACTTGAAATTAGACGAAGGTTTCTAACCATTAGAGGAATGAAGTTCTGGAACAGCCTTCCAAGGGGAGTAGTGGAGGCAAAAGACATATCTGGCTTCAAGACTAAGCTTGATAAGTTTATGGAGGGGATGGTATGATGGGATAGCCTAATTTTGGCAATTAATTCATCTTTGATTATTAGCAGGTATATATGCCCAATGGGCTGTGATGGGATGTTAGACGGGGCGGGATCTGAGTTACTACAGAGAATTCTTTCCTGGGTGCTAGCTGGCTAAGTCTTGCCCACATGCTCAGGGTTTAACTAATCACCATATTTGGGGTTTAGAAAGAATTTTCCTCCAGGACAAATTGACAGAGGCCCTGGAGGTTTTTCACCTTCCTCTGCACATGGGGTATGGGTCACTTGCTGGAGGATTATCTGCACCTGGAGGTCTTTAAACCACGATTTGAGGACTTCAGTAACTCAGACATAGGTTAGGGGTTTGTTACAAGAGTGGGTGGATGAGATTCTGTGGCCTGCATTGTGCAGGAGGTCAGACTAGATGATTATAATGGTCCCTTCTGACCTTAAAGTCTATGAGTCTATGAGATTTAGATAAACCAAGGGCAGGTCTAGAATGCAGGGGAAAGTCAATCTAAGCTATGCAATTTGAGTTACATTAGTAGCGTAACTCTAGTCGACGTACCTTAGATCTACTTACTGTGGGGTCCACACTACAATATGTCGACTGGAGATGCTTTTCTGCTGACTACCTTTACTCTTCTCATTCCGGTGAAGTACCAGAGTCAACAAGAGAGTGATCTGTGGTCGATTTAGTGGGTCTTCACTAGACTGCTAAATCAACCCCCGGTGGATCGATCACGGCAGCATTGATCCACCATTAGGTGGAGACAAGCCCCAAGAGTGCTAAACCAGTTGTCCTACTTCTAGTCCCAGTAAAGTAAAATACTTAAGCACATGTGTGTGTGACTCAGAGGTCCATTGGAGCCAACTGGCAAAAGCTCACTGTTCTTTACTATCAACTTCTGTCTCGGACCTGAAAAACTCACTATACCTCGTATGCCACTTTCATGGTATTTATCCATGGACGGTAGCAAGGGAGATCTGTACTGAAAGCTTGTAACTATATTCATAATCATTGTGAGATGTATGAACAGGTAATATTTAAGGAATAATGTAAACTATATTGAAAAGTATGCTTTATGGTCTTGGAGTGAAAGTTAGTGACCAGGGAACAATATGTCTCGGTGATGGCCCATTCAAGGGGGAGGGAGTTGTCACCCCTCCCTGGTTAGTTGGTGATGTAATGCAAGTCTCAGTTATCTACACTTGCTCCATCTCTGAACAGGCAATGGAAAACCATCGAAGTAAACTGCAAACAAAACCACTTGGAGGGAAAAAGGGAACATTATAACAAACAGGGAATTACAGAGTCTGTGTAAAGACAAAAGACTGATTCAGTATATCACAGGGTGGAGAAAGATTCTGCATCCATTCACTGAGGAGACATCTTGTTGAACCAGGGTATTTCATGAAAAATTGGATCCTAGTTCCTTGAAGCCAACCCACCCTGCAACAGACTGAACTTTGGGGGGGAACCTACTTTGTTAGATAGGCAAGGCAGCCATTAATACTTGTAGGCCCTAGTTCACATTTTATTCTTTTGTTTTGTATTGTAACCACTTGTATCCATCACTCTCTCTCTTGTTTACCCAGAGGAATATCTATTTTTTTCTTAAATAAACCTTTTATTATAAATGCTCACAAATGCTGTTTGATTTACAGCAGTGGTGGTTTAAGGTAAAACTTGGAAATTAGGGAACACTGGACCTTTGGGTGCAGAGGATCTGGAATATCTGAGTACCCAGTGTCAGGAGCAGGACATCACAGGAGAATGTTTCAAAGGAACTGAGACATACCACTTGTTAGGCAAAGACAGGGCTTGCATAGCCTTCAGGAGAGCGCTTGTGTGGCTTAGACTGGTGATGTTAGGGAGTTAACACCCCAGTTACCACAGGCAAGATTTCTGCTCACTAGAGGTAGGAGGTAACAAGGTGACTTTCAGTCCTTGGTACCGCAAGAATCATCACAGCCTAACTTTAAGCATCTGTGTAGCTCATTGCAGTCAATAGGGCTACATGTGCTTAAAGTTAAGCATGTGCTTAAGCACTTTGCTGTACTGGGGCCTCTAGTAATAAATGTGACTAGATTTTATTTTATATAAATGGTTCAAAGCACATAAATTATTACTTTAGTAATGAAAAATGTATTCTGTTTAGATTTGTCCACTTCCATGCTCTCTCTTGCCTTTACAATCTACACTGTTAATAACTATAATTTATCTTCTGACAGCATCAGTCCATTAGAAAATATATCAATAGATTTCTTCTTTAAATTGAATTAGGATATTACTCTTGTCTGTTTGAACTAATCAAAAAGATGATTTTAGCTTCTCTCTTTAATCAAGAAAAGTATATTGCAGAAACACATCCAGTGGCGCAAAACCAGAGAAAACATAGACAAATGATACTAGCTCTAAGAGGCATTAATTTCATTCTTGCAACACCTACAGTCTATGAATTTAGAAAGACTCACTGAGATTTGCAGAAACAATGCTTTTTCAAAATACAAGACTCCACAGAGTTTATCAAGCAATTTTCACATTAGAAATAAAACAACAACTCAGTTTTGAAATATATCTTTGGAGACATGGTAGATTTAGGGTCCAACTCAATAGTTCATATTTAGGTAAGTTCCCATTGACTTCTAAGGTCAATTTTCCTGAGTACAAACAATGGAATCAGGCCTTTATAAAGTTGAAATTAATCCATAACATTGACTCATTATCTGTAACTGTGTGCTGCATACTTTTCCGACTGGTTTGAAAACATGATTCTTTCTGTAAAGATTCTACAACCTAACATATAAAGTATAGTTAAAGATAAGAGATAGAATGAATAAAAGCAGTTTTACTGGACAGATAATTATTAATTTCATGATTTTCATTTGGCTTTTCTTGGTGTTGAGGAGTCACTGGTAAAAGAGAGATTACTGTTTTAGTTATCGTAAAGCTTTTTGAGGGGGAGGACAATGGTGAAAAGAACTTTTGGAATAAGTATATTTTAAGGAGGGGATTCCAGGCATATGTGACAGTGTGGCACAAAACCCAGAGACAAAAGAGTGTAGTTAGCTCTAAAGTTTGAGTAGGGGTGGACACAGAGTAGTTTTAAGGTTAATACCATAGAGTGTTCCTTATTCTAATAAAGGACATTCACCAGTGTTAGAAGCAAGTGACTCCTATGATTCTTTACCTTTGTCACATGACAATTAAACCAAATGCCAATTACCTGAAGCTATTTTTTAAAATGTTTTCTGAAATTTTTATAAGAGCAAAAAACTCAGCCATCTAGGAAGATCAAAAAGCTATATAATAATCCTTGGATCTGGCCATTCATTTGTTCTTCACCACACTGAATTTTTAGTGATGCAGCAATAATATGGGGTGGGGACAGTCAACTGCCCAAATAATGAAACAGCATGGCACCAGAGAAAATTATGTGTATCCAGGACTGTGTGTGCTGAGCCTCCCTGGTTTCATCCCCAAAGACCAAGAGGACATGGGGAGCATTCATTCTGCACCCTGACCAAAAGGTAGGGTCTGGCTTCCACATGGCTGCTAGATCAAATGTGAAACTATTACAATTCTTTCCCTATCTTTTTCAGGCACTCACCCCCTTATCTCTTTCCCTCTCTCTTTATTCTTTTCTCTATCACCCACTTGTATATATTTTCCAGTATCCCTTTTATTACTCTATTTCTTATCCATTTTTAATGAAAAGTTACCAGCAGTTCAGAATGATAGCTAAGACTTAAGAGAGATTTGGAGTTTTATATAAATTATAGTAAATATTACTAAATACATTTTTTAAATTATTATTTGATTGATTGTGGAAGGGTGGCATATTTAAAAAGATTGTACTTCCCTAGGGTTGGTTCAAGTACTTTAAAACAGAAGTATCGCTATAGTGTCAGAAAAGACTAGACCTTCACATTAATATTACATTGGCAGCAGGCTTTTACAGCCTACTTTCAGGGCTCTATGCTGCCTCTCCTCTTTAATGAGCAGTTTAATTTAAAACTTAAAATTAAGTGTCCAATGGAGTAATAAATAATTTAGTTTATAACATCCCTATCAAGCCTATAAAACTACATTTGTCTTCCATTAACACCACACTTTTTAAGTACCCTGACCTCTTCAGATATATAAGAACATACCGTTAGAACAATTTGTCACAGATCTTTTACATTTTAAGAAGATGTAATAATTGTCTGTTTAGTTTATTTACCTCTGAGACTGTGACAGTTTTTGTTCTTCTGATATGAAGCAGTGGTCCTTATTTGCATTGCTGATATTGGACACAGAATGCTTTGCAACAACAAACTCAAATCTGTTCACCTTTGCAAGCAAGACAACATTTGGCCCAACTTGCAAACACTTGTTCAGGTAAAGTTACAAATATGTGTAAGTTTTATCAGTCGAATTGTAAACTCTTTAGGGGCAATGACTATATGTTAATATAACACCTAGCACTAGTGTAGGACACGTAATACTACTATAACACAATTATAAATAATAATAATAGTCCCACTGATTTCATTGGAACTGCATATGTGAGTTACAGGATCAGGCACAGTGCTGTGTACATCCTATTTATCCCTTAGATTCACGAAGAAAGCTGCTTGTTTTTAAACACACAATCTTTGTACTGATTGGAGCAAAAATGTCAGGTGCTTGGAACTGATCTTTTTATCAAAATAAAGAAGTTAACTGTTGGAAACTCAAACTCATTTTTTTCTTTCACAGTCATATGTTCTCATAGCAGATCTCTGTATTTAATACAAATTATCACTTTTTAAAAGTATAGGAGATTTATTTCATATTTTCTGCATGATGTTTCTGAGTGCTTAGAGGACTGAATTTCAGCTGTTAAATACAATCTAGTTAAACTGAATACCCACATTCTGGAGAGCATGTTCATAGCTGATTAAGGGCTAGATTCTAATATGCTTTCTCAAGTTGAATAGTACTTTACTCTACAAGGAGTCCCACAGAAGTCAATGGGCTATTTAAGGACTACAGAACATGAGATGGTGTGGCAGAATCTGGCCTGAAAAATAGCAAAATGAGAGTAAAATTATTATTCTTCCATTATGGATACGGAACTAACCAGTGCTAAATTACAGAAGTAATGCATACCATACGTGAAATTAAAGCTTCTAAAAGATCAGCTTTTAATAATTTGTGTGTTTTAAATTACTTTACTTATATTTGGTAATTAAGAGTTAGTGCACAAACTGGGGTTCTATGCATGCCTTTACACAACTCCTGTAAGGTGATATATAAATCTTACCTGCTATCCTATATGGAAACCAACAAGGACAGAATAAGCACCAAAGCAAATATGAGGTAGAAATGACTTTTTATTACTTTAGGTATTTCTAGATGTCAGATAAAAATGAGAACATTGCTAAAAATTTTGCAGAATGACAGCTGTGCCTTATGGATAACATTCTATAGTTTGATGTATGAGGCAGAAAATGTGAAAAATATTGTGAAGTACTACCTTGACATGATGATGGAAAGCCAGTGGAAGTGTACTAACACTGGAGAAATGTAATAGACCACCAATAAACAAGAAAGGAAGACTTTATCCCAGCCTACAAAAGTAACATGAAACTTGGCCTTCAAAAAAAATGTAAATCACAAACTTTCTATTTCATTCAATTCTAACTGGCCATATTTTGAAGCCTACGGTTAAAGATGTTCACCCTTGTAATTTTACTGGTATGGTAGCATTTTGTAGAATTGGCTATTATGTCTGTAAAATACAAAGAGATGATATATTTTTTCAAGCAGTCTTTACAGCATTATAGAATTCGCAACGTGTTCTAATGCCTACAGATAACACAGTATACTGGTTTAGGGATAAACAGGCAATAGTTATATACTTAAAATGCAGTATAAAATACCTAGCATGGTTTCATTCATTCAGGGCCTGCCTCAACTCTCACTGAAGTCAATGGAAAACTACAGACATGGCATCAAAATAATGGTAGGCCTTCTGAAAATTATTTAACCAATCCTGTTTCAAAATACAATAAAATGTACCTGCAGCTGCTCTGTGTGTGAGTGAGAGTGTGAGAGAATGAAAACAGGATGTAACCCAAAGTTTAACATGTATTCGTACATGTACCTGTGTTGAATTACCAATGCAGATACTAATATTATTTGTCCCTCTTTAAACAGAACCCACATCTTAAACAGTATAGTTTATTTGCCAAAGAGGTCAAATTGTCTGTATCTGCAATCATGACAATATTAGTATGTAGTGCAGAGAAAATATGTGACTCTGATCTCGCACCAATTTTATGCTGGTGTAACTCCATTAACATAAATGGAGCTACTCTACTTAGATCTGTTTTAACCATGCCAGCATTTTCTCCTGCTTAATGTTCACTTGAAATCAGGCTTTTCTTACCATTTATCTGAAGCTACAATTATGCCATTTTTAATCAGAGGAATACAATAGTAGAACATTTTTCCTCATTGTGAAATATTCACAAGTTTGAAGAAATCCTCACTGAAAAAATACACCCATGAAATTGCCACAGGCTAAAAAGCTATCATCAATAGAGGACTATATTCACAAAGGAGCTCAGTCATGGTGATGCTGAGCATTGCTGCCTCTAATTTTTAGGCACCTAAAAAAATCACTGGGATTCACAAAGTTTGAATTAGGCACCTAGGCTACCTATACCATGAATGGGAAGCACCTTAGAATGGGATTCAGAAAAGCCAGTGCTCCTTACCTAAACAAGCCAAAGGGAGGTGCCAGCTTCAGGGGCATGTCCTAAATCCATCCTTCTCAGGGAGTTTGGTGCCTTAGTCCAGGCAGGAGAGAGACTGCTTGTGATTCTCAACTGGAAACCCTCTCCTGGTGTTAGGCACCTATGCTGCTCTAGCAAGAAGCTGGGAAATAGGAGAACAGAAGGAGGAGGAGGAGGCACTCCTTCATAACTTTTAGCTTAGCAGTTAGGGTATTCACCTTGGATGTGGGAGACCCCAAGTCAAGTCACCCCTCCACCTGATGGGGAGAAGAGACTTGAACAGGAATCTGCCACTTCTCAGCTGAAGGCTGAGGCCCTGATGCTTACCAGATCTGGCCTCACAGGCATAAGGTGGAGGAATATCTATATTCCCTTGGTTTATGCATCACAAAATTCCTAAGGCTTAGGCATTCAGATGCCTGGAATGAGGCTGCAGCACAGATGCGCAGAAGCAAAAACAGACACGTAGGAAGGGTTACTACAAAAATTTAGGTGCCAAGCAAGTTTAGGTGCCTCCAGGGTTCAGCAGCAACTGACTGGGAATTTTGTGACTCCCAGTGGGGAGTGATTCTGGGGTTTAGGTGCCTAAAGTGGCAATTAGGCACTAGATCTTTTTGTGAATCTAGCCCATAAAGCAAGAATTGCAATATTTAGAGAATATATCAAAGAGAACAATCTTCCATTCCAGAACTTTAGGCAGTAGCCACAAAAGTGGACCATATCAGCATGCATATAAAGAAAAAGGGAAGAAAAATGGACAATATTCATACTCAGAAAACAATGATTCAATACTTTCACTTCAGAACCTACCTTATCTTCTATTTTTATCAAATTGTACCCATAATCATCTTTGGCATTGTCATAGTCAAAAATACATACATATACACACCCCTTGATCTTTAATTAATCTACATTTTGCAGAAAAACAGTAAAGATGCATAAAAACACTTAATGATATAAACTCAGCAATGATGTGTACCCAGCAAAGGTAAAGCTTCCTTCTCTAATTTTGTGTTACTTTATTAATATCAGGAAATATAAAAACCTTTTTGTATAGAAATTATATATTTCCTTTCATCTTCCAGATATCAGTCATGGTATATTCACTCTCCCACAAAGATGCCAAAGTTTCTAGTCAAGAGAAGTGAAACAGAAATAGTAGGAACTAATAAATAGGTAAGAATATTCCAAATTTTCTTCTAAATGTACAAAGACAGAGGTTGAATTTAACAAGGGAGGAGAAATTTATTTTCATAATGACCCACTCTCTTAGCACTGTGGGAAGGCTCAAATGTTCCTATTACCAGATTTTACAAAATTTCCCATCATCTCAAGTTTTCAGTGAGCAAACACATTACTCTTAAGTAAGATGCCTGCCAAAGAGTCCATATTATCAATTTGCATTTGTGATTCATTAATTTCAACATAAAGATCTTTCATATTCCACACTCTCAGTTCTCCATTCTGAGTCAACCATTTCTGACAAGATCTGATCCAAATATGGTGCAAATGAATTAAATTTGGAAAGATAACTTTCAGCTTATCTTTGTAAGTACCTCCTTTTGCTGGGCTTTATTTTTAGGGGCAGGATCCTGATTAGCTAACTGGACATCAGCCAACTCAGCAAGAGCAGGCAGTGACCATTAATGAATGTAAGAGGACAAAGGCAGCCTGTTCTTTATTCTGTAAGTCCCATTTGGTGTCACAGAACAGCCAACAGATATGGATTTGACAATCAAATTGTCATGCTTACCTTACAACTTTCTTTTAAATCCAGACTGCGGGCAGGTATAAGAGGCCACCATAAGGCATGTTAGCCCAAGCTAAGAATGAGCGGGAGATTTTTTAAATGCCCTGTAAAATCTGGGCAGCTAACTCCTGTTTTCTGCCTTTAAAAATCTCTCCCAATAACAATGCTAAGAAGCAAGAGAAAGTAACCCAACGATTAACAACCTATAGCTCCTTGACTTCTGGGGGTGAGTAATTCCATAGACTCCAATGGGACTACTCATATGGGTCAAGTTAAACACAAGGAGAAGTATTTTTAAGCTCAGAACCTACATTAGTCTGTGCAGAGCAATCACCCCTCCAGACAAAAATAAAACAGATATTTAATTATAAATAAATAAATAAACAATTCAATAGTAACATAATAGAGTTACGAAAATGGCAAGCAGACAAGCCAGAAAAGAGAATTAACCCCCCTGTTCCTTGTGACACACTCTGTGAGGGTCTCCTTGGAATTCAAATCTCTGACAGGACCCAGGAGCCACATAAAAGGCACCAAAGGCAAAAACAGGGGAAATTCAAAAACTCACCTGCCCAACACTCATATAATGTCACCTCTGGAAGAACTCAGAAACTAGAGGGATAGCAGATACTTTCATTCCTAGCACCAGTGTCAGTGGAAGGCTCGGAAAGGGGGATTTAATTATCACAGGGGTCAGCAACCTCTGGCACGCGGCTCAGTAGGGTAAGCACCCAGGTGGGCCGGGCCAGTTTGTTTACCTGCCACATCGGCAGGTTCAGCTGATTGCAGCTCCCACTGGCTGTGGTTCACAGCTTTCCACCACCCGCACTGGCCTGGGACAGCGAACCGCAGCCAGTGGTTTACAGTACATTGAAGGGAATAAAGTGTGCTCCCAATAGGTGTATCAGTGATCACACTTATTCTGTAGGCATGTGGATGACTCATCTTCCCTGAGACAAATTCCCCTCAGTCAGTTCCCTCATGACTGGCATAACTCTACCTCCTCCCCAAAACAGGGCTGAACCTAAATGACATTTTGGACTATGAAATAAGAATACTAGCAATGACAGAAAACTAATACTAACAATGATAGAAAACAATGATAGAAAAAATCAGGGAAATTGACTTATCATCATAGACACAATCCTGACTCCTGGGTTATTTAGTGAGATGCTAATACATTTGCTTTTCCTTCTGTTCTGACAGCACTTTCCTCACTGCCAGAGCAATTTGAACTGAAGGCTCTGAATTTACTCGTGTAATGTATGGATGTAATGTCACATATGTGCATGTGGCTAGTTGATTTTTGTAAACCTCTGGTGCCTCATCATACCTCGGATTTACATAGATAGCCAGATATTTACAGATGCTAGTGTAAATGACAACAAATATTTTAGCACAATATGATATGGTTTCAAGTAGACCTCTTCTAAATACTATACTAACTAAATATGCCACAGGGTAAAAGACAACACTAACTGAGCTGGCAATGTTAATGATTAAAATACTTAAATAAAAATAAAAATAAAAAGCAAACCCACAGATGTGAAAATCTGATCTCAGTTACATGAGAGAAAATCTGGAGGTCCCACTCTGATATCAATGAGGTTGCTTAGGACTTACACCAGTGAAACAAGAATATGACCCTCAATGATCAAATTAAAGATCGTGAGACAGAGCCATATCTTTAGCAAATGTAAATTGACTTAATTCTGTTAGCTTTAATACAGCCAGGCTGATTAACACTAACTGAGAATGTGGCTCAATTATTCTTACATATACAAGTTAAAAATTAGACCTGGTCAGAAAATGTCATTTCAATTTTATAAGAAATTTTGACTTTTGATATTTGTTTTTATTCTAATTAAAACATCAAAATTTCCTGCTGAAAGAAAATGCAAAAAAAAATTCAATTCAGAGCCATTCATTTTTTTTTCCATTTCAATAATGTTGAACATACAGAATATACAAGTATAACAATATTAAAATTAAATTTTAATATAAGTCAAAAATAAAAATAACAATCAAAACAAAATATTTTAATGTTATTAAAATTAAATAATTGTCAAAATCAAAAGCCATTGACTTTCACATTAACAATTTAGTAAAAAAGTCAACATTCTCCTTTCTAAGTGTTTCAATTTAGACAGAACTGCATTTTCCTATGGAAAATTGTTCCATCACAAAAAATTTTCAACCAGCTCTATTAAATGTACATGACAAATACAGGCATTGAAGAGAGAGAATTACTGGAATAATAGTTATAAGCCAACAGTAATTAGGAACAGCTTTTCTTCTTTTAAAACTAATTGAGTGCATCAGTATCCTTAGTGTTGTGTATCTTTTGAAACATAGTGAACTCTATTTGAGGCTAACCTATTCTTTATCTGTTTATAGAAATGGTCATAATGAAACATTACTGTGAATGGCTTTATTCCATTTATAACATAGTGTACATTGCTCCACCTCAGAGGGGGATATCCACTGCAAAAATTTAGCAAAGCTGAAGTGCAGATATGACTGATGTCTGCCTCCCAGCTGAAGAAGAATGGAAAATTGGCAAATGCCACATATACAAAATACTTTGATTTTCAGAGAGAGTTGGTTTTTAGTCATCTTTTTTGACATTTTCTCCTTAAGTTTCAAATTATTCCTTGGCACAAATTGCATGTTTGCCTAACATGCTCTGTTGTAAAGTCTGATTTGATCACATCTCTCGTAGGCTCTATCTTGAGGCAGCTGTAGTTATAAATAGGCCACAAGCATTGTTTACAATACAGACTAATCTGTGACTTGCATTGTCAAAAGAGCAAGTGAAAAGACTGAGAAATCACAACTTGGAATTTCATTCCAAGTACTCTAACGGGTCATTCAAGCTGCTGTTACTTTTTGCTTTTAAGATGGGTGAAAAATAGTAAAAGGCAATTTTAGCACATCTGATATTTGATATTAAAGTACAACTATAATCAGTTATTTCAAGGTCCGTTTTGTTGTGCATATGGGGCCTAACCATGGTTTTAAATGTAACCCTGTGTCAATGTTCAAGGCAATAGCACAGTTTGAGGTCTCATGCTTAGATCTCAAGCTTCGACGCTCCTGCAGATGTAAAAAATAATGTTTCCAATTACTGCTCTTAAAATTTACACCAGAGCAAAATAACTGCAGTTTTAGCCACAAACTATACTTCTGGGTAATGCCCCAGTAATCACCCCGCAAACACTTTCTCATTTGAATTGTGCCCCATTGTGTGAATAGACCCATTCAAATCAATATTAAAGACCACTCACATAGGTAAAGGCTTGCAGGTAAATCACTGAAACTTAGAGCAGGAAAGCTGAAGTCCTGATATTGATTCTTAGATCTGAAATAAAATAGTTGAGAGATTAAACCTGAAATGTAAGCATAAACGTAATCATAAGTTTCATTTCAAGTAAAGTTTTCAGTCAGGCTGGGAAAATTCAACTGCAAAGATTTGCCTGCAGGAAAAATGGTTGGCTAAAACTGTAGTACTTCAACTAAAGAGGAAGGATGTGTGAATAACTGTCAAATGTACAGTTCTGACAGGTTTCAGACCTGTTATTCTCTTCCCAACCAGAAAAAAAGGAAAGACAGACACCTATCCAGCTCCGATAAGGAAAATCTGGATCTCTCACATCCCTCAAAAGTGGAATTTCAGAGACAGTCTTTGAAATATAACAGGTTCTGTTCACAATACAGGGAGGGAAAAGAATCGGTGCTTCACATGTTTTGTGAATTGTATGACCAGCTGCATTGCATTAGTTTGTTTTATGTCAGCCAAACTCATTATTACAGGTGAGTGAACCATAAAAAATTCTTAGTCTATGAGCAATATCCTGAAGAACTGCACTGAACCCAAACGACAAATATGATCTCACTTCAAATGATTTTTAAATTACATACATACCATTACTCATGCATGGCACTGCTGCACATTTCCAGCCTTGATCCCCTCATGTTTTGTGCTTAGCTATTGTGATATATACATAATAATCTAGTACTGGGCGTGCTCAGGTTACAGGAGGGCAGATAAGAAATAAAGTTTCCTATTTGTTACTTTGGCAATTAAGGATATTTTAAATAAAAGGTGAGATCCTGCAAATGGTCTGCGCATGGAATTCCCATGGCTTCAGTAGAAGTACTGGTTATGGGTTGCTTACAGGATTGAGTTTATAGCCTAAATTGTGTGTTTCATTTTCCAGACAATGGATTAAAGAGAAAGGAGGAAAAACTTGCCTTCAAATTTTGATAGCTGAGAGTCCTTCAGCTTTGATATTACAAGGCCATTAAAATTTAACAGAGTTAAAATATTAAAGTCACCAGTAAAGCTACAGTACTCGTTCATCAAAATCTAAATCACAGCTAGTCAACAATGAATGTCTATTAAAATTCAAAGCAATGACATTAAAGAAACAAATTGAGAGGATCATTAGAAACAGATAAATATAACGATAAGGGCTGCTAAAATTATTTCACTAAACTTGATGAACTGTTTATAATTAATCATAGAAACATAGGACTGGAAAGGACCTCAAGAGATCATCTAGTCCAGTGATCTGCACTAATGGCTGGACTAAATATTATCTAGATCATCCCTGACAGCTGTTCATCTAACCTGCTCTTAAAAATCTCCAATGATGGAGATTCCACAACCTCCATGGGCAATTTATTCTAGTACTTAACCACCCTCACAGTGAGGACATTTTTCCAAATGTCCAACCTAAACTGCCCTTGCTGCAATTTAAGCCCCTTGCTTCTTGTCCTATCCTCACAGGTTAGGAGAATAATTTTCTCCTCCTCCTTGTAACAATCTTTTATGTATTTGAAAACTGTTATAATGTCTGCTCTCAGTCTTCTCTTCTCCAGACTAAACAAACCCAGTTTTTTCCAATCTTCCCTCATAGGTCATGTTTTCTAGACCTTTAATAATGTTTGTTGTTTTTCTCTGGACTTTATCCAATTTGTGCACACCTTTCCTGAAATGTGGTGCCCAGAACAGGACACAATACTTTAGTTGAGACCTAATGAACACGGAGGCAAGCGGAAGAATTACTTCTCGTGTCTTGCGTACAACACTCCTGCTAATGTATCTCAGAAGGACATTTGCTTTTCTTGTGACAGTGTTACATTTTGACTCATATTTAGCTTGTGATCCACTATGACTCCCAGATCCCTTTCTACAGTACTCCTTCCTAGGCAGTCATTTCCCATTTTGCATGCATGCAAATGATTGTTCCTTCCTAAGTGGAGTACTTTGCATTTGTCCCTATTTCATTTGTCATCCTATTTACTTTAGACCAGTGGTTCTCAAAGCTGGTCCACCACTTGTTCAGGGAAAGTCCCTGGCGGGCTGGTCCGGTTAGTTTGTTTACCTGCCCTGTCCACAGGTTTGGCTGATCATGGTTCCCAATGGCGGCGGTTAGTCGCTCCAGGCCAATGGGGACTGCAGGAAGTGGTGCGGGCAGAGGGATCTGCTGGCCACCCTTCCCACAGCCCCCATTGGACTGCAGCTGTGAACCGCAGCCAATGGAGCCGCAATCGGCTGAACCTGTGGATGAGGCAGGTAAACAAACCGTCCCAGCTCGCCAGGGGGCTTACCCTGAACAAGCGGCAGAACAACTTGAGAATCACTGCTTAGACCATTTCTCCAGTTTGTCCAGATTCATTTGAATTTTAATCCTATCCTCCAAAGCACTTGCATCCCCTCCCAGCTTGGTATCATCTGGAAACTTTAGAAGTGCACTCTCTCAAATTCCCAGTTCTCAAATTGGGGGTCGGGACTCCTCCGAGGGTCACAAAGTTATTACATGGGGGGTCGTGAGCTGTCAGCCTCCACCCCAAACCCTGCTCTGCATCCAGCATTTATAATGGTGTTAAATATATAAGATGTGTCACACTCAGAGGCTTGCTGTTTGAAAGGGGTCACCAGTACAAAAGCTGGAGAACCAATGCACTATACTATTATCTAAATGATTGATGAAAAACAGGACCCAGAACTGATCCCTCTAGAAACCCACTCAATATGCCCTTCGAGCTTGACTCAACTACTGATTACTACTTTCTGAAAATGGTTTTCCAACCAGTTATGCACCCACCTTATAGTAGCTCCATCAAGGTTGTATTTCCCTAGTTTTTTTAATGTATGGTCTCCTTCTTGTATACATTTCATTGTTGGGATGTATTTCAGAGAACTTAGGCTTCAAAAATATAACAAGATGGAGCTTTTCTTAGCATCTGGTGATCAGTGAATAATAAAAGTAAACAAAATTCAATGAATATTTTTGTAATTTATATATTGTACAGTAATTACAAATATATACATTTATGTAGTACTTGTATTCACTAATTCCTGTTTCTCTGTTACTAGTGCCTTTTCCTCTGTTTTACAAACCATTTTAAACTGAAATAAATAACCAGGCTTTGTTTTTAAGTCTTAGCCCTGATGCTTTTAAAAGCAGAAACCATCAGTATGGTTAAGTTCTCCTCTTCTAGTGAGCATGCACCACACATCAGTTTTGGTACAATGGAGAGAGTGTATAGTCTGCCCTGTTATGTGTGTGTTTTCCTGTGTTCTTTAATTAACATATAAAATATGTAGTCAATTTCAATTCAAATCCCTTGCTGTCATGAACAGGTGGCTTACCCAGATGGAAAACTCAATGAATTTGATTGAGGTCCCAATAGGAGTAGCAGAAGTAAATGCAGTGGATAGGGCAACGGATTCTAAGTACTCCTCTTGCTGTTCCCACACCAAGTTTCCATATGTCACCAGCAGAGCACTTTCAGACTTGAGAAACAAAGCTAGGAAGACAATCTCATTTTTCTTGCCACAATATTCAGATATTCACCACTAAAAATTCATCTCTCCAGGAAGGGGGCGGGTGGGAATTGGCTATAGCTCTAAAGGCAGTCACTTTTTGTTCAAAACATTTTTACCACATCTATAGGAACCACTGCTGTCCAATGATTATATGAGGGACCCAAACGGCTATAATCCCATCCATGACACTTACACACTCTGAGATCTAGAATAAATTATATGCATCTTATTTTATATATACAAATAACCAGCAATATGCAGTTAAATAAAGGTTTATCTTCACACAAATCATGCACACTCTGCTCCTGAAAAGTTGGCTTTAAATTCCTCTGTGCATCAATTCCCAATAAATAAAACAGAGATAATAATAGTTCTCAGACCTGGGTGCTTGTTTGGTTGTTTGAAGGACCATGTGCTGTGGCTGGCAGTTGGAAGCTGTGAGCTTCAAAGTAAGGTTTGAAAGCTAGAAGCCTCTGTTAATTGGCTGAGCCTTAGTGGGCAGGGCTATCAAGAAGGCCAGGGCTTTATAAAGCAGAGCACAAGTGACCAGGGGCTGCTAACAGGGAGTTTTGCAAGGGGACCTTGGAAGGGGAAGTGGAAGGGGGCAAGGTTTGGTTCCTGTTCTTTAAAACCTGTAAACTAAATTACATTCAAAACTTCTTGATTTAAACAAAAACCCTTTTCCTTAACTAGGTAGCTGCAGAAGACAATGCAGGCAGAAGCCCAGCAGCAGAGGGGGCTATCAAATTTATTGTGCTGAGTGCAGCATGTATGATTACCTGCCCTGTGGGTGGGTGGCGTATGTGTGCATTCGGTGAAAGGAGCTCCTGGCCCTCAGAGACCGTGTATGGACTTTGGAGGCCAGGGTGGCGGAACTGGAGGAGCTAAGGGAGGCAGAGAGTATGTTGAAGAGGCTTTCCAGGACACTGTAGAATTGGTCCCACATCCACTCAGACAGTCTCTCGTGCTGTTGAGGAGGATGAAAGGCCCAGGGAAGCAGAGCAGTCAACGGGAGCAGAGGGAAACCTTCCCATAGTTGGGACCCCTCCTTCCAGATGGTGTTAGGGTACCCTCTCCCACTGAAGTTACCTCTCCGGGGCAGGGAACTCCAGTTTACTAGGAAAAGGCAGGTGTTAGTAATGGGAGATTCGATCATTAGAAACATAGATAGCTGGGTTTGTGATGACCAGGAAAATCATATGGTGACTTGCCTGCCTGGTGCAAAGGTTGCAGATCTCTTGAGGATCTGGATAGACTTATGTGTAGTGCTGGGGAGGAGCCAATGACCATGGTACCAATGACATAGGAAAGGGTAGGAGAGATGTCCTGGAGGCCAAATTTAGGCTGTTAGGGAAGAGACTGAAATCCAGGACCTCTATGGTGGCATCTCAGAAATGCTCCCAGTTCCACGTGAAAGGCCAGGCAGGCAGGCAGATCTTCAGAGTCTCAATGTGGATGAGATGATGGTGTAGAGAGGAGAGGTTTAGATTCATTAGGAACTGGGGAAACTTTTGAGATGAGGGCAACCTATACAGGAGAGTGGGGCTCCACCTAACCAAAGTGGAACCAGACTTGCTGGCACTAAACATTAAAAAGGTTGCAGAGTAGTTTTGAACTAGGAGATGGGGGAAAGCCAACTGCTGCAGAGGAGTACGTGGATCGGACAGAGACTTCTCTTAGAGGAGAGTCTATTGATAGAGATTCTCAAGGTTATAGTCAGGGGCAGGGGATGGAAGAGGTATATGTAAGGGCCAGATCAGACGAGAACAGTCACATAAAGAATCAGACATATCAGAAAACGACAGACAAATAAAGAGTGACAAGCTTTTAAAGTGTTTGTACACAAATGCTAGAAGTCTAAATAATAAGATGAGTGAACTAGAGTGCCTCATGATAAAGGAGGATATTGATATAATAGGCATCACAGAAACCTGGTGGACTGAGGACAATCAATGGGACACAATCATTCTGGGGTACAGAATATATCGGAAGGACAGAACAGGTCATGCGGGAGGTGGAGGGGGAATGGCACTATATGTGAAAGAAAATATAGAATCAAATGAATAAAAATTCTTAAGTGAATCCACATGATTCCATAGAATCTCTATGGATCAGTATTTTCACGCTCTAATAAGAATATAACATTAGGGATCTATTATCGACCACCTGACCGGGACAGTGATAGTGATGATGAAATGCTAAGAGAAATTAGAGAGGCTATCAAAATTAAGAAGTCAATAATAGTGGAAGATTTCAATTATCCCCATATTGACTGGGAACATGTCACCTCAGCACAAAATGCAGAGACAAAATTTCTCGATACTTTAAATGACTGCTTCTTGGAACAGCTGGTATGGGAACCTGCAAGGGAAGAGGCAACTCTCGATTTAGTCCTGAGTGGAGTGCAGGAGCTGGTCCAAGAGGTAACTATAACAGGACTGCTTGGAAATAGTGACCATAATATAATAACATTTAACATCCCCTGTGGTGGGAAAGAACACCTCAACAGCCCAACACTAATTTCAAAAAGGAGGAACTATGCAAAATGAAGGGTTTAGTTAACAGAAATTAAAAGGTACAGAGACTTAAAGGGAAATCCCTGCAAGCTGCTTGGATGCTTTTAAAAGACCCATAATAGAGGGCCCACTTAAATGTATACCCATATTAAGAAACACAGTAAAAGAACTAAAAAAGAGCCACTGTGGCTTAACAACCATGTAAAAGAAGCAGTGAGAGATAAAAAAAGAAGTGGAAGTCAAATCTTAGTGAGGTAAATAGAAAGGAGCATAAACACTGCCAAATTAAGTGTGAATATTAATAAGAAAAGCCAAAGAGGAGTCTGAAGAACGGCTAGCAAAAACTCAACAGTTATAACAAAATGTTTTTTAAGTACATCAGAAGAAGGAAGCCTGCTAAACAACCAGTGTGGCCCCTGGATAATCGAGATACAAAAGGAGCGCTTAAAGATGATAAAGTAATTGCGGAGAAACTAAATGGATTATTTGCTTTAGTCTTCATGGCTGAGGATGTTGGGGAGATTCCCAAACCTGAGCCGACTTTTGTAGGTGACAAATCTGAGGAACTGTCACAGATTGAAGTATCACTAGAGGAGGTTTTGGAATTAATTGATAAACTTAACATTAACAAGTCATCGGGACCAGATAGCATCCACCCAAGAGTTCTGAAAGAACTCAGATGTGAAATTGTGGAACTATTAACTATGGTTTGTAACCTGGCCTTTAAATCGGCTTCTGTACCCAATGACTGGAAGTTAGCTAATGTAACGTCAGTGTTTAAAAAGGGCTCTAGAGGTGATCCTGGCAATTACAGACCGATAAGTCTAATGTCAGTACCAGACAAATTAGTCGAAACAATAGTAATGAATAAAATTGTCAGACACATAGAAGAACATAAATTGTTGGGCAAAAGTCAACATGGTTTCTGTAAAGGGAAATTGTGTCTTACTAATCTATTAGAGTTCTTTGAAGGGGTCAACAAACATATGGACAAGTGGGATCCAGTGGACATAATATACTTAGATTTCCAGAAAGCCTATGACAAGGTCCCTCACCAAAGGCTCTAATGTAAATTAAGTTGTCATAGAATAAAAGGGAAGGTCCTTTCATGGATTGAGAGCTGGTTAAAAGGGTAGGAATAAATGGTAAATTCTCAGAATGCAGAGAGGTAACTGGTGGTGTTCCCCAAGGGTCAGTCATAGGCCCAATCCTATTCAACTTATTCATAAATGATCTGGAGAAAGGGTAAAAAGTGATGGTGGCAAAGTTTGCAGATGATACTAAACTGCTCAAGATAGTTAAGACCAAGCAGATTGTGAAGAACTTCAAAAAGATTTCACAAAACTAAGTGATTGGGCAACAAAATGGCAAATGAAATTTAAATGTGGATAAATGTAAAGTAATGCACATTGGAAAGCATAACTCCAACTATACATACAATATGATGAGGGCTAATTTAGCTACAACAGATCAGGAAAAAGATCTTGGAGTCACTTTGGATAGTTCTCAGAAGATGTCCATGTAGTGTGCAGAGACGATCAAAAAAGCAAACAGGATGTTAGGAGTCATTAAAAAGGAGATAGAGAATAAGATGGAGAATATATTATTGCCCTTATATAAATCGATAGTAAGCCCACATCTTGAATACTGTGTACAGATGTGGTCTCCTCATCTCAAAAAAAGATATACCGGCACTAGAAAAGGTTCAGAGAAGGGCAACTAAAATGAGTAGGGGTTTGGAACGGGTCCCATATGAGGAGAGTTTAAAGAGACTAGGACTTTTCAGCTTGCAAATGGGGAGACTAAGGGAGGATATGATAGAGGTATATAAAATCATGAGTGATGTGGAGAAAATAGATAAGGAAAAGTTATTTACTTATTCCCATTATACAAGAACTAGGGCCACCAAATGAAATTAATGGGCAGCAGATTTAAAACAAATAAAAGGAAGTTCTTCTTCACACAGGTACAGTCCACTTGTGGAACTCCCTGCCTGAGGAGTTGTGGAGCTAGGACTATAATAGTGTTTAAAAGAGAACTGGATAAATTCATGGAGGTTAAGTCCATAGCCAGGATGGGTAAGGAATGGTGTCCCTGGCCTCTGTTTGTCAGAGGATGGAGATGGATGGCAAGCAGGAAAGAGATCACTTGATCATTACCTGTTAGGTTCACTCCTTCTGGAGCACCTGGCACTGGCCACTGTCGATAGACAGGGCACTGGGATAGATGAACCTTTGGTCTGACCCAGTACGGCTGTTCTTTGTTCTGTGATAATTAATGAGTTCATTTTATAAAGTGCTTTGAGATCCTTGAGTGGAAAGCACTATTGAAGTGTGCAGTATTAAAAAATAATCATCCTCATTTTTTCTGTGAGCAGTAATGGATCAGAGATTGATGTTTTCATTCACTTTGAATTACATGTGTTAAAGTTTTAATAAATGGAAATCTTAATATTTGTTCTCTCTTGAAGAGATTGGCTGATCATTTATCCAATAGTAATTTCCTTGCCCTGTGCCAAATCCTGAGGCATTTATTTAGTTTTTATTCAATCTTTACGTAGGCAGAATTATTGACTTCTTTTGGAGTTAGCCTGAGTAAGGAAGGGTAAAAACTGAAAGAAAACATCAATGGTTGGCCAACTGCAAAGTGTATTTGGATTTTCTTTGGGTTAATTGATACCAAGTTCTGAATGCAAAAACCTAGCTGCCTACTCATACCCAATCAATCTTGTAAAATTGATAATTCTGCAAAATTATGTGGGGAAATACTAGAGAAACCCAGGGGATAATAAGACAGAGAATGAGTCAAATGCATCTGAATTCTTCTGACTTGTACGTTTAAATCCTATCCTCAGAACAACAGGCAGTCCTGCGGAATGTCAGCAGCATAAAAGAGACTATACAAAATACACTTTGCAGATAGTTAAATTTTGTTTATTGATATACTGTAGAGAGCCATTAAGTAATAGGATCCATAAAATGAACCATAAGAACATTTCTGAGTTATGTAACAAACTACTTCACAGCAACAGACATAAGTTCTTCTCCTTTCCAACCTTGTCCCATCAGTTGGGTCAGTGGCTCTTTTCTTCATCTCCAAGTGTTCATGACAAGTGTATCTACTAATCTGACACCAACTTTCTTCATGTACTCTTCAACATTTCGAACCACTTTTTTTTTAGATCTCTCCTCATGGTTTGTCCTGTGACTTCAAGTTCTTGTATTCTGTTGCCACATATCATCTCATCATCTGCAATGACCCAGGTCATCTCAGCTGATACTCCTATTTTTCCATGAAGGGGGCTACGTGCATCATGGCTCATACATTTCATTGTGTAACAGATCAGCGCTCGATCTTAACCAGCATCCGACCTGAGTATTCTCATTTTGGCAGCATGGACCATTATTCTTCTTTCTCTCTTGGTTGGCCAACATTCTGATGCTTACTTCATGTCTGGTCTAATTGCCCTTAGTTTACTTGGCAATTGCTATCACAGAATGTCATAAACAGATAGTTAAGGGTTAATGCCTCTTGTACCTGTAAAGGGTTAAGAAGTTCACCTAGCCTAGCTAACACCTGACCAGAGGAACCAATGGGGGAACAAGATATTTCAAAAGGAAGGAGGGAAGTTTTCCTTAGTTTAGTCAGTTTCAGTTTCAGCCTGAGTGAAAAAGATCAAGGAACCAGCCTCTTATCAGAGTACTAAGTTTTAGAAAGGGATAAATAGGTTTATGTTTATTTTCTTTGGAACTTGTCTTCGTACCATTAAGGGAATTATCACATTTGGGTATTCTTGTGTGTATTAAGATTTTTGCCCAGGGGAACATCCTCTGTGTTTGGAATCTGTTGTCTGTGAGAGTAGCTGGTATGCTAATCTCTCCCAGAGAGTTTTCTTTTACCTTCCTTTTCTTTAATTAAAAGCCTTTTCTTAATACCTGGTTGATTTTTTCCTTGTTTTTTAGATCCAATGGGGTTGGATCTGGATCCACCAGGAGTTGGTGGGAGAAAGGAGGGGGGATGGTTAATTTCTCCTTGTTTTAAGATCCAAGGGGTTTGGATCTGTGTTTACCAGGAAATTGGTGAAGTTCCTGAAGGCTACCCAGGGAAGAAAAGTAGTGCTTGGGGGTGGTGGCAGCGGTACCAGATCTAAGCTGGTAATTAAGCTTAGAACTGTCCATGCAGGTCCTCACATCTGTACCCTAAAGTTTAGAACGGGGAAGGAACTTTGACACAGAATTCCTGTCATCTCCCTCCATTTGCACCAAGTGCTCTTTATGCAGCTTCTACTGCCCACATCCACATTCCTATCCTGGCTCAACACAAAAATAGAGGTATTTAACTTGCTGTGTACACTATCCAGTTTTACTGGCTTCTCATCCCTCATAATGAAGCATCACATGTCTTCCATGTTTTGTTGGCTGATATGTAATCCAATTTCCTCAAATGCAGCCCTCTGTAGTTTGAGGTCCCTTTCTAATTTGTATTTATCTACACAGCACAATATAAAATCATCAGTTAAAAGACTGCCCTATAGAGTCTTTCCCCTTATCTGATGCATCAACATGTCCATTACAATCAAAAGTAGGAATGGGTGTCATTTTGTTCCTTGGTGTAGACCTAGTTAAGTATAAGTTTCCTATTCTTTGAAAAACTTTAGCTTCAACCTTCCCACTTCACACACCTCCAGTCGACAGACCCAAATTTTCTGACTGTTCTCTGGAAAAGGGTATCTTAGACTCGCAACCTCCCCTCACCCCCCTAAAATAAAAATAAAAGGCACAACTCTAATGGAAAAGTTCATCGTAATGATTACCCCAGGAAAAACAAGGATAAAAGTTCAGCAAGTAAAACTGCAGTGTAATCAATTTCAATTTAGGTCTGACTCTTCAGTCACTAACATACCTATCACTATCTTTCTCAGTTTTCTGAGCAGTTGACTCTGTACTGACCATAAATATTCAAGGTGAAATTCTGGCTCCACTCGAGTCAGTGGCAAAATTCCCATACTAAAAACAGCAGAAGTTTCAGTGTTGTAAGTTTTCACTGAATGATCAGCTCATGTTGTAATCTTGACTGATAAAACTGTCTAAGCCAATTCCTGGAAACTGTTGCCCAAGTGAGCCATTGAAGAAAAGGTGGCATATACTCTAATGCATTTTTCAGTGGGATTATCATTGGATCTTCAAACTGAAACAGCACCAGGCAAAAATATTTTCACTTTATTTTTTACCCTTCTAGGGTCTGAAAGCCAGTGGTTTCTGCATAGGAAATGCCCATATTTTCCTACACCTGCTGCTGTTTCTTTACACTGTTTGATTGCCCCCAGTGCATTCTTGCAAACACTGTCTCCACGCTCCAGAGAAATTTCCTGCTATGCCAGAGAATTTCCCCTTGCTTCTGTTCTTTCCACCCCTCTTCCTCTTCTCTCACTAATGAGAGAACAGTGAGTATTCACACTCTGCCCTATGGGAAGAAGTATCATTGTGAGTTTACAAGGCAATCTCAGTCACTTTTGTTATGAGTAATTCTACCCTCCCAGCCCCAGTCTCCCATCCAACAAGCCACAGAGACCACAATTACTCACTTTCTTGATCACTAACCCTGGAGAGGGCCTTAATGTTTTTTTGTGAAACCTCTGAGACCTTGAAATTTCAAAGTTTGACAGCATGAAACTCCCAGTGTCCAAATGGTTATCAGTGCACAATTCCATCCGCGTCTCCATGGATTTTATAATCTCTACTTCCTTGCCCTTCTTTATGTGAAATCATTTTTTGCCAGAGGCTAGTACAACAAAGTCATCTTTCCACCCAAGAACAAAATCTAGTAGTCATTCAAGATATATTAAATGTTTGTATGTCTATGAAACTGTCTGACTATAGGAAAGACATATATTTGAGCTATTTAATTTAGACACAAAAATGGCCAATAAGTAAGAAAAAACACAAACACAACACTCCAGCTCCTTAACAGATAATATTTCTTTGGCTTCCTGACAGCTCGAGTCTTGTATGATGACAATCACCTAATGGTGTCCTTAGGACTTTGAACTGTCCACGCTAAAAGAACAAAGAAAAGTAATTTGACATAGGTCTAGGAAACTAGTATTTGAATATTAGAGTTGAGTCCAATAATTCACAAACAAACAATTTTCCTTTTAACTCAGTCTTACTATTATAGAGAAAAACTCCCTCTGACCTCAACAATTTCAATCAGTTTGTCCAGAAAAGGATGGAGTAAAAACGAATAAGGACCTTAGCATGAGACACTAGTGAAGTTGTAGTGAAAGTAATGTGGGGGTGTGTTGGATTGTCTCCACTCTATAACAGCATTTGAAGTATTGCAGAAGTTATTGTAAATGTACATGCCATGTTAAACTCCTGAATTAAAAAGCATTGAAAGTATGCAGAAGTTATTGTAAATGTACATGCCATGTTAAACTCCTGAATTAAAAATACTACTTTGAAATCAATCTGAGTGTTTTGGACACCATCCTGTAGTATTTCTCAGGCAAAATTCCAATTAATTGCTGGAGAAGGCCCTCAATATGACAGTCTCAGCCTCTAGTAGTCTAAAAGAAGATACACTATAAACACTACTGTTCCTAATTCTTTACCTGATGAAGGTTGTCCTTTATCTCAAGCAATAGAATCTGTTTGTTTGTTTTAAATAGGTCATGAATTTCATTACCAGTGTCCATATCTATAGATAGATTTTGTTGTCCCTCTACTGTGCACAACCTTAAATTACACTAGGCAGGTAGAAAGCATCTGTTGCACAAATACAGTGTTTTCTGACATATATCAAGGTTGTTAGATTATTTTGACCATGTTTGATTACTTTCTAGCTTGTCATGTTGAACTATTCAATGTCTGGCAGCACAGCAAGATGTGACTGATGTCATGGTAATACTACACACATCATTTAAAGCAAAGCAGTTAAACTTACTCTTGAGATATCCAAATCATGTTTTTAAATTAGGGCTCGTGGACTAGCACAAGTTAGCTAGGGCCATATACTACCCTTGATCCAGCACAGACACCCCACTGTCATCAACAGGAACTTTGCATGAAGATCAAGGCTACAATATGACTTTTGTTTAATAAAGCTTTTGGGACTAGATCCTGTTCTTAGAGAAGTTAACAGAAAAAGTCCTTGAATGGAAGCATGACTGGCCCATGAGTGGAAGTTAATGTTATATTTGATGACAAGTAGGAAAGTGCTACCATCTATACTTTCTGCTTCTGTCAGCCCTCTGCCCCAGAGTCTTTTACAGCTCTCCTTTTTCCCCTCTTCATTTTCGGATTCTCCTTAATTGGTCCCTTCTGTCTTCTTCTTTTCTCTCTGTTCTTCCTATAAGAGGACCTTACTTGAAATCTGACACTGGGAACATAAGAACAGCCATACTGGGTCAGACCAATGGTCTATCGAGCTCAGTATTCTGTTTCCCAGCAAACCAATGCCAGGTGCTTCAGAGGGAATGATCAGAACAGGCAATCATCAAGTGATCCCTCTCTGTCATCCACTCCCAGCTTCTGGCGAACAGAGGCTAGGAACACTCAGAGCATGGGTTGCATCCTTGGCTATCCTCCATGAAGTTATCTAGTTCTTGTTTGAACCCTGGATAGTTTTGGCCTTCACAACATCCTCTGGCAAAGAGTTCCACAACTTCACTGTGTGGTGTGTGAAGAAGTGCTTCATTATGTTTGTTTTAAACCTGCTGCGTATTAATTTTCATTGGGTGGTCCCTAGTTCTTGTATTATGGGAATAAGTAAATAACTTTTCCTTATCTACTTTCCACTCACATCATGATTTTATACACCTCTATCACATCTCCCTTAGTCTCCTCTTTTCCAAGCTGAAAAGTCCCAATCATTTTAATCTCTCCTATGGAAGCTGTTCCATACCCTAATCATGTTTGTTGCCCTTCTCTGTACCTTTTCCAATTCCAATACATCTTTTTTGAAATGGGGCATCCAGATCTGCATCTAGTATTCAAGATATGGGCATACCATGGATTTATATAGAGGCAATGTGATATTTTCTATTTTATTATCTATCCCTTTCCTAATGATTCCCAACATTCTGTTAGCTTTTTTGACTGCTGCTGCACACTGAGCTTCAATTCCTCCCTTCAGCAATTCCCATTCTCCCTACTCCAAGCCTTATTCTCATGAGCTCCCACTGTGAGGCTGTGGCTAAAAGGGCTAATCCAATCTTTGGATAGATATGTTTACATGCGGATTACTGAATACGACTCGAAAGCTGGTACTGGAGTCCTGTGACCAGTTCTGGTATCCACACTTTTAAATGGATGTTGAAAAATTGAAGGAGATTCAGAAAAAAAAAAGGCTCAAGAATTATTAAGGTCTGGAAAACATAATTTACAGTGAAAGAGACTAAAGGAGCTTAATCTTTTTAGTTTACTGAAGAGATGAATAGAGACTTGATCATGCTCTAAGTACCTAGGTAGGGAGAAGATACCTGATGCAGAAGAGCTATTAGTCTAACAGACACAGGCTTATCAAATCCAATGGCTGGAAGTTGAAACCAGAAAAAAATCACACTAGAAATAATAATGCTAAGGGCTGTGCACTTTTTTCTAGAATAGTTGAGGAAGATTTATGCCTTCTCTATCACAGTCCCCTATATCTACTGCTGAGTCCAAAAAGTGTAGATCTAAAAACTTTCAGTTTGTGAATTTTTCCACATGGAAGTCTCCTCCCTACCTCATGGGCTTGCTACAGTTTGCAGGAGGAAAGCCACACTGTAACTGGCTTCTGAAAAGGTTCTGTCCTTCTCAGATCTCATATAAAACCTTGATTTACACTTCTGACCCTCAGTACAAAAATAAGGACAATTCTACACCAAACTAAAGGGTGAGTTAGGGTCAGGGTACAAGAGTGGAGTAGTGGCATTTCACAGAATCTGCCATTGTTGGGATCCTCTGATCCTTCATTGTCATGGAGGTGTGCACTAGGGATTCTAGGGGCTGTGTTATGTAGGAAGTTTAAACTAGATTATCATAGTACTCCCTTTTGGATTATTGCCAGACTGTAGTGAGGTATTACCATTCTGGCTCTTTTCAAGACTAGCCAATGGACAGCATGGCGCACAGAGCTATTAGCTTTCTGAAATGGGCTGTCACAGACACCGTGTTTTCAGCGCCAAATGATTTTTGACATTTAATTTGAAACCCAAGATACCTGGAAGTGTAACTATCCAAGAGTAATTTTGATAAGCACCAGAGCATTCCATTTGGTGGAATGGATTTTTCTAGTGGTTTTAAATAAATGAAAAAGATACTCTATGGCAGGTGTCTCAGATTTAGGCATAGTACATTTTCTTCAATAAAATATTCAGTCTCTTTTAGCATTGATTTTGTTACTTGATCCTACTCCATCTGGGTTTCATTTCATTTGTTTCTTTGTTTGAAGAACTGATTAAAATATGCACAGATTTAGCAAAGCACCTAGTTTTCTTCATCACTTCATAAGCTATTATTGGGGTCGGTGGGACTGAATTGTTCAGAGAGATGTTTCTTTTGGATGCACCACTGGGATCAGTTAAAAAAATGTACAATATGAGGTGGCACATTTAGTATGCATAAAAGTGAATTTAAGATGGCATAATGCAGTTATATACTTTGGCTCTGACCCAAATCTCCCATTCCTTTCAAAATGTAGGAGGTCAGACACTCTTTAAGCAATCTCCAGAATTGTCAGCCCCCATAGTTTATTATTAACCTGCAATATCTCCTTCTATTCCATCCCTGTTAGCTTTAAGAAATAATTAATTGGTTTTAGAGGAAAATTACAAGTGTCCTAATTCCTAACACAAAATTGATTTAACAGACTGCCCATCCACTTTGCTTCTGCTGTAAATCATTCCAGAATCTAAAGTAATCACTTATCACTGAATATAGATAAGAGAACACCTGAACAAATGTAACTTGTGCATTTCATGTTCTTTGACTACTTGACTGCACAATCAACTTTGAATTAATGTAGATGTTTACAATTAATTTCAGAGGGCTAGAATGTGGCTTGGGCTACACGCCCGCATAAGTGAGTAAAATCTACCCTTATGCCACTTCATGTATGTTCAAGCATAAAAATGAGAGATCCAAGGCATTGCAACATTCAGATGTTATTCCTTCCTCCACATATGCCATTCTCCTTCATCAGGCACTTCTTGAAAGCACAGGTCTGAGTTCCTATACACGATCATATTATATGGCTCCCTGCTGACCTGCCTAACTCCACCTTTGTAGAAGTTGGGTGGGGATTGGGTGGATGCTTAACTCCACATCTAAACTTGTTGGTCAGTTCAGCTAAACCACTGAAAGGGGTATCAAAAATCATTCCTAGTGAATACCAGCATACACAGAAAGCTTTAGATACAGCATATAACGTGAAAGTGGTATCTTGTGACTTAACCTACAATTACTCAGAGGAAAGGTCAACGCTGAAGATTGTGGTGCTGTTTTAACTGCAGCTAATTGAATGTCAGTTAACTAACACCTTTAAAAATGTTAATTGAAATGTTTCACAACTGTTCGTAGCTTATGCTAAATTGAACCTTAGGGTAAATCCCCAATGTCTGGCAATCAAGTTGAGCTAAAACAGGACCATGAACTCTAATCTAAACATACCCTTTACTGGGATAGATTTTGCCAGCCTTACTGATGTTGAGTAGCACCTTACAGCTACTCAGTATTCAAGGGTGGCAGAATGTGGGGACCAGAAAACACCAGAGGAACGTAGACAAATTAGAAGATTGGGCCAAAAGAATCTGATGAGGTTCAACAAGGACAAGTGAAGAGTCCTGCACTTAGAACAGAAGAATCCCATGCACTGCTACGGACTAGGGACCGATAGTTATGCAGCAGTTCTGCAGAAAAGGACCTAGGAGTTGACAAAAACCCTTGACTGGGATGATTTAGTTGGTGTTGGTCCTGCTTTGATCAGGGGGTTGGACAAGATAACCTCCTGAGGTCCCTTCCAATCCTGATATTCTATGATTCTAATGTGGCAGGGGTGGAGATGGAAGTGTTACACATTCAGAGATGTGGCATTATATATTCACATTCATGTAGCTGCAATTTAAGAATTAATTTTATATAAATGTTGAAACTTCCTTCATGACGCTTTAGGCAACAAATTAGCCTTTCATTTAAAAAAAAAAGTCATTATTTGAACTACGGTAGCACTGAGACCAGTTGTGTGTGCAGGAGGAAAAAGGTTTCATTGTCTAACAGAGACCTAATTAAGAAATTGAGCACATGAAATCAAGTGAAGCATGTAAATAAATTCTATAGTACTTAAACACAAGGGTCCACTATTATCAATAAGGGAAATTTCCCCACATCAATACTTAAGTGCAGCATTTTCCTGAGCCCATGTAATAGAAGACACAAGTTTGTGCTTAGGCACCTAAAGCACAAATCAGCTACATGAAGATATCTGTTGTTATATCTCAGATCAAGACTACTTGCTTCTCAAAGAGCAGTATTCAGAACCCATCCCTCTCAACCCCTTAAACTTCAGTAAAGAATTTCAAAACCCTTATTAATTAGAACAGTTCACAATGAAAGGGTTCAGGGGGTGAACCATGATAACTGTGACAACCTCAATAGGTTATGAAATGGAACATCTCATGGCAACTGTGACTCTATGGTCTATGAATTCAATTGTTTTCTGTTCCTCTGCCAGTTAAAATAGCAATTTAAAATAAAATCTATTCCAAATGCTATTAGTTTGACACATGGAATTTGAATAGAAGTTAGCAATAAATACTCCATTGTTTTCCAGTGAAATACTGAATAAATAGCAGAAATTGCAAGGAATAGTAAGGCTATTTCACATAGCAATAAGGCTTTGTCACCTTTGAAACAAATATGGAGATCTGAAGACTTGATATCACCATAGCACACAATATTCACTGATAGTAATTTTAAAATATAGCGGTAGGATGTGGTGTAGTAAGTTAGACCTCAATACAGCAAAACATTTAAGCATATACATAACTAAGCATGTAAGTATCTCCCCTTGAAGCCCATGGTACCATTCACATGCTTCATGTTACACATGTAATTAGTGCCTTGCTGAACTGGTGTCATAATATACCAGTCTTTCATTTCTGATGACTGTAATTATAGTACTGTCCAACCAATGCACACAAAAATCATGAGTTATCCCCCTATAACATGAGATTTAAATTAAAATAAAATTTGGTTCTTTTTATTTGCCTTTTATGTTTTGAGTCTTTAGGCTACACATTTTCAGATTTTTTTTTCCCTCAAGGATAAGGGCTAAAACCATCCTTTTTGGCTTTTTAAACAAAGGAAAGCTGTTTTCATATAATCACATGACATCAGGAGCTCTGCTTTCAGTAAAACACAAGCTAACATGAGGTCATTAGCAGGCAGTAAACTAAAGATGAGGAGGCTGAGGCAGCTGTAGTTCCTACTGGATGAGGTAAATGATGAAATAGTATCAGAGGGGTAGCCGTGTTAGTCTGGATCTGTAAAAGCAGCAAAGAATCCTGTGGCACCTTTTAGACTAACAAACGTTTTGGAGCATGAGCTTTTGTGGGTGAATACATGCATCTGACGAAGTGGGTATTCACCCACGAAAGCTCATGCTCCAAAACATCTGTTAGTCTATAAGGTGCCACAGGTTTCTTTGCTGCTTTTGATGAAATAGTGACATTTCTGTTCATTAATTGAGAGTGCTAGAGACAATCAGTAAGAAACTGGAACATGAATGAAACATTCTCAGTTGTGAGAGGAGATAGTGAAGAGCAGAAGCCATGGATGAGGTAGAAAGCACCTACATTTGCTGTCAAAATGAGCTGGGAGACTTACCTGATTTAGTTTGAAATCATGCATAAGCTCACCAATGAGTCAAAGTAAAAGACTAAGGCATATTTAGCATGAACCTGAAAAAGAAAGACTTGCCAGTTCTCACTTTAGTCAGTGTGGACAAGCATTGTAATTACCAAGTCCTTGCCACTAGATTTGAGGCAGAAGGGCAGACATGGGTGACTTGCAGCTAGTTCTGAGTATGACAGCTCAGATGCTGTCAAGTGATGCTGGAGAATTTCTGGGGCTGTTGGGCTCTGGGGGAAATGACAGAGAAGAGGGTGAAACAGCTGAGAATGGTCTGGATAATTCAAGTCTCCAGATGCAGGAGTAACAGAAGGAGCTCACCTCCCTAAAGGAGGCCTTTTTAGCAACCCTAGAAACACAGACAGTGCACCGGACAGAATGAACATGAAACTGCTGGTGCACCAGAACTGGCTGGATTTGTGAAAGAAAAAGCTGAGCTAAGAGAGGACTAAATATCAAGGCAGTTTCGGTTCAAATCAGTAATATGTCTAGGTAGCAGCTGCAGCTAGTACATTTTGGAGTATCCAGTTACAGAGGCGAGATGAGCTTAACACCAGAGTTGCAGAATCAGGTCAAGAAAATCACTGGTCAGCTTGTGGATACCAGTGTTCAGGACCACCAGCATGTAGGTCTTGGGTTTATTTAACTGTTTAGTTAACTTCATTTGAAACTTCATCTGAAATATGCGTATTCCTAATTGTTCACACGTTCATGTTCTGGGATGGTAACATGCAAATCTCTTATTGCAGGATCTACTTTCTTTTTGGAGAGCAGCTCTCTCAAAACGTTGTATGCCCTAGCAAATAATTTTGGTATATCCACCAATCTACAATAGTAACATATTACTAAGTAACAAAATATGATGGGCTTTAGCTAATCAAGAGCTGGAAAAATAGTATGCTGAAAATTAGCTCAATTGGATGAGCTATTGGCCGGGGATAAGGTCCGGCTCCAGCCCAAATAAGGAAAACTTCCTCGTATACTGAAAATGCCCCTTTAAGAACTTTCATACTAGTGTATTATTCTGACACTAATAAGATATCCAGGAAGATAGTCTTGGGGGTTCTATTTATTCAAGCCTCCTACAGCTTCTTTAAATTAGTTGGAATATTATTTAGCACCAGTCAAACAGTTTTCATATTGGCCTATCATGCATTTTTGTTCCTCTTGTAACTTGTTCCTCTTTGTCAGCCTGGGACTTCCTAGAGCTGTGGAAGAACTTCCATGCAACAGTTTTCATAGTTTTGCAACTAAAGAGCTGAGTTGTTCCTTTTAGGAAAACAATAATCCATTTCAAATCAGTTCTTTGTCTCTTTTCTCAATCAATACTTATTGTTTTAATTACAAGACCTTTTCCAAATGGTTTTGTTTGTTTGAAGGCACAGACAGAATATAACATAACTTACCACACCACCGAAGCATGAACAGAATGAGGCAAGTATGTATGGGCTTTACACTAAACTCTTTAGAGACCAGGATTACTTGGATTAACAGGAGCCGCCATTCAAATTAACACACTTTTCCTCGCCCAGAGGCAACTAATAATATGACTGGAAATCCTGGTACATAAAAACCCTCTACAATCAAAGGGCTTTTTTCTGCTAAACAAAATCCTTTTTCCCATGTGGAAAGCAACAATTTTATCAGTTTAGAGCAATGTAAAGTGTGAATAACAAATCAAACAGTAAATGTGACCAAATTTTATTATTGTTTGTCTATCCAAGAAGAATTCAGCCTGAAAAATTAAAGGTTCTGAATAAGAAGAATGAAAAAATGCAGTTTAGAAAAATAAATGTCCGTTAGATAGGAGAGAAGTAAGTCTGTGTCAGAAATGTAAAAATAGCTTGAAATAAACCACTTCTAACAACAACAACAAGCCTACCTGTCATAGTGCTACACTCTCAACTTAAAACCCAGGCTACAAAATAAAGGCGTGTGTAGCAGTTCATTAATGAACAGAAAATTAATGTAAAAGTCCCAAATTCAAGGTTACACTGAGGCCCAGGAAATGTAAAGGGACATAAATTACAATTATATCCTTTCAAGTTCCCTTTAGAACTTGAGCTGGTTTGAATTAATGTATTGGTTAAAAATCAAAATCTGAAAAATTTTGGCTGAAATTTTTTTATTTGAGTGTGCTGCCACAGTGACTCATGGGAGTTATAGTTCAGATGCTTCCTGCCACTATTCTCCACTATTGATTGGGCCCCCTAGCTAGACTATATTTCCCATGATGTATCCAGTTTCACCCCCAGCCCTTGGGCAAACTGCTGCTGTGCATCCTGGGCAATGTAGTTCAGATGGGGAACCACACCCATAGAGGAGACTGGGGACAGGAAGCACAACAGCAGCATTTTCAAATCAAAAATTTATAATGCGATGTTTCCATTTACAACTGAAAGCCAAAAATTTTTTGGTCTTTGGGGGTTCTGTTTTTTGACCAGTAGAAATTTTTCACATAAAACAAATTGTTGTTTTTTTCTTGAAAAGTATCATCAAACCTCCCAGGTTTCTATTGAATAACAGTTTTAATAGAAGTTTGTGTTTGTTTGACCAGCCCTACCCTATACACAATAAGAGTAGGGTGACCAGGTAAATTAAAGTACAATATATTTATGGCCACCTCTAAAGGCATGATCTGGGACACCATGTTTCTAGTGCTGTAGTACACTGAATGATTTAAAAGACAAGTCTATAAAAGATGATCTCATTCTAACAGAAAACAAAAACCCTACTCCACTGCTTTTAGCAACCATGGGCCTGCATCGGCGATAGAAGATAAGTTTCTTGAGGTCTCTACCTTCTCACACTTTGAGTCCTCCAATTCTTGGCTACTCAGTCTCCCTACCAAAGACTATCTCTAGGATTTCAGGAACTCCCTCATAAAACTAGGGCAGGGCCTGACACTGCCTCCCACTCTTTTTGACCTTGATTAATATTTTAAATAACTGGTGCTGATGGAGGTAAAGCTTTCTACATCACCGGAGACTGCAGTGAAGAAGACCTTCCACCAGAAAGGCCTGGGGGGTGCTTTTCTCTCCCTCTCAGTTTCATGAGCTTTCCTTGTTTTCCTTTGCCAGCCTACGAAATGAAGCTATCTATCATGGACGGACTAGTACATTAGGGATGTAATAATTAGACCTAGCTCTTACACAGTGTTTTTCCTCGATAGAATGCAAAGTGCTTAACACAGGACATCAGTATCATTAACCTCATTTTACAAATGGGGAAACTGAGGCATGGAAGGTGAAGTGACTCACCCAATGTCACCCAGCTGGTCTCTGGCAGAGCAGAGAATGCAATCCAAGTATCCTGAGTCCCAATCCAGTGTGGCCTAACAGATAGTTCACTCACTTTCTAAAAAAGCATCCTTAGCAGACTGCCATTCAATAAAAGTGGCAGAGAACCCACAAACCCATTCTCTGATCCCTGGAGCTTTTGCCAATGCAAGTTGGACTTGGCACAGACACAAATACTAACTGTCCTGGAAAGACAGGATATCTACACTGACATTGTGAAGCCACGGGAAAGATGGGATATATTCTGTATTACTATTAATAAATAATAATAATGGTGAAGGATTCTGAGCTTCAAATTAAACCCGCTAGGCAATGCCAAGCCATGGTTACTATCGCAAAATCAAAACTGCAATAGCCCTCACTATTCATGGTGGTCAATGGCCAGTCTTCTACCCACAGAAGTGCGCCATGTGGTATGGTGGATCTACCCTTTGCCTCCATTTCTCCGATAGACAAACAGTACTCACTCCTCACTCTTCCAGGACTCTTTCCTCATGCTGCTATCAGGGCTGCCCATGTTTTAGATGAAGAAGTAGCATTTGCATCCGTGTTCCTTATATCTATGATACTTTGGTCTGATCTTGAACAGCTTCAGATTAAAATATATATATATATATCAAGCAACTGCCCTTCATTTTCACAACACAATACTCAATGTGATGCTGGGCTCTGATCACATGCTGCATGCATAAATGCAGTTTTAACATGTATACTGTTTGTTTTACTCAGTCTGATACTAATTATAGATGGAATTGAATAAAATCATATTTGCCCAAGCTTTTTAATGTGTGGGAGCTCTAAGTTGCATGCTAGTGAGTTTCTAGATGCTTGCATGGCTTTAGTGGTGGTTCCCATCTCCAAACTAAAAAGGCATATGATTAAAAGCTGAAGAATAATCCTCAGCATTCTGCCTTCATACAAGACAATTTTGCCTCTGTACCTTTATGTCACAAAAGCATCAGGATCAAACAAACTTTGTGCAGCAAAATGTGATTACACCTCAAGACGGGGGACCGTTTAAGATTTGAATGTTAAGTCAACCTTTAAACATGTAAAATATGGTCCATTTAAAATTTAACAATGTTACAGATGCCATTTCTATTTTAGAAAACAACCAGATTGGTTGAACAGTTGTGCCTGGGTTTCGCTGTTTATCCCTAACCTTCATAGAGCAGTTTCCCATAGTTTATCATTGGGACTGTACCACATTCCCATAATATGCACTGAAATTTCAAATCGAAATTTAGGTAATGAACTACAAGGTTTCATCTGCAGCACTTGTTTTGAGATTCAAAGGCTTTATTTTCCATAGCCTGATAAATTTCCAATTATCCATAGATGCTTTACACATTTGAAGTAGCACATTTCCACATTAGCATGATGAAAGGTTGAGAGGTATCAGTTTCTTTTCATCTAATAAAATTTTAACTGGTTCAGAACTACTCAAGCATAGAGAGCTCATTAAGAAAGATGAGACAAAGGCTACGTCTGCACTACAGGATAAATTCAAATTAGCTTAAACCGATTTTATAAAACAGATATTATAAAGTCGATTGTGCGCGTCCACACTAGGCACATTAATTCAGTGGTGTGCGTCCATGGTCCAAGACTAGCGTCGATTTCCAGAGCGGTGCACTGTGGGTAGTTACTGTAAAATAATAAGGCCAATAACGTCAATTTGCGTCCACACTAACCCTAATCCGATATAGTAATATCGATTTTAGGGTTACTCCTCTCGTTTTGTAGGAGTACAGAAATCAATTTAAAGAGCCCTTTAAATTGATATAAAGAGCAGTGTAGTGTGGACGGGTGCAGCGTTAAATCGATTTAACGCTGTTAAAATCGGTTTAACAGCGTAGTGTAGACCAGGCCAAAGAAATGACTTGCTGGGGGGTGGGGATAGTGAAGCTGCCTCTATACAATTTATGAAGATTAGAAAGAGAAGGAAGTTGGATAACACTGATTCCATTGCTGAAATGCAAGGAGTTCAGTAGCTTCCATTTACTGCAGTTAGAAGTCAAATCAGTGCTGAATATTGACAGTATCTTAGAAGGCATTATGATTAGGGATGTAGACATTGAAATGTTAGTTAATACCGGAGATACTTGGAGCGTGGGGGGGAATAAAAGGATCATACATTCCAGGTTACCATTCAGAAAATATACCAACAGCCATAACAGATCAGAACATTTGTCTATGTAACTTAGGATCCTGTTTTTGACACTGGCTAGCATCTGGTGCCATAAAACAAGGCCTAAAACTTCTACAAGGCGCATAAGCAATTGTGCAGAACTGGACCTTAAATAAAAAATTCCTTTCTGACCTCAGAAAGCCACCAGCACATTCCATGAATATGTTTATTCCCCTTTAGGATACAAAATAAAAAACATGGTAGTATAGATGTCCTTTTTCCCTTCTTGAGTTCATGCAGAAGGTCTATGAAACCAGCTGCTTCATAGTGCAGGTTTTCAGTGAATGTGGATAGAATGTTGAGGACAATCTGCTTTTCTAACTCCTGCTTGGCTTGTAGTTAGGGCCAAGTGCAATGAAACTATGAAGCTACAATAGGTGAGGACCTGGCTCTCCATCTTTCCCACTGGTTCCTACTCTTCCACAAGAAAACTCAGATATTAAAAAGAAATTCAGCAATCCAGATACTGTAGTACATAGAGATCAATCACATAAGCACATAGTAAAAAAAATAATGTTTTTATTTTACTTTTCTAGGTCAGCACAGACTTGCAAAGTACACTTAATGTGAAATTCAACTCTAGGCAAAGGATCAGCACAGCTTAACTATGCAAGACACCAGCTAGCCTAGTGCCTAATTTTATTTCATATTTGTTTATGGTAGCATCTATCAAGTGATAAGCACTTTCTAGAGAAACAGAGGAAATCATTCTTGCCTTGAGGAGCTCACAATCTAATGACAAGTAAACAGATGTTATAGGAAACAACATTTCTCTGCTTCTTTCTTACTACTTGATATTCACCAACTTTTGCTGGCACTATGCCCAGAAGTGAATTTCACTCTTATAGCCAGATTCAGGTACACTCCAGCTTCAGTTATAAACCCATCTTAACCAGCTAGTTAAAAGTTGAGTAATGGCTGCTCTGTGGTATCAATATGGTGCAAAGCATCAAGAGTATATTGGTAATATGATCCTTAGTGCTTTTGCCATTGTAGAGCACTGTTATTAGCAGTCAGCCCTCATTGTTCTTCTAAGGCTTTGGCTACACTGGAACCTGAAAGACAAAAAAAAAAAGAAGCGTCTGTCTTTTGGGGAGGTGTTTTTTTCAGACCCCTGAATAACAAAAGTTTTGCTGATGAAAAATGCCAGTGTGAACAGCCCTTTGTCGGCTGACAAAGCTACCGCCGTTTGTTGTGTCGCTCTGTCACTAGAGGGTGTGTAATGTAGACATAGCCTAACTCAACAACAAAAGAGAAATCCACAAGGAGGAGAAACTTTCAGGTTCTGTGAAAGGCATTAACTGTCCTCCCCCTACCAAAAAAATTAACATCTCAATTTAGCATCTGTTTTAGTAAATATTTATGGGGTGAATGGCATTCCCGTTAGCTTTGGATGTTTTTCTCTGTGGTATACAGCTGGGATTCCTTTCTTTGATGTTCAGATAAAGATATCCATCTTGCTCTTACAATACCCACAATGCCTACTGTTTCAAAATTCTGTAATGAGTTTACTCAAGGAGGTCTGCTAAAATTTTTCTATTAACATAATGTGAACATTTACAGTAATGAAATAACTTTCTCTTCAAAAAATGTTTTATGCCAAAATGTCAAAATTAGCCTGTATAAGAAAATTGGTATGCATACACAACAAACTTTTTTTTAGTTTTATTTGTGTAGTTTTCTAATATTGTATGTTTTGAATAGAAATATACACTAATTGCTAGAGATGAAAGAAAATGCTGATTCATCGAACCCAAAACGTTTCGAAGGAACATCTCAGGTTCAACTAACTTTTGTCAAATCACAGGCAGGTTTCCATTAGAAATGAATTTGGAACAAAGTGAAATAAAAATAGAGGACTTTATTTTGACTTTACTGTTTTGTGTTTTTCTCACTTCAGAATTTTGTTCAGCATTCCCCATTTTGTTTTGACTTCATTTCAGTGTGGATTCATGTCACATGTTGCTCTAGGTGTTCTTTCATTGGATGAATACCTGGTGGTTCTGTTTACCCACATGAAGTCACGGTGTGACCTGCTGCAGTGTGACTATTTCCTTTGCATTTTTTCTTAAAGATGCAGACTTATGCATCCTATTCTTTGGTGAAAAAAAGATAGCAGGCTGAACACTGTCAGGACAGGATTCCTTCTGCACAGATAATGAATATTCTGTCTGTCTCACCCCCATAGCTGTGCTGCTGTCTGAGTCGGTAATTATTAATTGACTTGTTTCAACTCATGCAGTCTGCCTCCTCACACCCATCCCTTATCAGCAAACTGGAAAAGTCAGTTTTTGGCTGGCAAACTCTATGCTTGTGTGTGGTATGGCACTTGTCTGGAACATGGAAGATCCTGATTTTAATCCCCACTTTGGAGAAAGGACCTGCACTCAGATCTTCCTCTTTGCAAGTGTGCACCAGGCTACAGGATGTTCTAAGGTAGCATTTCTCAAATGCAGCCATCAGGATTTTTTCTTGTGGCCACAGGCACATGCATGTGATGGGGTGAGGGCAAAGTAGAGCCCTCTTTCCCTCCCTGTTGCTCCTGGATGCAAGAGCCTGGTGTTGGTTGCTGGGGCTGCCAGCAGGGGTTGGGCCCTGCCCCCCCGGAGTCACCTCAGGCTTTGGACTTCAGCCCTGGGGTAGCGGGATAGCAAGCTCTGGCCATGGAGCTTTGGGCTCCAGCCCTGGGCTCTGGCTGTGTAGTGGCAAGCCCCAGGCTCCAGCCATATGGCTTCAGGCTCCATCTGTAGACCACATTTTCCATTAGTGGAGCTTTGGGCTCTGGCCAGATCACTTCAGGCTCCAGCCCCATCTCCCTCATTGCCTCCCCCAACCCTCCATCCAGGTCTTAATTTGTCCCCAGGCTCACCAGGGCTGATTAAGTCTGCTGTGAAAAGTGATATTAACAAACATACAAGTATTACTTTTCACAGCAGACTTATTAGCTAGCAATAAATAAATTTAAATGATCTGGACATGTATATGGGAGGTTAGAACTGGTCCCAGAACTGACCCCAGGGGCACTCCGCTTGGTATTGGCTGCCAGCTAGACATTGATCACTACCCATTGAGCCCGATAATCTAGCCAGATTTCTATCCACTTTATAGTCCATTCATCCAATCCATACTTTTTTAACTTGCTGGCAAGAATATTGTGGGAGACCGTATCAAAAGCTTTGCTAATGTCAAGATATATCACAGCCACCATTTTCCCCATATCCACAGAGCCAGTTATCTCATCATAGAAGGCAATCAGGTTGGTCAGGCGTGACTTGCCCTTGGTGAATCCATGTTGACTGTTCCTGACCACCTTCCTCTCCTCCAAGTGCTTCAAAATGGTTTCCTTGATGACCTGCTCCACGATTTTGCCAGGGAGTGAAGTTAAGTTCACTGGTCTGTAGTTCCCCAGGTTCTCTTTCTTCCCTTTTTAAAATATGGGCAGTATATTTGCCTTTTCCCAAACATCCGGGACCTCCCCCAATCACCACAAGTTTTCAAAGATAATGGCCAATGGCTCTGCAATCGCATCAGCCAACTCCCTCAGCACCCTTGGATGCATTAGATCTTGACCCATGGACTTGTGCACATCCAGCTTTTCTAAATAGTCCTTAACCTGTTTTTTTTTTTAACTCTGAGGGCTGCTCACCTCCTCCCCATACTGTGTTGCTCAGGACAGCAGAGTGGGAGCTGACCTTGTCTGTGAAGACCGAGGCAAAAAAAGCATTGAGTACTTCAGCTTTTTCCACATCATCTGTCATTGTGTTGCCTCCCCCATTCAGTAAGGGTCCCACACTTTCCCTGACCTTCTTTTTGTTGCTAACATACCTGTAGAAACCCTTCTTGTTACCTTCACATCCCTTGCTAGCTGCAACTCCAATTGTGCCTGGGCCTTCCTGATTACATCCCTGCATGCTCTAACAATATTTTTATACTCCTCCCTAGTCATCTGTCCAAATTTCCACTTCATGTAAGCTTCCTTTTTGAGTTTAAGCTCACCGAAGATTTCAATGTTAAGCCAAGCTGGTTGCCTGCCATATTTGTTATTCTTTCTGCACTTTGGGATGGTTTGTTCCTGCGCCCTCAATAAGGCTTCTTTAAAACACAGCCAGCTCTCCTGACTCCTTGCCCCCTCATATTAGCTTCCCAGGGGATCCTGCCCAACAGTTTCCTAAGGAAGTCAAAATCTGCTTTTCTGCTTTCTAATTCTTCCTTGTTTGTAAGCAGCAGATCAAGTCAGTTTCTCCAGCACTTTTACCAGGAAGCTGTCCCCAAAACTCTCCAAAAACTTCTTGGGTTGTCTGTGTACTGCTGGGAGAGCAATACAGCAGATGTTAGGGTGATTGAAGTCCCCCATTAGAACCAGGGCCTGTGATCTGGAAACTTCAGTTAATTGTCTGAAGAAAGCCTCATCTACCTCATCCTTCTGATCTGGTAGTCTATAGCACATGCCCACCATGATATCACCCTTATTGCTCTTGCCTCTAAACTTAACCTAAAGACTCTTTTCTCTAGTTTCAAACTGGAGCTCTGAGTAATCATATTGCTCTCTTACATATGATGCAACTCCTCCACTGTTCCTTGTGTACCTGTCCTTCCTGAACAGTTTATACCCATCCATGAAAGTGTTCCAGTCATGTGAACTGACCCACCAAGTTTCTGTTATTCCAATCATGTCATAGTTCCTTGTTGTGCTAGGACTTCCAATTCTTCCTGCTTGTTTCCCAGGCTTCTTGCGTTCATGTACATACACGTAAGATAACTAGCCAATTGCCCTACTTTCTCTATAGGGATCAGGAAGCTTCCCATCTTGCACCCTCCTTCTTGTGTTTCCTCCTGGTATCCCACTTCCCTCTGGGCTTAGGTTACCATCCACTGGTGAACCTAGTTTAAAGCCCTCCTCACTAGGTTAGCAAGCCTGCTTGCAAAGATGCTCTTCCCTCTCTTCATTAGGTGGATCCTATCTCTTCCTAGCAATCCTTCCCGGAACAACATCTCATAGTCGAAGAATCCAAAGCCCTCTCTCCGACACTACCTGCATAACCATACATTCACCTCCACAATTCAACGGTCCCTACCTGGTCCTTTTCCTTCAACAGGGAGGATGGACGAGAACACGACTCACCCCTCCATCTTCTTTATCCTTCTTGCTTCTTTGGTTTTCATTCCAAATCAAAATGAAAACAGATTTCAAAATCTGAAAATTCTGCACAAAACCCTAACCCTAACCCTTCTCTGCTCAGCTATACCTAGAACCTTCCCTAACCTCCCTTCTCCTGGGCTTCCTGCTAACTTTTAAAGCCAGAGAATACATATTCTCAGCTATGCCTTATACCAGTCTTATGACAGTTTTCCAGCTGTTTTGTCAAAAGCACAAGGAGGTAAAGTGATTTGTCTAAAGCCATGCAATGATTTAATAACTTACTCAGAATTAAATATTAATAATAAGTATTTATTAATAGGCCAAACCATGAAGTCTTTGTTCTGATTTTTTCCACAGTCCTATTCAGACAAAAGTGAACATTTAATGATGTGGATATTTCTCCTGAATAATAAAAAGTGAGTAAAGACTTCAGGATCTAGCCCAACAGTAATGTGTATATTATGTAATACTTTGCACTTATATAGCCCATTGAATATGAGGATCCCAAAGCCCTTATAGAGAACACAGGACGTCTCCTATCTATCATTCCTTTGCTCCAATGATTGTACTAAAAAGGCTTTATTTTATCTGAAGAAGTGAGCAGCAGAGGGTCATTTTATAGGAAGGATAATTAGTCTCCTCACTGCCCAAATATATGTTGTAAATCATCTCAGGAGTCAAGAATAATAAAATGTTGAATCTACCTTGTACCTAGTACTATAGTTTATTTCTGCTTACCTGCCCAACAGTTCTCAAGTACTTTTAGCAATGGGATAAATTCACTCCCATTTGCTAGATTAGTGGAATGTCAACATTTATAGAAGAGACTATAAAAATTATTCTCTCTCTCTTGCTCTAAATCCCCTCCATTTTTCTAAAAGAAAATCTCTGGAAGGGGAAAGAGTTTGAGCTTAGACATTTATGTACAACAAAAACAACTGGAGACTGCAATCTTTCTAGTCCCTCAGGTATGCTTTCGGGATATGTATGGTACAATTATGCATGTATTTGTGCAAATATGCATAAACTGGTCCATAATTATAGCTTTAATTTGTGTCTTATTTTTCAAGATTTTAATGTCTTCACCATCCTATTTTTCTGCAACACCACATTTGGAATCTGCTTCTATAACTTGTTTGTGAGTCTCCAGGAACTGAGTGTCCTAATTTAACTTTAGCTGTGCCAGCTATCTCAATTTCTGAGCTGGTTCTGTAGCTTTAAATACTACACCTAAAGGGCAATGAGATCACCACTCTACAGAGTAGCTGTGACAGTGCTCAGAACTGCAGCAACAGCCACCTGTTTCCAAGTTCATCATGGCAGGCAATGGAGTCTGCATAGTAAGCTCCTGCATTAGAAAGAGAAAGAGGGCACTCAGCAGTCTGAGGCAGAACTGTATTGTATGTGATACCGCGACTGTATCATACGTGACACTGGCACAATGGAGAAGCATGTAGTCAAGTGAAGGTTTACATTATATAAATATAGCTCATTGTATCCAGCTAGTGGAGATATCTGACAAAAGGAAACTCAGATAGCAGGTGGCCAGATACCTATGGTACTTTACTTATTCATTTTACTCCACCGTAGTTTTAAAATTCCTTTCATTAGTTAAAGGAGGAAGTTATACCTGTAAATGGTGGGAGCATAAATAAAATTGTAACCACTATTTTAGATATCTTGATGTCTAAAGTACTGATTTGCCAGCACAATCAGGTACTTGGGTCTGATCCTTAACCCCTTGTTCACTTCAGTGTACCCAATGTAGTCAGTGAGATTGCTCGAGATTATAAGGGAATTGGGCCCTTACTAGTTCAAAAATTGTGTAAGTTGTGCTGGCAATATTTTTGCATTTACAAGTTTCAGGTTTTGAAAGCCTGGTCCAACGTTCATTGTACTATGGGCTCAATCCTGCAAGGTGCTGAGCATCTTAACTCCCACTGATTTCCATAGGAAGTGAAGAAACTCCAGGAGTGCATGGCACCTTTAGGACCAATACCACATAAGTTAGGTAAGAAATACACTATTGTGTATTTTGTGCAGCTTGGCAATTCTGTTTTACAAGGTTAGAACTTCACACCAAAATTCTATCCAGTCAAAACTTGACACACATTTCCCTTTCTTTCTCCTCGGGGCATATATATACCTATACTGAAGCTACTGGAAGTGAAAAAGAGAAAGTAAATCCTTTGGGCTGAAAGATAATTTTCTTCTAAAATCTGAATAATTTCTGGCCAGTTACATCTGATTATTTAGTTAAGGAAAGCAACATCAAGTTTTAATAGCAATTTAAACTTTTCTCCTTGCCACAAAAAGTGGCTGACTTAAAAACTGTTAATTTACCTTTGATTGTCCCTTTTGAAATCTTGAGAAATGTACACTTCTATGGCTGAAGTGGCCATTTTTAAAAACCTTTTTAAAAAGCTATTTTTAGACCATATTACATCCTTTTAATCCACTAACAGAGGAAGGTATCCTACATCAGAGTTTATAAAGAAATTTTCCATTGTGACTTGATCACAACTGATGGAAAAAGGAAATAAAATTTCAGGAAAGTTTTATAAAACATCTGTTTAACTGATAGACATTTCCGAGAAAAATAGAGGTAGTTTTTTGAAAAGTAAATTACTGTGCCTAGTTAACTAGTATAATTCTGAAGCAGAGTTTCAATGTTATGTACTTGTGTTTTTATGAATGTCTTCACTTGAGCTCAGAAACATGTAGGAAAATCAAGGTAAAAACACTGTGAAAAACATTTACGGCTGTCGCTCAGAGACTATAGTACCTAACACCTGCTGAGAAAAGGTGTCAGGGAAAATAATAATGAAATAATCAAAAGAAACAGCAGCCAACAATGAGAGAGACTGCTTTAGCTGTGAATTTGAGTTATCAGGGCACATTTATTCCTGATAAAAACTATAATGAATTCACCAAGCTCATCAGCTTCACAGAGTTTACTAAAACAGCTGAGACTGGACTTAAAATAAAAAATCTTTTAACAACAAAAGTCATATCTACTTTGTTGATCTAGATGTCCTGGCCTTTAGTTTCACCATCTGTGGCCCTTCGTTACTTTACATGAGACAGGATGAAATTTCAAATACCTCAATCAAATCTGCTGTAACTCCTTGCCTTACTAAGCTACATAATCATTGTTTCTGCAATATCCCATCATTCTGCCTCACAGTAGAATGTTTTTTTAAAAACTTTGAGCTTGATCAGCAAAAGATTTCCCATAAAAATTGCAGCTTAGCTTGATCCTACAATTGGATCCATGTGGGTAGACCCTTACACCCACATACTGAAGTCAGTGGGGCACAAAGGCACAAACAGTAACCTATGTAGATCCAGTTGCAGTATGGATGGCTACTTTTGAAACAGGAATGTCATTATTATTTTCTACAGGAGAACTGAAGCACAAAATTTCAATAAACATCTCTGCTTGTTCAGCATACTCTTTAGCTCTCCTTTTTTCCCTTGTTACAGTAAAGGGACAACCATCACATTCTTGTTTTTAACGTGTTTAAATACATTTATATTTACTTTGTGCTGCCTCTTTGCCCTCTTCTGGCATAGATTGTTTGTTCCATCATATTAGTGTTGTTCAACAAGGTATCTTTCTTTTGTGCCAGAGATCTCAGAGACTTTAAGGTCAAAAGGGACTGTTGTAATCATTTAGTCTGACCTCCTGCACATTGCAGGCCATAGAACTTCACCCTTGAATTCCTGTAATAGATCCACAACATCTCGCTGGGTTACTGAAGTCCACAAATCATGGTTTAAAGCCCTCAAGTTACAGAGAATTCACCATTTACACTAGTTTAAACCTGCAAGTGATCCGTTCCCCAGGCTGCAGAGGAAGGTGGAAAATGCCCAGGGTTTCTGTCTATCTGACCTGGGCCAAAATTTCTTCCTGACCCCAAATATGGTAATTAGTTATACCCTGAGCACATGGGAAAGACCCCCCCAGGTCGATACCTGGGAAAGAATTCTCTGTAGTAACACAGAGCCCTCCCCATCTAGGGTCCTATCACCAACTGTTGGGAATTTTTACTACTGGCAGTCACTGATTGGCCACATGCCATCATAGGCAGTCCCGTCATACCATCCCCTCCATTAAATTATCAAGCTCAGTATTGAAGCCAATTAGGTTTTTTACCTCCACTGCTCGCCTTGGAAGGCTATTCCAGAACTTCACTTCTCTGATGGTTAGAAACCTAATTTCGAGCCTAAACTTTATGATGGCCAGTTTATATCCATTTTGTTCTTCTTTCCACATCAGAATTAAATAACTTAATAGGCTTAAATAACTCTTCTCCCTCCCTTATCATTCTGATGGCATAGCTCCCTTTCCAGAAACTGCATCGATTTGAAATCTGCAAAAATACGCATTAACACCACAGTATGTCTTCCCAAGGCTGAACATTTGCTTGCACATTAAGAAAAAGCTTGGAAGACTACATGTAATAGGGCCACCAATAATAAAACACACTCTCTGACTGTATTTTACAGATTCCATGTACCACTGTATGGCTAGAATTTACTGAAACACTTTATGAATTGATAAATGAATTTTAAACTGTTAAAAAAGTGTATATATTCAAAAATAATAGGATTCATAGGTACTTGACTGTTTAATATGCTCCAGAATAACTTCCATGTTTCTGAAATATTAAGATCCATCAGCTTCATCTTATTTGGATATATTTATGTTTTTCCTCAGTTGCTGATAATTTGGCGGCAAGCTTTGGAAACCTACAAGTGACAGGGAGAATTTAATAGAGCTCTTTTGGTGTCTTCTGTGATTACTCACATTTTAGAGTTTGACATCCTCTTGAACCAGGATATTACTTTTGTGCCTTGTGGCACAGTTGCTTTAATCTGTATTTCCTTAGTCACAGGATTTTCTCTCCCTTCCTTCACAAAATGACAAGGATAATTGAAGACAGTATTTATACAATAGTACTTTATTTGATGTGTAATGGGTGATATTATATTTTATGTGCCACTGGGATCTCCTGTTAGAGTTACTATAGATGCATTGTTTTTTGTTGTGCCTCTATGATTTCATTATGCTATGTTGCTTGTACTAAGATCTTTTAAAAGACAACTAGTGGAATTCAGGGTTTGTACCATGCAATAATAATATTTCTTGCAAGGGCACTGATCCTAAGCCCATTGAAATCAATACAAATTTTTGTATTTACTTCAGTGAGCTTTGGATTCTTTGCAGTTTGGACTAGATATAAGATTCTAATAAGTGAAAGTTTTCCTCTGTGAATTTTTCACATTGGTGAGGGGAGAGAAAATAAAAGCTGGCTACTATTTTTTGCAAGACAAAGTTTTACCAAGTTTCCAGGACTGTCAATAGTCCTCTACCTGTTTAAGATATCTTGTCATTACTGTGAACGTTCACATTTTACAAACCACGCTGCCATTGTCCTACATTATTTCAATGTTATGAAAAGTCCTTTATAGCAGAACTAATTTGTCACCAATGCTGACAAAGGCTGAGAACTTTTCTGCAAATCTGTGAAAAGTCAAAAAAAACCCGCTGTTTTCATGGAACTTAAAAAGCCTTCTAGCAAAGATTTCAGCAGCACATTCTTCCAGTGAGATACTTAAATTTCCAAGTTTTGCCACATTTTTCTGACAGTGGATGACTTAAGCTATTTACAGGTCTCTGTGTGAAACCACAAGAATAGGATCCCTGGGCAAACATTGGACTTTGTAGCAGTTAGTTTTAGCAATTTTGACAAACTCTCTATTAATGTACAAGAGTCAAACACCTCATTGTGGCACTGACAGAGGCCTGGTCCACACTACAGCGTTAAATCGATTTAAACAGCGTTAAATCGATTTAACGCTGTACCCGTCCACACTACAAGGCACTTAAAATTGATTTTAAGGGGTCTTAAAATCGATTTCTGTACTCCTGCTCAACGAGAGGAGTAACCCTAAAATAGATATTACTATATCGATTTAGGGTTAGTGTGGATGGAAATCGAAGTTATTGGTCTCATTCTTTTACTGAGCTACCCAGAGTGCACCGCTCCGGAAATCGATGGTAGCCTGGGACCATGGATGCACACCACCGAAGTAATGTGCCCTAGTGTGGACGCGTAAAATCGATTTTATAAAACCTGTTTTATAAAATCGATTTTATTAATTTCGATTTTACTCTGTAGTGTGGACGTGGAAAAGAGAGCGCACACACAAGAAGTTTTCCACATAGCACTAAGGAATTTACAGCCAAATGCTCCATCACATCTTAGAGCCACACACACACCCCAACTCTCGCAAGTTAGTTGAAGTGGAGTAGTTGCATGGGAAACCTCCAGTATCTTAGGTGCTGCATAAATTGGTGATTCAGGAGGTAATACTCATCTCCTTGAAACCTCACAATATCAATGCCCTAGAGTGGCGTTAGAGACATTATTTTGCTGAAGGTGTTTTCTTTCATATGAGAGCTACTGCAAAACAGACCTTCTGGCTAAAGCTGTGAAATTAACAGTGGTATAAAATTTAGCCCTGGTGTAAGCAGTTACAATTCCACTGTAGTCAACAGAGTTACACCAAAACTGATTTTGGCCCACTGAACCTCATATCCATTGGAATATAGACTCAGTTTAAAATTAGTTGGGAAAAAGTTATGAAGTATTTGCATATACATTTACTTACTGCTACTTCACATGCAAACTGCATATCTCCTACCCACTCATTTGCCCATGTAATTACCTAATTTGCACACACATTGAGATGCATGTAGTGGAAATTTCCAGGGGCATGAGGTTGATGGATTTCCACTCCATACGGCTAAATGCAGTGCCCTGCATGGTGTCAAGTATCAGAGGGGTAGCCGTGTTAGTCTGGATCTGTCAAAGAGTCCTGTGGCACCTTATAGACTAACAGACATTTTAGAGCATGAGCTTTCGTGGGTGAATACCCACTTCGTCAGATGCATGTAGTGGAAATTTCCAGGGGCATGAGGTTGATGGATTTCCACTCCATGCATTTAGCCGTATGAAGTGGAAATCCATTAACCTCATGCCCCTGGAAATTTCCACTACATGCATCTGACGAAGTGGGTATTCACCCACGAAAGCTCATGCTCCAAAACGTCTGTTAGTCTATAAGGTGCCACAGGACTCTTTGACAGATCCAGACTAACACGGCTACCGTCTGATACATTGAGATGAACGCTTGTGAAAATTTAGGTGCATTTTTTGCGAGTGCATTATTTTACACATTGACTTGAGAAACTGCCTTTTAAATATTTGGCCCTTACTTATGTGAGAAAGCCAATGGCATTTTCCCCCAAATAGAGCAAAAATATTCCTTCTGCTTACCTTATCAAGCTTAGCAATAGTGACCCCACTGAACAGAATACAACTATCTAAAACAAATACATATTAAAAAGCCAATGGAGACATATCATCATGTGTGAAATAATAAATTACCTTCACATGGATCCCACAGGTAATGAGTAAGCAATATATTTATTTCTTTCTTCATATGGAATATATTGTGTTGCATTCTGTCAAGGAGTAGAAATGGCCTCCAAGGAGTAAGAGGTTTAGGTACAGACCAGAGAAAATAAAGATGTTCTATGCTACTCATTCCATTTTGAAACATGCCCACATTTTATAAACAGTAAGTGCAAAGGATCTATTATAATAAAATGCCCTAATCTAGCCAAATCTGTATGAGTTAGTGGCAATTTATGAAAGCCTTATACAGATAATATATAGACCAACTCTTGATCCAATGGTGTCTTTATTATTCATTTATGGCCCCATCCACCTCTCCTAGCAACAGCAGCTACATTCCACTGAGCATCATTCATACCATTCCACTTCCTGGAGTTTCTGAATGAGACATTTTCCTGACACTGCATAAGGACACCAGGACTTCCCATCTCTACTCAAGATGGTTCACCCTTACTAATAGCTTGATTATTCACTATACATACAATCTGCCCCTGTGTAAAGGCAAGAGTGCTGGATGCTTCCCCAGGAGCACCTCTTGGAAAGAATTGTGCCACAGAAAGCCCAATACTACTAGAAGATTACTACCCCCACCTTGTGCTGGGGGCTCAACCAAGGTTCAGCCCATTCTGCACCCACCTATGTGGTGAGAGTAGTAATAAATGTGCAGTACCTGCTTCCCCCCTTTGCATGTGGACCTAATGTACTGGGAAGACATGCACAGACACCACCCCAAATGCCCACCCCAACCACATGGGCTATAATCTGACTTAAAAAAAAACAGTTTGAAGCCCATGGAAGAAAAACATTCTATAGTGTAATAGAAACAATGGTCTAAAAACACTGCGGCAACTACACTAGACACTCATGTTTGGGACACAACCTGCAGCATAAGATGATGAGTACTGCAGGGTAATATAACCTTTATCCCTTTACTTATTCCACCATTCCTTTCCTGTGTACACGTGTAGTTAGGTTAGACTTGACCATGCTGTATGTAGACTTTCACACAGCAGCACATCTGCTACAAGGTGAGCCATCAAGAGCTCTGCAAACCAGTTATTAACATTCTTGGTTACAAGAAGCTCATACTACTTGTTTTACTGAAGGTTATTTTTCCCCATTATGAATAAATACTGTATAATAAGACTGTTACAATAGAACTGTGAAAATTAAGCCACATATGCTTGTTGGAGATACAGTATTTAAACTGCCTGGTAGACTGGATATTCCCCAGTGGTAGCTGAAGTTCTGTATGCCCGGTAGACTTCTTAAAATAGAAACTCTAAGTCCTTCAAAGTAGTAATGATTTTCAAATGTCCAACAAATTGCTTTTTTGATTAATGACTAATTTGAATACTCAGGGATAAATTTCCCCAAGCACTTTGTATTAAGAAAAACTGGTATTCTCTATGCAGCCCTTCTGTACGACAGTTTGAAAATTTACCCCCTAGTGTTCAGGGACATTCAGAACTAGGCTCAAAGGTAATGATGCAGCCCTAATCACTTTGTCTTCAATAACATTTTCTAGGAAGTGTGTGATGTGTTTTTCTACAGTCAATCATTGAACTACCCAGGTTTATTTTAGCTATCAGTGACTTACAGATATGTACATACTGAAGTCACAATCAAGGAAGAGTTTTACAGATTCTCAGGACATTTATCTATCAGTTTGCTCTTTAGCAGAACAAAAAAGTTACGAGTGTTGCTACTTGATACATTACTAGTTATGCTCAACTTTAGCACTGCTACACTAAATATAGAAGCTGGTTTGGGGAATTTCTATCCATTTTAAATACATGGATTAAAATTTTCCTAGATTAGAGTCATGGAATGTAATGGCCAAACAAAACCTCGAATGTCAATCCTGTTTATCTTGAATGTTCCAAATTGCACTGTGCTGAAAAACAGAGGAAATCTAATGTCCATGACCCTAAACCCCTTCATAAATAAAACTATGCAAGGTTTACCCAGCCTTAGTTTTAACATGCTTAACTTTCTCAGATATCAGCTATTAAGCAAAATATCTGTGTTGGCTCACTTTATGTACTGAACACTAAGTCACCCTTCTTTGCAACAGAACCAAAATCTTCAAAAGTGCATGTTAAACTACCTCTCCATCTCCAGCTTGCACCACACAAACTCCAGTGCATTAATGCCTACTGTCATGGGGTATGTCACTCTGTCAGACTGGCACCTATTGCTGGTCATCTTGGGGAGTAGCTGGAGGCTGGTGCCCACTATTCATGGCTTGCACACCATCACTGCATCTCTGCTGGCTCCATGCAGCCCCTCTCGCAACCTCAGGAACTGCAGCATCCTCTTCATGGCTTGGCCAGTTGGCTGCATCACTTTCCATGTTCCCCACTTCTGGGGAAAGTTTAGCCCTTCAATAGTCCAACTTCCCCAGTGGTGACTGCATAAATTGTTCTGCCACTTCCCCAGTGGGGGGGGGAGGCAGGCCTGCCCAGTACTCCAGCCCAGAGACTCTGTGGATTGCAACCTCTTGCTGTGCCCCAAATTCCTTTCCCTGCTGCTATGTCTCCTTCAGCCACATCGACCTTCTTTACCCTTCCTCAGGGCCTTCTTTACCCTTCCTCAGTATCAGCAGCCAGCCAGGAGCTCTTCTTACTCCCCCAGTCCCTGCCAGCAGGCGTTCTGTCCAAGGTGCCAAAGGTCTCTCAGTCTGCTGGAGACACAGTTCTCCCTCCTCAAGCTCCAGGCAGCTACTGACCCTGCTCTTCCCTGAGGCTTCTTTTATATGAACTTGCTGGGTCCTGATGGCCTGCTCCTCACAGTCCCTCTCCTATTGGATGCTTTTTATACATTAACCCCTTACTGGCCAGTGTGGGGCAGATGCCCCATTACATCTAGTTACACACATGTGCAAATCCTGAGCTGCATAGTATTGGTTCACCTAACCTGTGTGAGCGCAAAGTACATGTGTCTTTTTATACCAATACTTTTAAAGATTTGGGACACAGAACATTTTTCTTATAGTAATAATTTTATTGTCATCGACATTATGTATAAGATCCTTGTAGAAGTCCATTTCTTACTATTTAAAACAGTTTTTAAGATACACAGGATTTAACATGTGTACTCCTATAATGGGCAAGATTTTCACTCTGAAAGTGTACCCTCCCAAAAAGAGGAAGGGGACTCCTTCCCCAATTTATCTAACTTACATAGGCTACCCAGCTCAGATACACAATAGTAAAGCAAACTGTCAACTCACTGATTTTCACTCCAAAATAGCTGGGCAGGAAGTGGTCACAGAGTGATGTAAAATGAGTTCCACTCCTCCATTGTTCTGGCTTGCGCCACTGAACCAGCATGTCAGGGGCATCAGCCAGTAGTAAATTACTACCTTTGGAAGCAAGGGTAATAGGAAGGAAGTTTTGGCTCCCTGGGCTGTAACTTGCCCCATCCATGCACTCTCGAGTGGTGCAGCTATATGTCACCTCTTGATATGGGCTTTGTCCTAGGGACACAACCAACCGTTGCTCAACAATTAGACAAAAGACTGCCATTGGACTAAGTGACACCATCAGTATTGTGACAACTTATGTTGACTGTACACAATTATTTTAGATAAATTTAAAGAAAAGACAAGAACTAAGGCCATTTTTAAATTCCTTTGTGCCAAGTTAAAATGTATTGATAAATGATACTCATTTCATTTCCTGCCATCATATTCAAAATTGCCCAAATTACTAATCATGCAAACTAGGGCTGTCACGCAATTTAAAAAACACCAATCATGCAATTAAAAAAAACTCCAACTTTGTATACTGTGTTGTAATTGAAATCAGTACATTAGAAATGTAGAAAAACATCCAAAATATTTAATACATTTTAATTGATATTCTATTATTTAACAGTGCTATTAAAACTGTGATTAATCACAATTAACTTTTTTATTGTGATTTTTTTTTAGTTAATTGCATGAGTTACCCGCAATTAACCAACAGCCCTAATGCAAACACAAATTCAGTATAATTTATTTCTGATGCTTGGTTTGATGGAGTTTTTCATTCTGCAGCCACTGACAAACCAGAAACTTACTTTCTCTATGTGTCTGGATGTAATATAGATTTGAGGGTGGGGATTCATAGACTCAGATATTCCAAGGACAGAAGGAACCATTGTGACCTTCTCGTCTGATTTACTGTATAAATAACACAGGTCATAGAACTTCCCCAAAATAGTTCTTTTTGACTTCAGGCATATCTTTTAAAGTAAATCCAATCTTGATTTAAAAATTGTCAGTAAGGAAGAATCCATCACAACCCTTGGTAAATTGTTCCAATGGTTAATTACCCTCATTGTTAAAATTTGTCTAGTTCCAGCCAGACCATGTTATACCTTTCTCTGGTAGACAGAAGAGCCCATGATCAAAATATTTGTTTCCTACGTAGATTCTGATGAAGTCACCCCTTAACCTTCTCTTTGTAAAGCTAAATAGATTGACCTTCTTGAGTCTATCACTAGACATCTTTCCCAATCCTTTAACCTTTCTCATGGCTCCACTCTGAATCCTCTCCAATTTTTCAACATTTTTCTTGACTTGTTGACACCAGAACTAGACAGAGTATTCCAGCAGTGGTCTAACCACTGCCAAGTAAAATAACTTCTCTACTCCTACTTGAGATTCCCCTGTTTATGCTTTCAAGGATCACATTAGTCATAGCATCAAAGTGGAAATGCATGCTCATCATGACACGCCAAATATTTTTTTAGAGTCACAGCTTCCCAGAATGGTTACCCATATTGTAAGTATGGCCTATGTTCTGAATTCTTAGGTGCATACATTTACCAGTATTAAAATACATACTATTTGCTTGTGCTCAGTTTACCAAGCAATCCAGGTTGCTCTGTATCAGTGCTCTGTCCACTTTACCACTGGCCCAGTCTTTGTATCATCTGCAAGTTCTATCAGTGACAATTTTATGCTCTCCCAGGTAATTTTAAAAAGTGTGAAATAGTTGAGAACCAAGAATTTACCCCTGCAGGACCCCTCTAAACACACCCACTCACCAATTCCCTGTTTAAAACTACTACTTAGCCTTTTTATCATTTAGCCAGTTTTTAATTCATTTAATGTGTACCATGATAATTTTTTATCATTCTAGTTGGTTTTTTAAGTACATATACACAGTAAATCTGTCAGTGTGCAGTAAGTATAACAGACTCCAGTGAAATACCATTTTTCAACACTAATCCATTGGAATTTTTACGTTAAGCAAATCAGGGGTATATCAGCCATATATAATGGGCTATGAGGCATGACTAAAGTGCATTAACTATGAAAACATTCAGTGTGTAAGATTTTTAAGATACCAGATGCTAATCCCTGAGGTCCAAATCACAAGCTCCTTAGTACATTATAGAACAATCAGTTTTATGTTCCCAAGGTTTGTGAATTGAGCCATAAGCTTTTAATTCAATGAACTGAATGTATCATACTTACAAAAATGAATACAATGTACCACTCAGAGCATTGCAATTAACTTGCTCAGCTTTTTTCTTATCCCTCAAGATAGAGGGGTGGGAGAATACTAGAAACAATGTTTCATTTAAAGAGGAATAACACACAAAAATCAAAGGAAGTTTAAGAAGAATAAATAAGTTAGGAATCCAACAACTATATAACCTCTTATCTATCTTTCATAGCCTATTGGAAATTCTTCAGACACTTCCAGTTGCTTTCCACCTCAGTTAACACATGATAATTTGGATATATTCTTTGTTTTCTTAGTTTACTTGATCCATGTAGTCATATCATGAAACCACTATGTTATCACTTACAGCAGAATTATCATAAGTGTTATGATTCTGAATGATTCTTTATGGCTCTTGGAAAAACCCAGCTCCATGCTGACAAACACACACAGTTCAGTCCTTATGAACCAAAAATTCCAATTGATTGCGTGTACAAGCATATGCAAGAAGTGCAGAATTTGGCCTTTACTTGATATTTCTCTCAAGAGACCAAAAATGGAATCATAAGTGACCTGTTAATTAACCTTTAGATAAATCAAAACCATCCCTCTATTTCTTCAGTCAAGTAAAGTCATCACAAAGGCAGCATTCTAATACTTTTCACTCTCAGGATAATGTCACCCTTACCTTTCCAGAGGAATGCCTGTGGGTCTCAGCTCTCTAATTTAGCATTGTCTAGCTGATATGTCATTCCAGCAGTTAATCCTTCCATTCTACTGTTTTCTGCATATTTTGACTACCCTATCTCCCATAAATATGCATAATGTATCCAAGCTAGATCCAAGCTCAGTACACCATACCTAGCGGTCATTTGGTCTTTTCTACTTCCAGAAACTTAGACAAGGAGAGAAGAGATTTTATTCTTAAAAGTAAAACATAATAAAATCAAGACTTCCAGACAACTTTAAATAAGGAATAAGCAAAACTATTTTCTGGTTTAGATAATTAAACAAAAACGTTGAAAATTTACAAAAATATATATAAATTTCTGGTTCAAACAGAAATTTCAACATTTTGAGATTTCCCATAAACTGGAGATTCCAAAAAAATTTCATTTCAGAAATGCTGAAAACACGATGTTTCCAAAAAATATATATATGCTCCTAGTGGGTGGTGGGCCCAGTGCAACTGACAAGAATCATGTCAATTTCATTCAGCAGCTGCTCCTGATCCTGGAGCCTGTTGCTCTGGGGCAACCCTGCCCTGCAGACTCCCCCAAGCTGGGACCCCAGAGCTACCAAACCCCTGGACCAGCTGACTCCTCAAGCTGCCCAACTCCTTCAGCCTGAGGAGCCAATTGCCCCAAGCGTTGGGCAGCCTGGAAAGCCAGGAGGCTTCCAGGCTCCTAGCTTTGTGGCAAGAAGCCTGGAAATACTGAGACTTTCCAGGCTCCCAGTTTCATAGCAGAAAAACTGGAAACCCTTTGGTCCCCAGCCTATTGCCAGTCCACATGGCAGGTCTATCCCAGAGTCATGGACCTTGGAAGCCGCAGCACCCCACCACATGAACTGGCAGGGAAACAGGTCACTATACATGACGGATCATGCCCTGGTCATTGCAATGACCAAGGCACAGGAAGTCATGTATAGGGACCGGAGCAGAAGTCAAACCTCATGGTTGGAGCCAATGACAGTGCCAGGTAGCAAGCTGAAGGTCAGAGCCCAGAGCCAGGGATAAGGCATAGAAGCAGCAACATGAAGTAAGGCAGGACAGCAGGAACTGGGAATAGATGCAGGTCTGGGATAGAAGTACAGAAACCATGAGTCAAGTAAGTAGGAGGGGTCCATACTGGCAGACAACCAAGGAATCCTTTAGTTGCTCAGACAACTTTGCTGGTTTATATAGAGCACCTCAGCCAACTGAGGTCCTGGATGTTTCCCAGAATCAGGTCCCCTCTGTGAGCTAAGCCTTCATTGGTTCCCTTTGCTAGTTACTCAGGTGAGCTGCTGGGTGGTGGTCGTGGCCTGAGCACTGCCTGGGGCCCTAGGATGCAAGGCCCACCATCCCTCACAGAACCCTGCCTGTTATGCAACAAAAATTAATCACATGCAAATTGTTTTCTTGAAGCATCTCAGGTTTGATGCATCAATGACATTTCTGACCAAGTCTACTGTTAGTAGACCTGAAACGCTAGCATGGTGTAAAATGATTGAAGAACATAACTAGAAATTCACTCATTTGACCTTATATCAAACATCTCTGCTAAGACTGGCTCAGTTATGTAGCGGATTTCAAGTATAAGGCCTTTATTCAGCAAGAATGGACTTCAATGGGGTAGGCTTAAAGCTCATAAGGTATAGTGCAGATCCAGAGCCTAAATAACTTAAATAGTAAAGGTAAGAGATAAGTATGGAGTACTTACCTTGTTCCCGTTTAGCTGAAAGCTTAGGTAATGACTTTATAGTTCTCATTCAAGAGAGTGGTTTTGTTTGTTTTGATCCAATTTATTTAAAATTAAGTGTACATATGTATCAAAATAATATTCTTTGGATAAAGAATGGATATCTACAGTAATACATGATAAAAATCAAATGTGGATGATGAAATCCTGGTTCCAATTACCTCAGTGGAGCCAGATATTCACTTGGAGCATATGCAGTAAAGTTGCTTTTCCTCACACTAGCCAAGTTTGGTGTTATTGACTCTGCTACTTTTTATTTGTTAGGCTTAAATTTAAAGACATTTCCTTTCATGCTCATCGACTTGTAGTATCTCGGAAATGTTGCAAGCTGTAAGTCTGAAACTTGCTATGTTTATAGACACTTTTCTTCCACATATGCTTCTTAAATTTGGCCTGATTTTTCCCTATTAGTTTTAATTACTCAGTGTTTAAAATCTCAATAGAAACCTGGATGGATATGATGCAGAATGTCAGGAATTCAACCTAACTTTGTTATTTGTATGGCTTCCATCACAATAGCATTGAGCACCTCACAGTCTTTGTCCTCAGACCACCCCTATAGGTTAGGGAAGTGCTCTTATCATTATTTTACAGATGGGAACTGAGGCAGAGGAAGACTAACTGACATGCCCAAGGTCTCACACAAGATGTCTGTGGCAGAGCAGGAACTGAATCAAGATGTTCCATGACATAGGCTAGTGACCTAACCATTGGACCACTCTTCTGCTCCCTTTTTTTTTGTACTGTATGTCATTTTTGACTACTGTTTGTTATTATTTGGCTTTGACACATTTTTAATTTTTTTTAAGTCATAGGAAGCTGATACAAAAATCAAAGGGTCAGTGCTAAACCTTCAAGTGATCTCAAACGAAATGTTTGGTGCACCATGATGACAGAATCTGAATAGTTCATAACAAAATGTTAGGACTTGGAACAGCTTATTCAAACATTCTTCAGACCCATAGCTTCTCCCCTCTCACCATCTTCCCTGCTCTCACCCACATCTGCACGCTTCCAGATCTCTCCCTTCATCCTTCAAGATAATGCCACCAGCCTTCTTCCCTTCCTGCCAACCTATAGGCCTCATACTCCCTGAATTCCACAGACATCTATGTCTTTCCCACCTCAGACACAGATGTTACCCCTACATTTGGGGATCCAAAGATCAGCAGTCCTCTATTTTTCCACACTTTCTTTTTCAAGGGTTTCAGATCCCAGAGAGGCAATAAGGAGTCTTACGGTATTAAAAGATATCTTTAAAACAGCCATCTACACAGTATTTTATTTCAAAGTGTCTCTGAATGGCAGGAAAAGAAATGCTTCAAGAAGGAAGCGGACTGAAAACTTAGCATATTTCATCTGTTTTAATATGAAAGTTACTTTCAGAATCATTTTCCAAAAAAGGCTTTAAAATATATCCCTGTCTTAGCTGAGTGAATACTAGTTTAAAAATGGATATAAAGCATCAGCATTTGGAATGAGAAGAAACCAGTAGAGGTTTTGTTGCTAAAAGGTCAACAATGCTTGCAAAGAGATTCAATCTTTAAAGCTCTACAGAATTTCATTTAAAAAAAACACCATGAAAAGGAAAAGGCATTGAAAATATGAATCTGCAAGTAGTTTCTCATCATGACCCCAAGTTGGGAATGTTGTTGCATAGTGTATACCCACTGCCACCTACAGACAAAGATTTGCACGCACACACATCTGCCAGTCAGAAGTTTTAACTGAACCCAACATGTCATAATGTCCAGATATTAGCTGCTCAACAGTCTTGAAATAAACTGCACTAGCTCAGCTGCTGCACTGGAAGGCTGATAAAGCTATTCAAATAAATATAATCAACAGATTGTCTGCTATAAAGGCAGCAAGGATGACAGAGGCATTGTGCTTGACATGTCTGTCTGTATGGGGGATGAGTAAAAGGGAAGCTGAGGGGAACAGACAAAATTAGATTCTGTTAAGACGCTTTCTTGATTTGCAAGAACAGTGCTTATATGTGCATGGGCCATAATTATGACTGCAGTCTCATTGAAGAGTCTTGACTGCATCTAGCTCTTAAAACCATCAGTGCCAGAAATACAGACAAGGATCCAAAATGGAGGGCCCTGAAAAGATGATAAGGCATTAACTGTACATTATAAGCTATTGATTTCTTCTCTTCCCCCTTCACACCCCCCCACCACCTAGCATCAACATTTTCTACAACCTCAGCATCATTATTATTCAGCTTGATCTAGTTTACAGGATAAAAAATAAGTAGGAAATATCAGGTTTGTAATGGATTGCAGTAAATTTGGATCTAGAATGAGAGAAGTTGCACTTAATGAAAGAGACACGAGAATTTATAATTCAGTATTCAGCTTCCATAATTTTGCAGACAAAAGATATAAGCTTTGAAAAGCAAGTGGGAAGCAGAATTTTGGTTTCATACAAGTTATACTTTTCCATGTTAGACAGAAATGGTAAGATTAAGATTCATTAATGGGTATAAGTCTTTTTCCAACAATTCATTTTAAATGTTGAAATTGAGCATTTTTAACATATGTTCTATTTTGCCTACTATGTTACTGGATGACTGTTTGCTATTTTCCCTGAAAGGGACAAACATTATTTTTTGTTTAATTTCATTAGACTAAATTGTGTAAATCAACCTGAGACTTTGCAAAGAGCAATACAAGCAAACAGCACTGATTCAAAAATATACCTTAGCAGAAAAACAATGTTACCTATAAAGAGGTTAACATCTTAATAAATTAGCTGCAGGAAGTATGAGAATATTATATACAGTAAAGTGCACATAATACAAAATGTATGTAGCTAGTTTCCCTATATATATATATTATACCTGCCAAGATAAATGAATAAAATATTTTTTTTGGTGAATTATGCTGCATAATCATTATTTTGTAGCTTCACTTCTCACTAAATCTGGGCCTGAAGAGAAGCCAAACTTTTGGCATGGCAAGTAAGTATGAAATGAATCTGCATGATGGACTGGATTATCTGGCTCATTTTGGTTATTTCACACCGTTCTGGCAACATAATGCAGATGTAATACTGTTATATCTGTAGAGAATTCCCCCTGGATGGTGATTCCTACATTACATCCCTATGCCCCTCCATCCCCTACATAGAGATGTGGCTGAGAAAAAGGACACATACTAAGGATACCCTATGTCAGCTGATCCTTGGCTGTCATAATGGTTTCTTGAAAGCATGAACAGTGAGACATAAATTAGAGGGGTCCTGAGACTGCCCTAATGTATGCCTTGGATCAAGGATTGAAGCCACGTTTGGTCCTCGAGTCTTGCACTGAACAGGAGATGATATGGGCCATAGTTTTTGTCCTGTAAAGCCCTTTTGTTCTTTTTATTCCATACTAGTAACAGAAGTTCTCCTGATGAACAGATGAAGCTCATCTTTTTTTTTTTTTTTGGTCTTTTATAAAAGTGGGATGAAGACTAAGTGTTTGCAGTAAGCTCACGAACCAGCAAATGTGCTGTTCACTGATATTTGAATTAACAGAGAATCCTTTGGCACATCTCTACTGACTATCCAATGTTTTTGCAGCAGATTACATTCGGAAATACTTCACATTTTATATGAAAGGATGAATCCTGCATCCATGGAAAATTATGCTTTTGTTTTTCTTTGCTGCCTAACCTTTGTGTGTTAAAATTCCCATGACTCTTAGCCTACATTCCTTTCTAACATTTTAATCCATAAGTGATTAAATAGGCAGTGCATCTCCAGCCACGCTTCACTCTAGGGGGTCAGAAATTGGAAGTATTAAGCTTTCTTTCCTTAATCCAATTCTCACTGCCCAGCCAGAAACTGAGATTAACAGTACACGTACTGCAAAATGACTATCTCTAGCCAATCAGTGCACAATAGTCACTGATATTTGCCATTAAAAAGTAATAGAGAATTTAAATAGCATGTTTGCTTGATATGCTCAGTATCAATAGCATTTGTAAAGTAATTGACATGGATTAAAATTAAAGCCAGTTCATAGGTACAGGACTGAAGAAGCCTCTTAGTTCACACTAGAGATCAAAGGATCCATTATGAACTAGAAAATTTCAGGTTGTTCTTGTTCCCACTGATGCCAGCAATAAAACTTTCACAGACTTTAATAGCACTGATGGCCTGATCCCAAGAGGCATTGGGCCCCTGAAATTTCTAACAACTTTGAAGGGAGCTGCAGATGCTTGGCACTGCAAAGTAGTAGGTTTGAACTAGCAGAGTGGCCATACACTGCAACCCATACTTTCTTCCCTATGCCATTCGTTATGATACATGCAGCTTAATTTTAATTACTGATATAATATTTTATGGAATAGTGGTGCAAGTATTGTCATATATGTCAAAAACAAAGTTTTACTCAAGAGAGATCTTATTACAGCCTACTTCTGAGCAAATATTTGTGAGCCCTAGGGTTAGTTCCCTGAGGTTTTTGTAAAAAAAAAATAAATCAAGAATTGTGGAAGAACAAAGTGTAAGAGCCTGTTTCTAGGTTTAAAATAGCAGATGACCAGAGCTGATATGTATTTTGTTGTGTTCCCCACTTCTGAGGTCTGCACTGTAAGTTCAGGGCTTCAGGCAAAAAGGGCCGCTACCTCAATGGAACAAAGCTTTATACTACTTGTCATTTTCCACTGATGCAGAAAGAGGAAAGAATTCTTGGAACTGTAACCTTGTTCCAGATAGTATTTGCCCCAAAGTATTGCTTCAATCCCAGGTAATCAGGCTGTGCAGTGAGTTCTGCAGGGGCACAGAAGAGGAGAAGGATTCCTTTACCCCTCAATCCACAAACTGGCTGCAGAGCTACTCCATTACTGGTACTGTAGCCTCAAAGTTGCAACAGCCCTCATAGATGTTATGCCCCACCTCCAGTGGAGAGGAGTAGTCACAACTAATCTGACCTACTCAATGCCTCTTCCCTGGTCTGCCCAAACCCCTCCTTTGCATTGGGGAACAAGAAAGCTCCGAAGAGCACTGGTCTATGAGGTGCAGGAGTTGTGGATCTCCCCCAAATCCTGCCTTCCTTCCGTGCAGCAGAACCCACTGTGTTCAGGGTGCTCTGTGCTCATGGAAGGTGTGTGTGTGCGCACTGGGTGAATGGGTACAGTATTTTCCTTTGTAGGAGTCATACAGCATTTCAGCAAAGCATAGAGATATGTATAGATGTGATAGTGAGACTAAATAACCTTTCATTCCATTTACAAAGTGTTTGCATTCAAGAACTCTTTTTAGAGGTAAAAGAAACCATAATATTGAAGTAGAATTAATCTATATCCACAGTAGGTTAATGGATAAAAACCCAGATGCACTGACTCTGGTTCTTATTACATGTTACATTTACATGCTTTGTAACCTTTTGACTACTAAGGATTTATGTCCTTCCTTGACCTTGGTCCTACATCCAAACCAATGAGCCAACTAGCAGCAGAAAGCACATTATGCTAATGAGCTAACTACAGCTGCATGGAATGTTCAACACATAAAGCTCAATGCTACCCTTCCTCAGCCATTTTTTTATGCCACTAGTTAGTGTGACCAGGGACCAAACAGCCATGCCGTCAAAATGAGGCAAAGCTTACTGTGAAGCTACCCCAGCCACAACAAGCCTGTGTGAGTGTGCAACACTGACATGAATGCAAACAATTCTGCTCTGGAGAAGTGTCCTTTTGGTATACTGCTTGCTAAAGAAATGAAGCATGTTAAAAAAATTATGAACCACAGATCATTACAATGTATCTTTTGTGATTTTTACATTATGTGAAAAGCTACATTATGTACATTATGAAAAGCTGTATGTTATGGTACAAAGACAGGTTGTACGATATTTGCAGGCTCCCATAGTGCTATTTATTAATATTCAGTATGGCTCTGTATAGAATTCCCAGAGAATACTTTATCATCTTTGAGTTAAGGGAGTAGGAATGCATAGCCTACTAACACAAATTCCAAAAAAGGAAGGGCTGAAGGAGATATGTAATTCAAGTACATTTCCATTCCCCTTCCAAATCTCTGCCACCTCACTTCTACTGCCTACAGCCCACAGGTGAAATCCTGGCTCCACCCAAGTCAAAGGAAAAACTCTCATTAATTTGAATGAAGGAAAGGTTTTACCTCACAGCGACATTAAAATCCCTTGCTTCCTGGGGAGTGGGCACCTCTGGGAAACAGCTGCCTGGGGAAATGGGGGCCAACTCCATGAGCAGCTGCCTCCTGTCACTAACCGGCAATTCCAGGAGGCAATTCCAGGAGGCTGCTGCCTAGGAGTAGGGCAGCAGGGAAGAAGCTGAAAAATTCCATTTCAGTACTTCTAAAACTGAGGTTTTTCAGAATTTTTCCTCTCAGGAGAAGTGTTGATTTAAAAAAAACATCTCCATTCAGGAAAAAATTCCAACCCTCTCCCTCCAATTTTTTCCATGGGAGAGAAATTCCATTTTCAGGCTGGCTCTACTCTACACCCTTATCCTAAGTAACGAACAAGCACCCTTTAATTCTTTCCAGATTCACTGGTTACATGTTCAGATGTTTTCATGCGTAAGAGAGAGTTGGCTTTCATAAGTTGTTGTAGCTAGTTCTGCAGTTGGTTTGCTTGTGTGTAAGGTACAGGGTCAGACAGTGAATGGCTGCTGTAAAATCTGTTTTTCCATTACCATGTTGGGGAAGTTGTATGAAAGAGCAATCTGTGTTGTTAGCAATTGTTTTAAAGTATTAATTTTTATTTTGGAGTCACAGCATTGATATGCATGGTAGTTGGTTATACATGTAACCGGTATTTAGGCTGTCTGCCAGTGACTCAGAATGAAGGTGGAACCATGTGGGCTTGGAATAGTGGAAGGGAGAAAGCCGAGACTGAGAAGGGGAACTGATCAAACCATCTTCACTCCATTCATGAGTGACTTAACTGCAGAGTCCTTGCTTTTTTATAGTTGGTTTCTAGCAACCCTGACCTCAGTTTAAAGGTGTTTTCATGGGGAAAATTTCCCAGATTTTTAACCTTTGTATTAACATAGATAGATAGTTATGAATGCTGAAATGTAGGCTCTACTGTGTGCCCCTGCAGACCCCCACTGTCTCTCATCTTCTGTCTTAGTTCTAGTTCTTCCCCCTGAAGAGTTTCACTTCATCAACAGTACCATTTGGGGGCTCCAGTCATGAATTGTAAAATTTGAAAGCAATGGGCCAACTTCATAGCTCCACTCTACTCCCTACATACCATTCATACAGCACAAGGGATCTGAGTCCACTTGTCACTTACCCATGGGCTTAGATCCCCAGCAGGAATCACCAGCAGACATAGAGCCAGCTCCCTTGCCTCCCTCCCTGCAGACCCAGGTGCAGGGGACAGGTAGGAGGAATGGCTGGAGCACAATGCATTCCTGTAATCATCAACTGGTGTACAGCCCCTTGAGGAACAAGGATAGTGATGCAATTTTGGGTAGACCCAGCCTCCTCTGATTTGTGCCAGGGCTAGGTAAAGCATTTAGCCTAATGTGCTACATAGATGGAAGCAATACGTTGGCAGAATTACACTAATAGTGGGATCTATGATTCTAGCTCCAGGGCTACAATCAAACCTACTGCAGGCACCTGGATGGCTAAATGGTGTGTTGGGTGGGAGGCCTCTTGAGGTCCCATCAGCCCACACTGTGGGTTGCTTCCCTTTTTCTGGATTTCCGAGTCCTTCCTCTGCTCAGAGTATGCAAGAATCTCTCCAAACAAAAATTGGTTCTTTTTTCCCCCCCAAGGACAGGAAGGATCAATGTAAAGAATGGACAAAAACAGTGCTCAGTCTTTTGGGCAGTCTCTTAATCACTCTTTGGGCCCAACTTGTCTGCAGGATTTTTAATGTCCTGATCAAGTCCATCCTTACACCCCCTACACACACACACACCTTTTTTGGGGTTGGGGTGTTCAGGCAATCTCAAGGGCAGGAGAGTCCACAACTGTTTACCTCTTCACTGATCTAACCTTATAGCCAGCTATCTCTGAAGCACAGCAATCCTTCCCTAGTAACCACCCTATCCTGTGGCAGTCCTTCCCTTTTTAAGTTTCCTCCTCCCAGGAAGAGCAAGCCTTCCAGCTGTATCTGGTTAGTGCTTACTGACCCCAGAAGACCTTGTTAGCTGCCTCCTTGATAGGGTGTAAGTGTACCCCCTTATAAATGGAAAGAGAAAGGAATGAACGGTTGTAATGGTACATTCAACTATTATTATTTATTCATCACAGGCACTGGTCAAGAAAGATATAGATATAGGCAGTTCCTGGTTCAAAGAGTTTACATCTAAAAGACAGACAAAGACAATACAAGACATGTATGAGGAGCTACAGAGGAATTTAATGAATTTTTCCTTCTCGTCTTTCTTTTCTCCATTAAGTACTCTCATCTCTAATCAACTTGCAATAAGAGTCTTAACATCTGCATGTGAAATGGCTAGAGTCCATTTTAGAAATAGAAAAAATAAATTTTCACTAATTTAGAGTCATTTTGGGTAGCAAAACTAGATAGTTCTTCAAGGTAGTTAAAAGAATCACAACACTTTTCACAATTTTTGCAAAACTCCTGAATGTTCCTTGTGAATCTACTTGAAGATTTCAGAAGTAGTCATCTCTCTCTGTCATGTGCACGCACAAAAATAGATTTACTTCAGGATTTTCTATTAAATAAATAGTTACGGCAAATAGAAACAGTCCAATAAAAAAAAAGGAACCATCAGGACTTTGGCTGCATTCACATCAGAGCAAGGTTCACAATACAACTGAAACAGTACAAACAAAAGAAGGATTTTATAAGGCTGCTGCCCTCAGAATTAAAAATTCACAGAGCATACCAAATGCAGACAATGTTGACAATAGCTGAGTGAATAACTGAAAAAAAATTGTCAGCAAATATTGATTCAAATTAAGAAGTGAAGCTTGAGCCAATCATATTCACAACCCTGTCATGTCTGCCTTTTTATGAATGCTTGAGTGCTCAAGCTTTACTAGCATGGATTCTCAAGTAAAACGAGGTTTTAAGATAAAGTGTTTGAATTTTTGCCAAAAGTGAATTGCAGAGTGAGTATTCAGGTCTAAAACGGGCCATTTGTGCATTGTTGGTTATAAGCGCAAGTCATCAAATCAAAGAACAAGAGATATTATATAAAACTTACACAACTAGAAGTGTTAATTATCTGGGAAAAAAAGCTATTTGTAAATAATCAGAAGACTCAGGATTTTTTAATAAAGAAATTCATGATTAATTCTGAATAATGAAGACATTCAAAAATGTCCCAATATGGCTTAGATTAATTTGCAAACAGAAAGATAAAATTCAAAAAAATTATTCATCATGAATCATTCCCCAACTCTACTGAATAGAAAGAGGGTATTTGTTCAAATAACCCCCACTCTGTGAATGATCAGAATGGGATCATTTTAAAGAAGGAAATAACATCAGGTTGGGATACTCCTCTTTGGTTTTCAGGAAGTCTTTATCAAAATCACCACAGCAGCAACGGGAGGCCCCCCTAAATGAAAAATTCAAAAGAGTGGCAAATGTTACATTCATCCACAGGCACATAAGAATATTGTGTCCAGTAAGTTCCGGCACCCACAATTCAAGAAGGATATTGATACATTGGAGAAGGTTCAAAAAAGAGCCACAAGAATGATTAAAGGATTAGAAAATGCTTATAGTGATAAACTAAATAGACCCAAGTTGCTCAAATTAACCAAAAAATGTTAAGGGGTGACTTGATTACTGTCTGCAGGTATCAATGCAGGGAACAAATATTTAATAATGGGCTCTTCAATCTGGAAGAGAACATTATAACAATCTCAATGGCTGAAGTTGTAGCTAGATAAATTCAGACTAGAAATAAGGCCTACATTTTGAACAGTGAGAACAATTCATCACTGGAAAAATTTACAAGGATTGTCACAGATTCTCCATCACTGACAATTTTTAAGTCAAGAGTGGATGTTTTTCGAAAGATAAACTCTAGGAATTATTTTGGGGAAGCTCTATGGCCTGTGGCATTCAGAAGTGAATCCCTTCTGGGCTTGGCATCCATGAATTTATAAGGTTTATACATACACATTTGTGACTCTTCATTGCTGGTCATCATTAAGTGGAAGAGGGTACACAATGTTAATCTGCAAGACCACCACCACAAATTGAGCAAGCCAACAAGTGACAGCCACCCCTTGAGGGCAACAGCTGAAGCTCTTAGAGGAGTTAATCACGCTCTCTTGATCAATCAAAAGTGGATGTGATGGCACAGCAGGTAAACAAGGGGGCACTCAATTTAGAAGGAATGGCCTCAGCTTGGATATCATCAAGGCCATCTGAACAGACATGGAAAATCCAAAGCATGTAATGCCTGGCACCATCCTGTTGTGTCTGCTCCCCTATTAGCCTTGGGGAGGGATTTGGGAAGATGCTCACAAGAAAAGTATTAGACCAATGCCAGCCTTCTGGATAAGGCATATTCTAATATATTCATAACAATCATTTAATGGGACAAAGGAGAATCAAAGCAGTCAGGGTCCTGGCTGAAATTTGTAGAGCAACAGCTGTTCTGGTGAAGTATTGGAGTGAGGGGTTGCTGGTGGATTGTGGGTAACAGAAGGCATGAGCAATAAACACTGGGGAGTGAAACAGCACACTGACACAGGAAATTGCCTGTGCTCTGGAGCTGACCCCACACACATGGTTTTCCTAGTCACATGCCAGATCAGCTGGAAAGTGAGCCATAGTATTGTGAGGAAATGTACTAAAAACAGGAGATGTGGTAGGGGTTGGTGAACATGATAAAAGGTACAGTGGAAGTTCAAGACCTTTCATTTACCAGTCCAAAGAAACTGTTAAATTACCAATACATCACTGCGTGGCTTTTGTGTTAAATCTGGGATCTTGGGACAATGAGCACGCAATAGCTAGCTCTGTCTGATTAAGTGCAGTGCCAGTATCAAACAAACAATCTTAGGCAAAATGTTTGGGTGGTGAATAACCTCTTGCTGTATGTAAAAGCCCTCTTCTTTCCTATTACTTGAATCCTACATTTTGCTGTATGCAGCCCTGCACCGAAGACAACATGAGGCTCGGAGGGTAAGATTCACTAGAAGAAATATTTACATTGTAAAAATAAGCTACCATAATGTAACAGCCAGTCCTTAAAATAGTTATGGGAAATTGGTTGCATTCACACTCGGGAAACACTCGAGAAGCAGAATGTATGGGGGAAAAAAATACTAATGAGCCGTGGTCTAGCTAGACATCTGTCTTTTCCCTCTGTTTGGATTTCCCTGTTGTCAGATTGATTAATCTTTTTGTTTATGTTGTTCTGGATATCTTAAGTTTCAACAAGTCCATTTCTTGTTTTTGCTACCAACATTTCCAGTAGATTTCATCCAGCATGTCAGATTGACAGATGCATTCCTGCCACTAACCTTGTAGGGAGCTCATTATTGTTTCAAACTTGTGCACTCAACCTGGAGGTCTTCTATTCAAAGGCCTCTGGAGACGTAGGTCATTTCAAAAAATCTGTGTTGGGTAAAAGTGTCATTTCTCTGCTAGCAAAAACTTAGGAGCAGAGGTCAATTCCATGTACTGAATTTTATCTCTCTAGTCCACATGGATAGGTAGTAAAAGCAGCAATAAACACAAAGTAATTCCTCACAGTATTTATTCTGAAGTCTATTTTATTTATATAGTCATCTGCTGTATGCTGAAGAACCATAAAATTATTTATGAGATTGTTTGTATCTTTAAATATTGCAGGTCTTTGCTGGCAGCACACTGTGGTATTATTGCTGAAATTTCGGCATTTTAATTATACTTGTAAAATATTGCTGGGTTGATACATACTTTTGATGTTTAATGGGCATTTTGCATGAGGTTCGAAAAGAATTAGTTTCATATACATTTGAATCTACTTCCAACTAAATACCATGTATCTATTGTATCTGTAACACTGAAGCCAACTGCCCATAAACATAACTGAAATCAGCACAAATATTTTTAAATGAATGAATGCAGGAAGTTGCAACATATGAGTCAGACATGTTGGGAAAGGTCATACTGTGCTTCCACCCAACACAGTTCTTATTGTACGATTTCCTTTTTATGCCTCCAAAAGGACCAGATTGCCCATGTTTTCTATTGAGTAAGGTGACAATAACAGCAAGGCAACCATTATTTAACATCATTGGAATCCAACAGTGCGGGGTCTTCAATCCAGCCTTCTCCTGTACCATTGTGACTGGACTGTCGCATTACACCACAACTCAGAATTGCGTGAAAAGGGGAAGCTCTGAGAGGCAGCCGGAATGGCTCATGGAGCTCGGGGGAGTGCAGGGAGAGCACGACTGCTGTGCTGGTATGGAGGAGAAGGGCATATGTCTAATGGAGTATTGTTAACACCAAACATTCAAAAATAAGTCAGGCTCCAAACAATCATGGGATTAAAAAATACAATGCAATTTTTAAAAGGTTCTTTTTAAAACTCAAAAACCCAGAAGACAGATAGTGTGAACATTTTCCAGCTCTCTTCTACCATTTGAGTTAGAGTCTTATTTCAATATGAAAACTGCAATTCTCATGTTATATGGTTCCAAGAGCTGAAACTTTTAGAAAAATACACCATGGAATGTCACAAAACCCATGATACCAATCCCACAAGTTGGCAACAACAGGTGCAGGTGCTGAGGTTGCCATAGCTACAGCCACACTGCCATGTCCAACTCTCAGCTTCCTTTCCAGTGGCTAACACTACCACTACCCCCATGGAGTCCTTGTATGTCCCAAGTACAAAGACCCTGTTGTCCCAAAATTTGTGTAGGAGATGCAAGGGAAGACAAGAAACTTTATGCCCTCTCCCTGCCTTGTTTACCTGTGCACAGTCTGGCCTTTTACTTCCATACCATATGTAAGCAGTAAAGAAATAGGTTGCCTAACTTTTATTGACTATCTTCTGAACATAAATGGTGTTTCCTTTAATTCCTTTTGACATTCAAAATGACTCAGGGGAAAAAATACAGATACAAGCAGTCATTAGAGTTGAAAAGGAACTCTCAGATGGCTAGATATGTTAGAAAGAGTTATTCAAATAGAGTGGCAATGTCTTTGTTTTAATGGGCTTCTATATATATATTGAAGAGTTGCAGGAAACTTGTCATTCAGGGTTCTCTATCCTGTGACACACTGTTTTTCTGTACAGCTCAAAGAATAGCAAATACTATGCTTCATTATTGATGCCATTTCCCATTATAGCATCACATTAAGATCTTAACCTGCTCCTAAGATAAGTATACAAAGATGTTTTTCTTATTGAAATAGACAATCCAATGAAATAATAATGCAGGACAACTAACAAGAACAGAGGGTTAAAATATTTATTTTTGATTGATGGAACAAAGCTTGCTTACCTATTGGGAAAAGGGGTCACTTATACAATGCTTGCCAAGCATTAACGTATAATAAAAATACCAAAGAAGAACTATTCAGTTAAAGAAAACACCTACGGAGTTTGTTGTTTGTTTGGGTTTAGTTTCTTATAAATCTTAATTTCTCTGTGATTGGCATCTTTCGTCTGTAACTTGGCAAACAATGCTGTGAGACAGACTATAAAGATGAAAATAGACAATTCTGTCTAGGTAAGTTTTATGCACAGCTGGTTGGTGTGATGCTGACACACTGGAGTCTCTGGCACAGTGATTGGTCTGTACAACTTCATGAGTAGGGTTTTCAGCCCTTTGGTTGTTGCCAGTGCTGAGGCAAGTAGGATGGAATAGCTTGCAGGAGGTCATCTTCTTTTATGTGGCTAAGAGGCCAATGTAGCGATAGTGCACGGGAAGGCTCTAGTGGAGTTGATACTTTCCTGCCATCTTTAGAGAATAGCAGTGCCACCAAGGGCAGGTGAGGCATGGTAAGCAGACATGGTCAGCTTCTTCCTAAAATTTTCAACTGAATTAGGTTCTGCTATATTTTATATTAAATATATAAATCTTTGATAGTATAAATCAGGGGGGTAGCTGTGTTAGTCTGGATCTGTAAAAGCAGCAAATAATCCTGTGGCTTATAGACTAAGACGTTTTGGAGCATGAGCTTTCGTGGGTGAATACCCACTTCGTCAGATACTGAGATACTGCTTTGATAGTATAGTTTTTCTATTAAGGGTACATTTTGAGGGCCTAATGCAGGGCTGAATCTTTACTTATTGAGATTCGGGAATCCCTTTTGAAATTTGTGGCTTAAATTATTGTTTCTAAAGTTCTACATACTGATGCATTACCAATGTTTCTTATCAATGGACTGTACTTAAAGTCACTTCCCCACAAAGGGAGAGGATCCCAGAGCTCCAGCCCGAGCCCAAAAGTCTAGACAGCAATTATCCAGTCCCTAGCCATGAGTGTTTAATTGTAGTGTAGACATACCCTTAGTGAAGAGTTTTCTGTGAACTGGATTAATAAAGTCATATGTGAGGCAGTTTGTGGGGAACTGTAAGTTGACTGTGTCTGTGCCAAAAGCATCAACCCGAAAGGGACCTTGGAGAAACTTTTTGCTACAAGCTACATTCACATAAATTTCAGCTTAACTTGGTACTGAAATTCATTGAATTACATTGGAAATTACTTCTGTTTAAAGTTATATTTGAATTTGTTTTCTAAGGGAAAGAACAAAATAGTGACTTCTATACACATTCTCACTACCATTCTGTAGCTTATCAGTGAACTTATATTTCTGTGCTGCCTTTCCTCTTCCTGCAGGAATAGTGAGCAAACTATGGTTAAAATATTTTATGCACAGGGCCAAACAGGAGGAATTCATCAGAAAGGAGACAACAGTGATATGCTTTATGAAATTAAACCATAAGTGACTTTCAACATCAACTGTCACGGACCTGCGGCTCTGTTAGGATTACCTGAGGTCTGATTTGAGTGGTTCTGGGGAAAAAGGTAGATGTGTCTGAAACATCAGCTATTCTCAACTCAGTGTTACCCATCATCCCAAAGTAAAGAACCAATATGGTTGCTTCTGAGATAAGATACGTTTCCCCTTTTCATATGAAATTCTTTTTTCAGGGATAAAAAAATGCAATGATAAAATGGAAACTAATTTTGATTCAATTGTGGTTTGTTAAGATCAAAACGTATTCTATAGAGACAAATTCTGATACTGTTACTACACTGGGGGATATTTACTCTCTGAGTAATTCCACTGAAATCAATGTGCCTACTTGAGTAGTAAAATGTTACTCAGCCTGAATAAGAGAATCTGCCCTACAATGAGCGAACATCAGAAGATGAACAGACTAAATGCCTGTGATGACCATTAAAGAAATGAAGATGAAGTTCAAAGCTAGAACTAGCTCACTAATCACAGAGAATTTTTCTTTTAAGAGAAAAGTTTAAATGTAGCCAGATAACACTGAGTAAAAAAATATTCAAGTTATGGGCAAAATCTGCTTGTTAGATTTTATAACCAATATGGAATTCTACACACACACACACACACACACACACACACACACACACACACACACACACACACACACACACACTAAGCATCATTCAGGCTGCAACTCAAGTACTCAAATTTAGGAAATGCCTGAAATAAGGTTGCCACTGGGAGAAATTTACCTGCCTTTCAAGGTTTAAACCAATGTTATGCACTCAGTTGCTTTATCCCACAAATTATAATCCATATGATTATTTGATAGATGCACGAGTCTTCATTCATGGGGCTAGATAATGCTTTCTCTCAGGAGATCCTGCTAATAGTAGTTGGTTTTCACTTGAGCAGAAGAGGTACCAAACTATGTTTGGAACTGGAAGTGCTTTTAGGTGGTCTTTAAATGAGGCTGGAAAGGAAGAGAAGGGAGAATTTCCTCATTACTCAGATAATCTGGCTGGCAACTCAGTATACAAAACAAGGCAGCAGATTGGGAAAGCTGTTATGAGACAAGGGATGAGGAAAAAGATTACTATATGGGAGGAGCATGTTTAATAGCTATATTAGTGAAAACTTTTCCTTTAATTCATCTGCAAGAGGTTTCGATTGCCTTGCATATTCTTGACATGGCCACTGTCCCTCAAGTACTTCACAAAGTACTGAAAAGCTAAACTTTTTGTTCAATTTAGATATACTTCAAAGTAGGGTTGACAAGGCAATGAACTTTCCCCTCTCTATTAAATAATAGCATGTGCTATTCAAGTGCTCTTATTGTCATTTAATTACACACACACAGAAAAGGGAACAAAAACCTTAACTTAAAAAAAAAAAATTAAGCTAAGCCCAAAGGTATGTAAAAACCAGAACCTCAAAGCTGAATCCTTTTGAATTTCACAGGGATTGGATCCAAATCCTCAGATCTAAAGCTAATTTGGCACCAGGTGGGAGCCAAAATTGGTAGGGAACAATTCCAATTGCTCAGATGTAGCCAAAGTCTTTTGGGGTGATCATGAAAACTTAGGAACAAATCTTGCATGATTTTAATTTTCCATTTAAATCTCATGAGAATTGCAGCACCATCAAATCTCAGCCCAGATGGTGACCTTCATTCAGTTTCAAACCTAGAATTAGATGAAACCAAATTTGGATCTAAATGCTGGCTCCTTAAGTTCATCTCTAATTAAACTGGAAAATCTACTATCAATGAGTACCCAACATTACACTGCTCATGCGATCTGAGGAAGAGAGAAACACTTAAGGGTAACTGAGAAAAAACAGTGACAGAGAAGAAAATATTTGATACTGTTGGTTCTGGGCAGTGACTTTTCTTTGTTTTCCTGAATTATGGACAGGATGCAGAATGCTGCTAAATGAGAATATTAGTGACATTCTTGCAAATACAGTTCTATCCTATTTGCAAGTAATGGGGATTCTTTCTGTGCAGAACAGAAAATATATGTTTAATGAAAGAGCTCTTTTTTAGAAAACTAAATTTAGATATTTATTAAAGAAGACAGCTGTTGTTACTGTATATCAGTGCTTTCATGAATGTCAAAATCCTCTGAGTTTAGCCTATAGAGGCTGGCAGATTTATTCCATTAATTTAGAGGTCTGTGAGCATTTCCCATAGAATAGGTTACTCTGCATAATTAATGATTGTTCACTATCTCTAGTAGCGTCAGTTAAGGAAAGATTGAGAGGTAAACCTAAGGGGCAAGAATTCCTTTGACATTTTTGCCACCATCAGGGTCTGAAGGATATATTTGTAGAGGTTTGGATAAAGTTTGAAAGATAATTAGTCTTGCTTTCTTAGCTATTATCACAACCTGGTCCAGACCCACTTTCTGAACAGACACCACTCTGCTGGGAAAAGATTCAATTATTGCATCCCATCTGCTGCTAAGCTACTTGGTCTGGGGAGTGACACTGTTCCTTGCTCTGTGTCAGGCACACTCCTCAGGTGTAGAACGTGTTTGACAGCCCTCTGGGCAGTGGGTCCCTGCAGACTGTCCACCTAACCCCTGGAACCAGTGCCTCAGTCCTCCCAAGTCCCCTAGTTGCTGAGATACATTACCCTCAGAGACCACCTATGTGAGCTCTGTTTTCAGACATGTTAGTAAGGTAAGGAGAGAGGGGCTTGTCACAGGAATTTCTTGAACACACACTTTACTCCTAAGCACAAGAGTTATAGATCTATGGGAAACAAAGTCCGTAAAGTCTTATGTCTGATCGTAATCCCTTTTGTGAGTCCCTGGGTTTAGTACAAATCTATAAGGGGAGGCAAAGTCTCTCCTGATGCCATTCTTTCTGAGCATCTGGTGATGGAATATCTTCCTGGGGTTAGAAAGCACCACCTTTTAGAAACAGCCTCTGCCACCTCTTGGGGTTCCAACCCCATGCCTTCAGGTTTCTGCTGGCAAAAAACCTCACTGTCCAAATAGGGCAGCTGGGAAGTGTCTTTAAATGTTGATGGTCCTTGATTGCTCTGGCACAGCTTTCCAGACAATCTCTCCATTATGTGTCCAGATCCTGCTACAAAACAGATGATCTAATCCACAATGGCATTCCTAAAACAGAATTCATAATTGGACACATATCTATTCCCCAAAGTGTCACAAGAGTAACCTTTCCCAATTGCATATATTAGAAGTATCAGTTACAGAAGGCTCCTGTTTTAATATCACATGAGAGGTAGCAAGAGATATGAAAATAGGGCTATTCAACATCCTGCTATCTATTGTAATGAGCTATGATCCTCTGCCATGACCATCCAAAACTTCATAGCCTCAATGGCTCTAGTTTCTCTCATATTTCAGCACTCAAAGGTTTAACAGAAAGTACTTAAAATCCCTGAGTTCGTATAGATACACTGTTTGACCTTGGCAGTGATCACACAAGATCTCTTAGCAGGCACTATCCAGCAGAAAATATGCATGGGATTTAGGGCCACACAAGTGCAGAAGTCCGAGATCCTGGCTTCTTGGCAGGTCAATCTATTCAGAGAGACTGTCACACTGTTATGGAAACAGATTCAAATCACCCTAGCACCACTGGTACAAAGTTGCAGAGTGGATCACAGAAACAAAGCTCAAAGATGCAGAGCTCCCACTCCCAGTATGGCTTACTGCAAAGAAAACTATCAAAAAAGGTTCCTCTTTTTTGTACCTGAGTGGGAAAATATAACAATTTAATTTAAAAACAACATTTTCAGAGTGTCACATTTGATTTAAGCCAGTTCATTAACTGCTCTCCCTGATTAGGTCTTTTTTGAGCCACTTGACCTAAACTCATAGTGTAGACCCAGGCCACAGAGATCTATTATGTCAGCCAAGTCTCTAAGGTCTCAACACAAGGTGAGAGACCATTGGTTCCTATAAGAGTCTCTCTAGCTGATTTCAGTAATAGGTGTGGCAGTTATGGTTTAATCCAACATCAGGCTGTGACTCCTTCAGAATCCTCCTTCCCTGTAGGGTCCAATCAATCACTCTAAGAAAATCTATTTTCATCGATTGACTCCTTAATCACACCACAGAACCATTGGCAGAGGTTTTATCGTGACTTGATTGAGTCCTCTGTGAATTAACAGACAAAGGGAGGTGTATTAACAGAGGTCTGCTAGCATGAAAATTTGGCTAAGGGATGTGAAGAAAGTAGAGGGGTTTGGAACAATTTCTTCTATTTCTAAGAAATGGTAAAATGAATGAATCAAATCCATCTTTTATTTCACTAGATCAGTTCTAATTAGTTTTATTCATGGGCTGCAAAACAGTCAGACCTAAAGGCAGCAAATGCCTAAGAAAAAAAATGAAAAAGTAAATGAGAAATATGATCAGAATATATATATAGCAGGTAAAAACCAGACAGAAAGAGAGAGAGAGTGAGAGAAGCAGTCGTTAAACATTTAGAAAGAAGGTGAACAAAAAGGTTATGTACTCTGCTTACAAATCACCTCATACGAAATAGTTAGGCGCCTCGGTGAATTGGATCATCATCATCTTCTTCTTGTTTGCTTAAAACAAAGATGACAATGGAATTCTGAGGAATTATAAACCTATTAGTTCACTGTCTGCACTCTGTAATCATTCACTAAAGTGCAAAGTAATTGGGTCAATGTGGCACTGGATTTCACTAGCTAGAGAAGACAAACTTCTTTCCATAATTATTTCTGCAATAAACTACTGTCTGTAATCAGTGAGCTTTGAAGACACAAATATGATTTTACCACTTTGTATGGCATTCATCAACTACAAAAATGTTTCTGCATTCAGTGATGAGAAAGGACTCTGTACTACCTATACAAAGTGAGATATTATAAATAAAGATATCATTCAGCTCTTGAGAATTAAACATGAAAATGAGCACTCTGTTACACAAAACAAACAAGAAACAAAGCAATGAATTTAGGTGACAGCAGGTATAAAAGGATTCTATGTCATGTAAAAAAGAGTCTATATAAAGTGCTTAAACTTGAAATAAAAACATTCTAAATCACATATGATATATGGTGCAATAGAGTTAATAGAGAAGCTCCTCCATGAAAGCAAGAATGAAAGTTAACCATAAGCAAACAAATCACATACTCAAACATACAATGGTGAGATCATTAATGAGAGAAATGACTCCACCAGAGAACATTTTTATCTTAAACAACATTTTAGGATAGACTACAGAGGAAAGTAAGAGCTGTAGATGAGTCTAAAATGCATTTTGAGAAGGAAAAAAATCCTTAAAACACAATGCAACACCACCATGCAATCCCTTCCTCTCCAGGAATCTTGGCCAATCTGTAAAGCAATGACCTACAGTAAGAATCAAAGACATGAGCTATCAAAGAAAATGGAATGTTTTCCTTATTCCCCTCTTCAGTAAGGACAGTGTGTTGGAACTCTGGCATTTCTTATTAACATAATTTATAACCGGTTATACTGTAGATTGTTTTACATCTTCAGCATATCATTTCTGCCATTCGTTGATTTTCTAGCTATATTTTGACCCCACATGCAACTGTCATAACTGTATTGTGTCGAACTGGGCAATTTTGGGGGGCAGTTATTCACCAAAAAGAAATTTTTCAATTTCAGCTGACCTGAAACTATTTGTAAATTTGACCCAATTAAGGTTTGGCTGAGAAAATGTTTTTAAAAGCCAGCTTCAGAAAAATGTGTGTGTTTCCACTTTTAGCCTAGTAATTGGACCATTTGCCTGGGATATGGCAGACCCTCCTTCTAGGTGAGCATCCTAATCATCAGGCTATTGGCTATTCTGGGGAGGTTTACCTCAGTCTCTCCTTTTGAAGTTTTTCACTTTTAAGAAATAAATTAATATCGCTGGACCAAAGTGGAACAGCTTTGACAGGAGAGACTGAAAGCAGGATAGCCTGCTCCAGAATGGGGTTCAAACCTGGGTCTTCCACATCCCAGGTAAGTGTTCTACCAGTAGGCTAAAGGTTAGGAAAGGATGATAGTTTTTCTGTTCACATATTCCAAACATTTTCACAACCAAACCAAAAGTTCTTGATTTTTCTGGCTTAACTGAAAAAAAAGTATTTACCATCTGTAGTATTTTAGTTCTCCAGAACTTGTGTAAATTAAGAGTCAAGGAAGGATGGGGGTGGGAAAGCAGTGACTTAAAAGTAAAATAGTTTCCAAGGCTTATTTTTTTTTAAAGCACATCATAAAGAAACTAGAACCGAAAAAGGCAAAAAGTCCTTTTTTATCCCATAAGCAGAACATTTTTCAGTGTAGCTAAATGGCATACAGTTACCTACTGGCTAACAGAGTGACTTGGTATTTCCAAAATACAGATCCCTAACTCTAACCCTTTCCATAAAATAATACATATGAAGGAGGACTCTCATCCTGCAATCTGACACATGGAGATGGACCTCATGACATTCTATTCAGTGAGGCTCCTCACAGGTTCAGGGATCTTGCCTGTATCTCACTGCTCTAGCAGCTCTGCCACCCAAAGCATTTCAGAGACATCTGCCAACATTTACTTTTAAGTTTTCACAAAGGAGCATACACTACCTAAAGAATATTAGTCAAGATTTCCATACTCACTAAATATTTCAGACTGATGTAAGTGTCATACTGGATATTAGCGTATTTGATTTATGGACTTGCTCAGCATGGTCACTTAAAAACCAATAAAAATACATTTTAAAAGGTCATAATTTACACTAAGTGTTTTATGGACACAGATATATTTAAGAAGATTACACTTATATGGCCTTTTAATGCAGGTTCAATGCTGTCCCTCTACAGTATGTGATTTTTTTAAATTAACTTCCCTCTGTCTGTTACAGCTATCACCCTATTCCATTTTGTTTCTTACAGCTGTCCCCATGCTCCATTTTGTTTTTGTTCTCCTCCTGTGGCCGCCCTTCCCTGGCTGTTAAGTTGTTTACCAGGGCCACTGCCCTTCTCAAAGGGAGGGCTCCTTAAGTTGTTTAACAAGAACCATTGCCCTTCTCAAAGGGATGGCCACTTGTGCTACATGCTAAATGGGACCACTGTCCTGTTCAAAGGGTTAGTCCTGTTATCACCTCGTTGAACCTGGGCTCGGTGTAGGGCAAGCAATGTCCAGAGCTGCAAGACCCATTGTGTTTTTAAGATCCTGGGCATGAGTCATAGGCCTCATGTGCTTTTGAGTCACCTATTGCACACGACTCTGCCCAGACATGTTTCTGTGCTCACCTGCAGTTTTTCCCTGTGCCTCCTCCCCTGTGACAGAGGGAGCCTATCAGGATTACTGGTGGGAAACTGCCTGAGTTTGCTTTTAAAAACAGACATTTTTGAAACAAACACCAGAAAGGTTCCTGCATTGCTGCCTGGCCTGATCAGCCAGGGCTTTGGGGGGTCCTTTCTCCGCTCTCGTTTTATTTTTGGCGTACCCCCGGGTTTTTAAAACCCCCCCCCACATAGAACGAATTGCTACTGAGAGATCTCCTGATTATTGAGACTGTACCAAGCCCTCCTTGCTTCTTCTGATGTTGCTGCTGCTTCTGCCTTTGCTGCTGCCTTGGGGACTGGTAAGAATCCCTCTGTAAACTTTCCCTACTTTTATTTTATACTTTAGCTGCTGGCTCTGTTTCCCTAGCACACAGACTCAAGCTAAACCTTGGCCTGTGCCTTAAAACCTCTCTTAAACTCCGCGGCGCTTTGCCGCTAAAAATAAGTTTGTGCCACTGCTAAGCTCTGCTCCTGTGGGCTTTGCCTCGGGGCTCTCTGCTTTCAGCTGTATCCACTGCTGTAGCCACCATTCCTTGGGAGCTGGATCCTGGGCACAAACCACTCTCCCCTCTGTAACTTCCCCATAGCATAAGGTGCACCATAGGTTTTGTTTTTTTAGTTTAATAAGTCATAGTTTGTTAAGATTGTAGAGCTTGTAAGTTCACCTGCCTTGTTATAGTTTACTGTTTTGTTGCTCCGTATAGTTGCTTGTTATGGTTTTGCTTAGAATTGTGATATTTGTTGTTTTGCCTAGTCGTTGGTTAAGATAGATAAGGTTTTTGCTGCTTAAATTCGTCTTCCCGCTGTCCCGATCTCTCCCTGAACTTTCCCTTGTCTGTTTTTCCCCCGCTCCAATCTCCCGCTCTGTGTGCTTCTCCGTGTCTCCCTGCTATAACCCTTTGCTGCTTTTCCCCTCGTGTCTGCATCACCCTCCGAACTTCCCAAACCCCTTGCTGCTTCTCCCCCTGTATAATTTCCCAAACCCTTTGCCGCTTTTTTTCCTTTGTTTTTAGTGTCCCCTTGTTGCTTAAACCTCTCTCTAGCCCTTCTTTACACTTCTCCGCTGCCCCTCCCCTACCGAAGATCACCATCACACTGCTCTGTTGTCCTTACCCTGCAGGGCTTCAGAGTCTCTCACTGCTTCCAGCCGCACTCTCCTCTCATCAGTTGCCACTAATCATTCACTCCCCTCCTCCCTCCTGTTCCTTGACCCAGCCTTTAGGTACACTCTTGCAGATAATCTGCTATCCTAGCCTCACAAATTAAGTCATTAAGTCATTAAGTTACATTGCATAATTTCACTTATCACCCATACTGTATCATTGCACTGTGATTCACATTTTACTTGTAATTATAACACCCCATTGGTTGCTTCCACTTTTCTGATATACTTTGTATTTGCATTGATACCATTGTGTTACATTGTGTATAAGGCCACCAACCACTTAATACATTCTATCTAAGATTGTTGACCATTTTATATAGAAGCTACCATTTTATTTGCATTTCTTTTTGATACGCTTATTGACTGTACTGTATCCCATTGTGCTGAACCCCACTTACTGTGCCCCCACTGTTAGAACTCCCTACATTGTTCAATAAGAAGAACCCCATCATTGTCTATTGTAAACATCCTATACACCCCATCCATCATATTTTCATTGATAAATTCCCATCACTTCATTTTTCCTTAATAAAGAAATTAATTGGCACCCCACCTGTGTGGTAATTGCTCCCCAAGATCCCATATACCTGCTGGCAGGGACACCCTCTTACAATTTCAGGGTTTAAGCAATAGATCATTTGTATAATCAGTTTAAAAAAAATTATCTATGCACTATTAGAATTATACTCACGTAAAACTTCATTGGAGATATATTGCTAACAAGATACCCGTACTATGTATATGGAATTTAAGGGATAGTTTATTGGAAAAAGATAAAACTTCTTTCCAGATAATATCCTGTCCATGGAAGTGGCATTTACATGCCAACAGGAAAGAAGATGAAACATGGTATCAGGCCGGAAGGCAGATAAAAAATAAATGTCCACAACAGAACATCTATAAATTTCTAAACTGACAGATATTACCATGTTTGGTGCTACTAGGATCTTTCTTAGGAGTATCCCAAAAAGTTCTCAACTGCATATAATCTGAATTTCCAAAATAATTTTAATATAAAAAGCACTATGGATGTCATCATCTTCCTGTACATTATGAAACACAAGCCAAAAATTCATCAAAGCTAAAACCTAGACCATGGCTCTCAACCTTTCCAGCCTACTGTACCCCTTTCAGGGGTCTCATTTGTCTTGTGTACCCCCAGGATTTCACCTCACTTTAAAACTACTTGCTTACAAAACCAGACATAAAAATACAAAAAAGTGTCTCAGCCTACTGTTACTGAAAAATTGCTTACTTTCTCCTTTTTACCATACTATTATAAAATAAATTAACGGGAATATAAATATTGTACTTACATTTCAGTGTATAGTATATAGAGCAGTTCATACAAGTCATAGTCTGTATGAAATTTTAGTTTGTACTGATTTTCCTAGTGCTTTTTATGTAGCCTGTTATAAATCTAGGCAAATATTCAGATGAGGAGTTGTACTTCCTGGAAGACCTTGGTGTACCACCAGGATATGCATACCCCTAGTTGAGAACTACTGACCTAGACCATAGTACATGGCCAGAGTAGCTGTACCAGGCCCAGGGAGAAGTAGGCGAAAATATTCCTACAAACTGCAAAATGGCTATGGAGCGGCTCTGCAGAGACAGCCTCAGCCAACGGCTGAAGCTGCATATACATGGCACCTACATACCTCCAGTCGCCTCACAAAATGAAAAGAGACTGAATAGATCCATGGAGCAGTAGATTTTCCCACCCATACCTTCAGGTTGCCCCTTCCCACGTACTGTTTCACAGTGTAGAAGGATGCCACATAGATGGAGCACACAAACTGCACATATCCAGCTCCACCCTAGCACACTTGAACAGCACTGATTCCTCTACACAGGGACTCAGAAATTATAGGTGGGGAGCTGTATTAGCCTTCAAAACAATATAAGGCAAATCTTTTTCATTTGCATGGAATAGGTGACCTGTTGTACACAAAGCCTTTCATTTCTGGAAACCCATGATTTCAAATTCATTATTAGGGGGCGGGGAGGGGAATGATTTTTGGTAGTTATCACCTATTTCACTATTTGTCCATATCACAAAGCCTCACCCAGTTTGGCTCAATAGGTCTTATCTTAGAAGAACCAAGAGGGTTGAATTAGGTCAGGACCAAGGTGATAGAACTAGCTTGCCCAGTGCACCTTCCCTGTGCTTTGTCAATCTCTAACCAAGGCTATTGGTCTCTTCACACTTTTGGAATACCAGACGTTTAAAATAGGTTTTCCTTGTGTAGAATTTTGTTAAGTAAGTGCTGCATCTGGCTTTAATGTATGCGGACAATGTGTGAAGTTTACAGTCTATAACTAAACAGCATTTTCAAAAAAACTGTATTTTAGTAGTAATGTAGGTGCAATTCACTCTGTGATGCTACTCTGCCATTACAAGGTAAGTTCTAAACTACAGATTCTTTAGCATCGCTTAAGGTTATGATTATGAAAGCTGGGCTTATATTAATAGTTTCCCAGCAGTCGTGTATTTCCAAGATACACAGTGGATATGGGTGATATTTTGGATATACACAGGCAAATAATGAAAAAGAAAGAATTTATACAAGTCCCAATAATGATCTTTGATATGGTGGCAATTGTGGAACATAATCAGTAATTGTTGGCTTTATGAATTCACAGTTAAGATTTAGATAATAGACAACCGAAAAATCAGCTATAGAGGGAGTGCCCATATACAAGTCAAGCAATGCTATTCAGCCAATTAAAAGTATTACATATCTAACCTTAGAGTTCTGAAGAAGATAAACAATTCTCTCAGAAACTGTGCAAATTATTTGTTTTTAAAAGGGGAGGCGGGGTTCCCAGCTATGTAGGTAAGTGAACTTCAAAAATTAAGTATGAATAATAGCTTACAGGTATCCTTTATTGTTGTTCTGAGCATGAATGAGACATCGGAACTTGAGGGAGCATGTGTACAAAGGTTCCACAAACCATTCACTGTGACTTGGCTGCAATTCAAAAACATAACAGTAAAAAATAAATAAGTAAAACTATAAACTTTTATTATTATTGCAGCCTAGAAAACAATATATTTCACTGAAATCAAGAGAATATCTTACACCTGCCCCCACCCCAGAACAGCAGTAATTAATTTGTGCCCTCAAAGTTTGAAGACAATGGATTACCCTGCATAGTAATTTTAAAAGATGCATTCAGCATGGATGATGGCCGGGGTGGCACCACCACCATCAGGGACTCCTATGTTAGGTCTTAGAGATGATATGTGTAGTATTTCCTTTTTACACAGCTGAATTACTTGGGACTGAATGGATCACTAACACCACAAGCTAGACAAAAATAAAAATGGAAAAGCACCAGGGCAGAAGATTTGCAGTATGAGAGTTTAAGAAGCTGTTTCCAATCCTTTCCCCCTCAGGATGTATAATCTTTAAACCAAAAACCTGCTCAGATAAACAAGACATTTCTCCTTGTGCAATGTATACAAGACATCATGTGCTCTTGAAAAATATCAAAGTGTGACAGCTATATTTCATCTAAGTTGTTATCCTTAAATATTGGGCTCTAAAAATTCTTCTCTGTTAGAAACATAAAGATGACTTCTATTCCTTTAATCTTGCTGCTTGCTCTACACATACATTTTTAACAACGCAGGGAATACAGCCCCCCCGACAGTCACCATTTCATAATATCAAAAAAACTATAGCAGGTTTCCATAGCGATGGGTGGGTGATGTTTGTACCTTAATTCATCATCCACAGTGACTGTGTCCCATTCAAAGATGTGTACATTTGTTCCACAAAAAGCACTGTTTGGAACAGGTTAATACAGTCCCCTTACCTCATTTTGTTTGATTACCTCTCTACTTTAACTGTACGTCAGCAGAACAACATGTGGCAAGTTTTATTTATGCATGTATTGAACAATTAATTGTATAGGTATTGCATGTAAGGAGCCTGATCCAGTGTCTACTGAAGTAGATGGAAAGATTCCAATGGACTTCAGTATGCTGTGGATCTGGCCAAGAGACTTGTACAACTGAAGAACATGGGATGCAGGAAAAATTAATTGTTGACTGCCTTGGCCACTGTGGCAAAGTTGTTAATTGCTTAAATACAGCATCATGCACAAAATGATAATACAGTTCAGAAATCAAACAGCTGGTCAAGAAATTACTTGTTTAAATAAATATGATGGAGTAAATAGTCAAAATTTTTGAACTTTTCTGCTATGCTCATACCCAGAAGTATATTAAGAGTTTGTCTGGATAGCTGCAGTTTGCATTTCATAGCTGCCTGTTCCATTATTCAGAGTGATTTTGTGTAGCCAAAAAATGTTTTTATAGTTGTGACTTAAAAAAAAAATCTTCTAATTATAAAAGGAATATGCAGTGACTTCTGCTTGCTACAGTACTAGCCCATGATTTATTTTACAAGCAGTTTCATGCAGCTTTTTACTAAATAGGGGTTCTTTGTGCTTTATTACAAGTTTGCTCCATTGAGTCATGCTCTCTGTGGGACGTTATGCTTATATTTTATTTTACTCCTGCTATTAATTACCTTGTGGGCCTGTATCATGTCTCCTTCAGTCTCATTTATTATAACGGCGCCTGCTAACACCACAGTAGTTAAGAGTCTGTCAGTTTTTCCATTAGAAACCCCATCTCCCAGGGGTTTATAATTCAGCTGTAAAACTTTGCTTCTGGCTGATACTTGGCATAGATGGCCACAGCCATAAGGCATTTTAACATCAAATTGAACGAAAAACTGTTTTTAAAGCATAGGATTACACGTGAGCTCAGAATCCTGAATTCAAATTGCTTCATTTCTTTTAAATGAAATTTTGCAGGCTATTTGCTAACAAGAGAGATCAGTGCTTTTTGTGGTTTTTTTGGTTTGGTTTTGTTTTTTTTAAAACATATCACAAGACACTTCCCCACTCCTCTGTCTAGCATAGAACTTCTCTCTGTCCTAATGCACAGCCTGAGTGCTGTTGGCTTTAGAGTTTTCTCCTCATAGCTGTTTTCTGAAACAACCTTCCTGAATCTCTCCACCATAATCTCTCCTGCCTCCTCCTCTGAATATTTTTAATTCCATTTCAAGAGTTTTATTTTGGAATAACTTTGAATGAGAGACATTCAACAAAATAAGGGCCTTCCCTGTGAACTGCTCTGCCCAGGTAAACACCTTTGCCAGTACAGAGCCCCTATAGCCTTAATGAGACTCCACACACAGGCAAAAGGTTCCACCCATGTTAATCAGCTTACATGATCAGGATGTGGAGATGTATTAGATTAGAAAAGTATTACTCACTAAATAAAATGTTGTGAGGATATTTTTGGGCAAAAAATGTGAAGGGGCTGGCCTTTGTTACTGTCTGGTCTGTCAATTATCTACAAACTAAACAAGCTTTAGAGATTAGCTTTAAATCCTCACTCATTTACTTTGATAGATTTGCCTGAATAAATACTTCCAGACTCTGAGAGACCAAACTGTACTAAAACTGATTTATTTCAGAGTAAGGTCAGTGGAACTGATATTGTAATTTACCCTGATAGATGCCACAAAGAAATTCATGGAAAATAAAGATATGTTTATTTTAATATCAGTAGTCGATGATCCTCTGATGAAGTTCTACTGATACATCAGATAAGTCACATACACTGACTGTCATCAATTCCACATAAATGCAGGGTCCCACTAGGCTGACTTATGTCTCTATTAAGTGGAATATCCACTTAACAAAAATGCTGTTCGACTAGCATTGCTGCCACCCAGAGAGCTGCAGAGAGACCATCCCATTACCCAGACATGCGATGGAAGACGACATTACTGGAGGAATTCTCTCCACACTGTGGTCTTAGTGTCACTTAAATTAGCTCAAAGGGGCTGCAAAGTGCCCTGAGGAATATCCTGGGTGCAAGAACTACAGAGCAGCTCAGGGGGCTGTACAGTGTCATCCCACCCACCCTCCAGGACATGCTAGAAGTGTGCAGGAGAAGTGTGCATTGAAGCCAAAGCAAAAAAGTTAAGGCATCCCTGAAGTCTATCCTAGACTACATCAGGGTGGGAACTGCCCCCCCCCACCTCCCTCCTAAGTCCCTGCTTAGTGACAAATCTAGTCTCACATAGCATTAGGGTGACCATATGTCCCGATTTGATAGGGATAGTCCTGATTTTTGGATCTCTCTTAAATAAGCTCCTATTACCCCACCTCCTGTCCCCATTTTTCAAACTTGCTGTCTGGTCACCCTACATAGCATTGGTAAGACCAAACCTGCTGTCTAGCACAGTGCTGGCAGCAGGAGCCCTGTGAGATTCACAGCATAGCGATTCAAAATGTGCAGCTGGCACAGAATGAACAAGCTAGCAATCAGGAGCAAGGAAAAGAGAAGCAATTTATTTTGTGCATGTGCCAGAGATAAGGTGATTCTCACAACTGTGAGTTGGGCAAGAATCAGTAATGAGACTGAGGCACACAAAGGCTAAATCACCTGAAAGAATCACAGTTAAGTGGAATTACTATCCCTATAAATCAGCAGTCATTGTCATTAAGTAGCATTTGTCTTAAAATCGCTTTCCCTGGAGGCATCCCAATTAAGCAGATTTCCTGAGTACATACTAGCTTGCTTACTCTATGCCATCACAGTTAGGTGGAGCGTTCAGTGGACTTTGGACTTTCAGTGGACTAACTGTAATATTTAAATCATCAGTTGCCCTGAAATGGAAGTATTGTTTTCTGGTCAGCTATGATTTAACCCCACCAGGGATGGATGGGTGTCAGAGAAAAAAAGAGTGGGTGTTTTGGGGGTGTGTGAAGGAGGAATCAGAAAAGGAAGTGTAGATAAGAAGACAGGAAGCATGTGAGATAGTTCATCCAGTTCATTCAGTTCATTGTTCACCCAGTCCTCTGAACAAGTAAGGGTCTGTTGGAAGGGGCAAGGGAATGTGAGATACAAGAGGACAAAGACCTGGAGAGAATATTTTTTAGCAATATACCCTCAAAATATATGCCTATAATTTTGTTTTGGGGTCCAGACAATAACAACGCTCTCTACTTCAGCAATGAATGCACTTCAGGGTCCTAAGAAAGAACTCACAGACCACACAAACACCTGGCTAGCAGTGGTCAAACTGTGTTGCTTAACTAAACCAATACTCATCTGCACATGAGGACAAAAGACTATGCCATAATAACCTAAATAATCAAGACACCAAACAGAACAGAAGATACAAATCCAGGTTTTTAGAAGATATATATAAAACAAATCAATCCCTGCCCCTACATGTATATAAATGAAGTGTTTTATAAATCAAGCTATAAACAGACAGCAAGTATTTAATAGCTTTGTAGACCCTAGCTGAATAATGGTGCTCATTCCAGCTCCTTGGGCTCCAAGGCAGAGGGAAGAGAGAAAGCATGCATGATACAGTCTAGTGCTCAGCAAATAGATTATTTTTGAGAAAACTGAAATGCCCCTCCAGGCCCAATCTGTTAACACAACCAAGCACATTTTGCTTTCAAGAATTATGATGGCATCCTATTGTGTATAGTAATATACAGTATACCTTAAAATATACCTGTTAAGCAATTTCATATACCATACAGTGAGTGGTGCAAGCCCAGAGTTTCTCATTCTGCTAATTATGAATTCCCTGGATTTTGTTGGTTTGGCAGATCCACCTCATTACTTTTATTAAAATGGTTTTCCCAGTTTTAGTAACAAGAGAGCTTCTAGCATCATCTACCTTTACAATGTGGCCCTGCCTATGAAGATCAAGGATGTGTTTTCTCTGCACCTATTTCAATCCATCATACATCTCTCTAATAGAAACCAAAAGTAAATCTTTAAGCAAGGCTTACAAATACAGGACAAGAGTGCAGCCTTTGTTCCTCTTTGATTATCCAAATCCCAATTCTAATGCTACTCCCTGGGAGGAAGGCTGTGTTTACCTATTTTGCTCTTTAAGGTTTACATTTAAATTAAAAATTAAATTTGAAGGTGAAATGGTGGCTTTTATTGAAAATCCATGCTCATATACCGTCCACAGCAGCTGTTACTGCCCATCAATCAAGCAGTTATTTCTGCATAACTCCTCAAATGCTTCGGTTCTCTTTTCTAATCCAAAGAGAAACTGTCAGTCATGTTTATGGGCTGGTTTCCAGTTTATTACTAGGGTTGACTAACAGGCTACTATGCTAGATTTGACCTATGATTGTCATTATAAAATAATTAACAACACCTCTGAATGTGCTCTATTAGCACAGGATCTTTAAAATGAAGGTTTTTCCTGTTCTTGTACTCAAGGCTGCCCAGAGGATTCAGGGGGCCTGGGGTCCCCCGCTGCCAAATTGCCGCCGAAGACCCAACAATCCGGCGGTGGGTCCCGGAGCGGAAGGACCCCCTGCCGCCGAATTGCTGCTGAAGACCTGGAGCGGAAGAAGCTCCAGAGGCCCAGGCCCCATGAGAGCTTTCCATGGCCCCCAGAGCTCGTGAAGGACCCCACTCTAGGAGCCCCAAAAAACTTTCATAGGGGCCCCCGCAGGGCCTGAGGCAAATAACCCCACTTGCCCCCCCACGGGTGGCTCGGCTTGAACTACTCTCTTTACTCACCACAAATTCTATGATCATTGGAGGATTTGTTATTTCCTGTCACCATTTACATACAGTAACTGACACCCATGGAACGGACCTTCCATAATTCATGCCCCCATTAGTTATTTTAAACAGGTAAACCAAGTGATATATGTAAAAGTCAGAGTTTAACATGTCTGCTTATGCATCTATCCACATAAAATATGGAAGGGGGCATTGACTGGCTGGTGGAGATTGTGACCATGCTGAGATTGAGCAATTACTATAGCCAATCCCCCTGCCCCAAATCCACAATTATTATTGTACCTATATATTTTTTCTTATTCTGTCTCCACAGCCTAAATAGTCACAGAAAGATCTTGTCACAAACCAGGATGTAGACAGTCAGGCCTAGTTGTTGGAGTCAGAGTCAGGAACCAAGCAGGGTACAGGACAGCAGCCAAGCTGGAAACAAGGCAGGAGCAGGGCTGGAGCAAGGCAAGGAGCAGGGCACACAGAGGAGAGGCTGCAGCTGCAGGCGTCTGCATTTAGTTGTTGCTGTTGTTCTTAAGAGCAGGCTTGCCCACTTCCTTGGCCAATCTGGTGGCCCTGCTCTGGCTTAACTGTGCTGTGAGGTTTGCAAGTCCTCATTCCTGACAGAGCTAGTGGCCTGCTGCTGCACTCTGTGAGGTCAATAGCAAAACTTGGAAAAAGGATCCGATCCAAAAGGTGAAATAAAGTTAATTACATAAAAAAAAAAGTCTCTTAGTATCACTGAATGAAAGCAAATAGAAAAAAAAGACAGCTTAATAGGCTTAGATCATCTAGTTTGACTTCAAATATAAAGAAGATAGCAAGGGGCAGGCAACTATAGGAAATCCCTTTAAAAAATTAAGAGCAAAAAATGGTAAAAATTGAGAAAGTGTGCTGAATGTTTTGAAAAAGTCTTAAAGGAAAGATTATAATACACTTTTTCAAAAGGTCTTACATATGGAAAAGGAGAGGTACATTGAAATTTTAAATAAGGGATTACTTATCTGGAGCAAAAAATGGGGGGGGGTTTAGCATAAGTACATTAAACGTAATAGAAGTGCACTTGTTTAGTTTTGTAACCATCTGAGAAACGCAATAACACTTCAAGAAGATGAAAGCTCTCAGACTTCAGCCTAATAACCCACAAAACAACTCAAAAGATATTAATAAGAAAACAATGTCTGTAGAAGTCATAGAAAATATTCATTGGCCCAGAGCCCTTGCATGCGTTTTTAAAGTTCTTTCACAGAGAAACATAAAATAACCCATAAAGCATTAGGTATTGAATCTTGTTATACGGATCCACACACACACACCACACATGAATGAATGACACACAACTTCCTAAGGAGAGCTATAGAACCATTCCTTATTTTACCCTGTTTGACTGGGGTGTGCTGCTTCAGGCTCTCCATCTATGGCACTGGGAAATCTAACTCCCATTTCTGGAACACTGCATCAAAGGCAGAAATTGAGATGTTTGTATGCAACTATTATGCAGCAATTCCTTTACAGAGCATCTGCTAGCAGGTTCCCTTGAGGCCCCTCTCCACTGCTTTCCACAAGTTCTGGGCAGTTCTGCATCCAGCTGCAATGCCTGCCTCTCACTGCCTACTCCACAAGTGGTTCTGCAGCTTCTGCTCCCTTGGTCAGCTTCCAGCTGGGCAGTGGCTTCTCTGTAGCTGGCTTTCTAGCTGTTTTCAGCTTCCCTTGTAGCCTCTCCAGCCCCTAAGGAAAGGTCTCTTCCTGGTAAGACTCTTCAAAAGAGTTCTGATGGCCCTCACTCCTCTATTGGACAGGGGAGGAAGATATACCTGTGTCACCAGACCTCAGTGGGTCACAACTGAGAATACCAGATTCAGGACAAACTGCTGAGAACACTCCAAAACTGGTGGGTATTCTTCCTTAAGATATACCAAACCAACAACAAAAGTAAATTTCTGTCTCACCTCACTGGCTAACAAGAAGTCAGAAATGCAGCCTCCTTAACTATTCCAGTCCTGGATTCAATACCCAGACATTAAACTCAATGATGAGTGGTTATTTAAAACCAGTTTAATCAAACAAAGGATTCTTCTGAACCCAAAGGACCAGCCATATACCAAGGTCAATATATAACTCAGATCTTACCCAATAATCATGCCCTTGCCAATCCTTTAGTATCTAATATTGAAAATCTTATTTATAGAAAGACATGAGAATTAAAATTGGTTAAAGGAATCAAATACATACAATTGCAAAGGCCTTCGATCAGGCTTGAAGCAGTGATGAAATAAACCGCTGGTTTATTTAGTCTCTGGTTGCTTCCAAATGATTTGGAAAGTCCTTAGTCCCTTGGTAGAATGCTCCCATTAGTATAAACCCATAGTCCAGAGATTAGAGCAGGAAAGGGCACAAAACAGAGATGCTTCCAGGGCCATTTATAATTTGTGTCATGTGAAGGGAAACTTATCCCAAACAAAATCCTGAGCACAGTTTGTGGAAAAATACAGGCACACAAAATGTGGTCTGGAGTCACATGAGCAAGTCACATGCTCTTGCATGCTTTGATGAGTCAGGGCAGTCATTACCCATATTCTAGCTAGAATGTCCTCAGGAAAGTCCACTAGGTATAGATAGGCTTCTTCCATGGTCCACGGTAAATTAAGTGTTCTTTGATAGGACATTCAACTTGAATAGTCCCTTCACAATGTGGTAGTTAAATACCTTGTGGGTGTTATCCAGGAGCAAACACATTTGAAATACTGGTATACAGAAAATATTCATAATGTCAGATAAAAAAAAAGTACATGCATAGAAATAGGATAATCCTATTCAGCAAATCATAACCTTTCAATTGACACCTTAAATGACATACTTTGTACAAGATTTGTTGCAAATATATAACAATGGTAGCAACAATTATCTATATGGTCATATTTTAATCAGATAACGTCACAATCTGTGTATCCTGCTGGATCACAGGTCAGTAGATAGGGTGTCAATGTTGTTTCATTAGCACAGAGTGAAGCTGACTGTAGGTTAAAGTGAATAAGTGGGACTGTATTAAACCGTGGGCACTGCTCTGTGAAAGTAACTGTGTTTGAGACCCAAGGAATCACACTGCATGACTCCCCACTATCTAGCTGAAATTGCACAGGGCTTTTCTCTATTAACATTGTTGCATACATGGAGGTTGGTTTTCTCCCATGTTGCTTTCCTGTCCCAAAAGTCTGAATCTAATATGCTTTCATACTCAAGAGTCATGATGTTATCATCACTGTCTGATGTGCCATCCACCCCTCGTACAAGTCTGCTAATCTTCCTGAGATCTTCCCCTGCTCTGCACACACTGCTACAATGGTTCAGTTTACCATATTCCCTACGATGCTGTTTTAGCACAAGGCACTTATCCTTTAATTGCTCATGCTGTCTCTTACAGTAAATGCATCTCATGATGAGTATGGAATCCTAGTCACCTGCTGTCCTTTGCTTTTGTCTCACTGTGTGTATTTCTGAGGGTGTTATACTGACTTGGTTTCTGCTGGATGATCCAGGTTTGAGCATATGTCTAATATGAGATTGCCTTCCCAGAACCTAGGTGGTGATCTCAAGTGCCACAGATTATCATGTCGCAGATGAGGGAGGCTGTCAAGCCCCCACAATTGCATTTAACAGCCAGTATGCATAAAGCAGTAACATAGGGGTCTCTCTCTCTCCTTCAGATCTGTCTCTAGTAAAAAACCTGCACCATTCCAGTTTCGTTCTGCTTTGGAAAGCAATAGGTCTCCAGGTCTCCTAGCACTGCTGTGAGCCTTGCGGTGAGTGCTGCAGACCTCTCTGCCCTGTTCTCCAATAAAGTAAAATAATAGTTTTGCTTTCCTGTTGTTGTCCTTTTGCACGGCCAGGTCTGTGTTCAAGTCAGAATTCCTTCTTCCACCAGCTCCATCTCTGGCCTAGGAGTCTGCAAATTCCAAGGGCGAGTAAAGACCGAGTTCCATGACTCATGCTGCCAACTGCTGCACTGCAGAGAACTCACAGCTCAGACATTGGTCACAATGTTTCATTAGCAAAGACTAAAGTGAATGCAGGTTAAGCAAAACAAGTGGAACTTTATTAAATCCTGTGCACTGCTCTGTCCATGTGACTGAGTAACTTCCATCCAAAGCTTCCCGCATTCCTTGTTTTCTTGGAGTCCCATCAAAGACAGTCCCTGCAGAGAATATGGCAGGGGTGGCCAAACTGTGGCTCTTTTACAGTTAAAGTGCCGCTTGCAGATCCCTTACCCTCCTGCACTTCCCCCCATGCACTTCCCCCCATTGTCTACCTACCAGACTGAGAGGAAAGCTCAGGGCTTCTTCCCTGTGGTGAGGTGACAGGGCTAAGAGCATCTGCCAGAGATCACTGTGCCTGCTGAGAGCGGGCAGGGGATGCACATTTAAAGATTCTATCCCAACAGCTTGACTCAGTCCCCAAGCACACCCTCACTTTTGCCCTCAGTGGCCCCTCCCTGCAGCTCTCAGGTATTTGCTCCACCTGAAGAGGCAGCTGCAAACAGCTGGGAGCTGCAGGGAGGAACAGCTGCTTTAGTTCCACAGGGAGAGGCAGAAGCAAAAGCAGCAGCTCTCCCTTCATCTCACCGCTGCCTTTCCCTACAGCTGCAGCTCCCAGTGTGCCAGCTCCAGCAGCTGCTGGACAGGAAGGGGGTCCGGAAGCACCATGTGACCTGGGGCCGGCAAACCCTGGGAAAAATAGGCGAGGGGCACGTACCTTCATATGCCCCCACCACAGACTGCCTCCGGCTTCTGCCAAGTGGGGAGGGGCGTCTTGGGGCTTCAGCCCCACAGGAGATGGCTGCCAAGGCTCGGTACTTGAGCCCTGGCAGGCACGCCCTGGCTCTCAAACTTCTGAAGATTGACATATGCAGCTCAGTAAGTTGGGCCATCCCTAGAATATGACCCTTTTGACTGCAGTTCCTGCTCAGCTGATTCACCACAGTGCACAGTTCTAGTTTCATAGGCTGCAGTCTCAGATCCTCATCCATGCTGTTTGATAGATTTCTCCAATGCTAGTCTTCTGGTCAATGTTGTCGAGAACACGGTACTGCTGCTAGGTCAAAACATGTCGTGTCCCATTCCATAGACAGAATATCTCACATTTTGAATATGCACACAAAGTACATATATTCACATGTGGACGATTATACTTGTGCCTATATGAGCTTCCCCCAAACACTTTTGTGAACAAAGAATCTATCACACAAAAGTTTGCAGAAAATGAAAGTTAAAAGTAAGTACAGCTGAATTAAATTAAATGTTGACTTCCCGCATTCAGCCTGCTCTAGAGTATAAACCATTTGCATCATGTGCAGATATGATAACTTGAAAAATATCTTTGTTCTGATTTCAACACCTCAATTTAAAGCATTGTTGAAAGGAATTGATGCTTTGTTGTATTCAAAGATACTGCTCCATAAGTAAATATGTAAATGCTAACTAATTAATGAATTACAATTCACATTGCAGACAAGCTGTTGCTTTTTAAGAATTGTATTGATTGAATTCTCTGTGTCTTTTTTTTTTTAAGTGCTCCATTATCCTCAAGCAAAATGTTTGATTTATGATACAGATACAGTGGAAGTTTCTCCAAGTTTTATCCCCAGATGCCTCATGAAAAATAAAGACAAAGCAAACTTCTAACTAGGAATGACACCAGATGTCAACATTCCAGCAGTTTATACCAGAGATGTACTCTCATGTGGTTAGTGCTGCAGAGGACCACAATAAAAACTAAGTTGATGGAAAATCAACAGGAAAACACACACACACTTTGGGAATAATTATTTCTTCTGATCTCTGAGGTGCTTCCTGGGTATACCTGAAGCTGTGAGGCACCTTGCCATGGTATAATCCCCTACTCTGAACCTTAGCGTCCAAAAGATAGGGTACCAGCATGAATTCCTCTAAGCTCAATTACCAGTTCAGTACTTGTAGCGCTGCCACCAACCAGGAATTCCAGTGCCTGGTACACTCTGGTCCCCCCAAAACCTTGCCCAGGGACCCCCAAGACCCAGTCCCTCTGGATCTTAACACAAGGAAAGTAAACCCTTTCCCTCACCGTTGCCTCTCCCAGGCTTCCCCTCCCTGGGTTACCCTGGAAGATCACTGTGATTCAAACTCCTTGAATCTTAAAACAGAGAGGAAAGTCCACCTTCCCCCCTCTTCTCTCCTACTTCTAGACTCTCCCTGAGAGAGAAAGTAATCCTAACACAGAGAGAAAATTAACCTCTCTCTCCCCCTTCCCTCCTTTCTCCCCACCAATTTCCTGGTGAATTCAGACCCAGTCCCCTGGGATCTTACCAGAATAAAAAAAAAAAAAAACAATCAGGCTCTTAAACAAGAAAAGCTTTTAATTAAAAGAAAGAAAAAACAGTAAAATTATCTTTGTAAATTTAAGATGGAATATGTTACAGGGTCTTTCAGCTATAGACACTAGGAATACCCTCCCAGCCTAAGTATACAAGTACAAATTTGAACTCCTTATTTGCAAATTTGTATTTGGCTGAAAAGAAAACAACTATAAGGCTAACTCGCTTTATCTACCTAGTACTCGCTATTCTGGACATACAAGAGACTGTATCAAAGAGACTGGAGAGAAACCTGGTTTCTCTGAGCCCCCAGAGTGAACAACAACCAAACACTAACAGCACAGCACAAAAACTTCCCTCTCTCAAGATTTGGAAGTATCCTGTCCCCTGATTGGTCCTCTTTTCAGGTGACAACCAGGCTCACTGAACTTGTTAACCCTTTACAGTCAAAAGACACACGAAGTACTCCTGTTCTATTAACACTTAACTATCTGCTTATGACACACCTGGATACCACTTGCCCTTAATATGAGGAAGCCCTGTTGGTGCCTGACATGGGTAAGCTCCCAACTCTACTGGCCATGGGCAACACAAGCACTCCCCTTCAAGCCTCACTGTGCTGTCACCTCACAGGATAGCGAATAGCACGCTCCAACCTCAAGCCCTCCAAGGGTCTTCCTGGAGAGTCCAGCCCTTGGTCCACCGGACACTCATAGTATTCTCAGATACACAGCTTCCAAAGAAACAATACACCCCCGTTCCACCTCAGATCACTGCTCTGCTTAACACTTGGCACTTAAATACATTATAGGGAAATCAAGTATAAGCATATTTAATAAAACATAGAGATTTAACTAGGAGCAAGCCGAGGTTTTGGAAACAAATGTTTACATATAAAATAAAATCATAACATGCATTCTAGAGCCTAGACTTAATCAACTCTTCTGTCTCGTGAAGCATTGCTCACCCCAAAGCCCTGCAACACTTTACAGTCAGGCTTGGCTGTGACCCTCCTTCCTTGAGACAAGCACACCACCAGCTTGCCTCACAGGTAAAAAGGACTCCATATATTTCTTCGAACCCCATACATATTTACACAATAAGGAAGAGTCAAAATCCAATTGAAACATTTGATTGATCTGATTTTTTTTTTATTTTCTTTTACTGTGAATTTTGAAGTTTTGTTCTTAATTGGGACAAAAAACAAACACTGAAATCTCAAAATTCTCTGTAAAATGAAATTTCTGTTCTCTGCACAGCTCTGCCAATATGGCTAAATTTGGAGGCCACAACTTCATTAATAATTAGTACCAAATTACCCAGCAGGCTTGTTCCAGTGTGGATCTCAGCTAGCACCAGTGGCCTTATATGGAAACATGAGGGTCAGTGTGAAGGCCATGTCCCCTCTCTACGCCCTCAGTCCTGACAAGGAACTCTGAATGGAAGCTAGAGTCCCAACCCCCTCACTCCACACTGGAGATCACAGAGGCAAGATTAAGGGGGCCACAAGCACACTCTTTCCTCATGCCATGTGAGTGCTCAGGACCAAGGCCAAGCAGCCAACTGGGTTTTAGAGTTCTCAGTTAAACCCATCCAAACTTACCAATCGCATTGGAATCCTCCATGAAAGCTCAACCATTGTAAACAAACCAAGTCAGGTGGAAAGTGGAAAACCCCATACAGCAGTTTGCGAGTTTTGGCATGTGAGAAAAATCTCTTCCAGATCCTCAAACTAGCTATTAGCCTAGCCCCAGCATCACCAGAGATCCAGCAACCACGTTAAGGTGGTTATACAACAGGAAGTCTGCAGCAGACATCCTGCTGTGGAAGCCAATTTTATCACTCTTTCCCTTTGTCACAAGACAAGAGACAGTCACCCACTCCTGCATCACCCTCCAACAACCAGTGTAGGCGGTTCTAGATGCAGCAGGTGACCCTATTCCCTGCTACCATATAGCATGAGGAAGGTGGCAAAAGAGAAGAGTGAACCAAACCACCCCCACTAGTCAGAGGGGATATGTGGAACACTTCAGCTGTTCTGAGCTATCCCCCTCCCACTACACCAGGTAGCAGAGTGAGCTTTTTAAAAAGTTGCTGGAAAAGTGATGACCTTTCCCATTGCCAAAGTCATCTGAACTCCATTGTGATTTCTAAATCTTTGAGGAGAAACCTGGGGATTACAGAGACTGAATACACCTCATTAATCCCACTTCTGAAAATGAATCTTTCTATGGCTTTGGGCAAGGGATTTAGGACTCGATTAAGGATTCAAACCACTGGCTGTGGTGGGAGGCAGTGCAGCAGGAGCCCCTGCGCATCAGGCAGTTCAAATGTCTCTGGGATGGCTGTGTGAACAAATGACAAAATCGCCCCCACTTTGCTCTTTGAAAAGGTGCAAAGAGCATTTCCTCCAATTTTGCCCAGCATGGGCTTGGAAACTAGAGGCAGAGCCTCCTTGTTTCACCCTTGATAAACCTCTACACTGCACGTAACAATGTGTTTATAGCGCTGACAGGCACAGGCTTCCACAGAGGTTACCAAGCCTTTTAAGTAAGCTAGTAAGCTTGTACTTACAAAGCCCTCCGTGGAGCCTGGGTACATACTTGAGATGCTAGCCCATCACTACATCTATACTACTATTGTCACCAGTGCTAGCTGGATTAAAGCTAGTAAGGTATCTATGCTACCATCACATCTTCACTTTCAACAAAGACATAGCCTTACTTTCTTTGTGGAAGCTAGTGCTACCACTAGCTTTACCAATCCATGCATGCAGGTTATATAGAGACTCACTATACTCAGAAGCCACAGTGGTAGGCACATGTAAGCAGGGGGAGATCCCAACATGCTTTGAGCAGAAACTGCAAACACTGTATTTCACCCAAACTTACCCCAATCCCTGAGGTTCAGCTTCATTAGTAATTCATTACATTAAACCTTCACTTACTCTTTTCCTCCCTAGACATGACAAACCAACCTATTTTAAATATCCCTATCTAAAAGGGGCTGTCTCTTCTTCTTTATGTTCTGTGTGGAATTAATAAGCCTCACCTGTCACACAAAGCAGCAGAAATCAATCAGAACAGTTAAGAGGAGAGGTCAACAGCAGAACTCTGTGTCCCTGATGTATTATGGTATAAAACATATTATTACAGATTATATAATGATTTATTCCCTGCTCAGACCCTCTCTAACCTTCCTCTCCCCCCCCCCAAAAGGATCCTTGCAGCCTCTCCTTTCCTAGCTACCTTGTTTGCATAGCAGGGCTAGTCACAGACTCAGTTTTCCCATATGTAAAATGGGGATCATAATATTTACTTATCTAGCTCACCAGGGTATTGTGGCAGTGATTAATCAGTGTTTGTACAGTGCTTTGAAATTCTTAGTACTGTATATCAGTCAATGTTAAGTTTCTGCCAAACAAATTCATCTTTTTAGAAGCTGAATCATCTTTCTTTGTGAAGACAGATGCTGTTTCTTTACAATTTCCTTAGAATTAGGTTTGCAGTGAACTTCCAAGAGGGCAAAAATTAGGGAATGGAACTGCCCACACAAATGAGTGGGATGAGTAATTTAATTGCCACTCACAGCACCAAGCTTATATCTCCTCTGCTAAATACCTTTTTTTTTATTTTCAAAAAGGCGGTGAATCATGCAATTCTATTTTTTAAGGATTTGTCTTGTGGTGGGCAGATGCAGACTGAGTATCTTTAAAGTTAAAAAGAAGGAGAAATTAATAAATATTTTAAAACACCCACAGTTAGTCTGTGAATGGTGTGAGTTAATGTCTGCTGAAAATACAGAAGATGCTTTGTAGAGAGAAGTGCTGTAGGCAATCTGTCCTTCCCAACTTGCATAATGTGTATTCAAAACACAGAATGCTCCACTTATTCTCCTATAGTTATATCAAACTATACATAGCTTGTTTACTCTGACTGTAGAAATGGTCTGTCTTCAACTCCTCATTAACTATTTGGGGTCAAAGTTTGAGCCACTTGCCTGCTGTCATTCTATGCTGTGCTCTCCCCAGCCTCACCCCCTTTGATGTGCCAAAAGGTTTCAGAGTTAAGCAGAATATGGCAGATCAACTTCAGGCTGTCTGCAGACTCAGGCAGCACTATCATCAAGTTTTTCTTGGCACACTTAAGGGCTAGAAACATTTTTAAAAAAATTAGATTTGAGATTCTGATCTCATTGTGTGACTACTAGAACTGGGGACCCTATAGTCTATATGTGGCTATGACTTAATCTGGCCCCATAGAGGAGAAGAAAAGTACAGGAGAGGTTACATAAGTTTCCTAATATGTTATTAATTGAATGTATCTTTAGAATTTAACAGAGCTAATTAACTTCTAAGGCTTTGATCCTGCCATGAACTCCATATGGTCACTGGGATATACTTGCATGATGTTTAGGTTCAAACTATAACTGGATGATGGTGCTATGAAAGTGCGCTTGTAGTACAGAATCTACTTATACTCATTATGACCTCTCTTTGAACAGGAAGATCCTCTGAACAGGGCTTGCGGGGGGAGGGAGGAGGCAAGTGGGGCAATTTGCCCCAGGCCCCGCATGAGAGTTTTTCGGGGCCCCTGAAGCGGAGTCCTTCGCTCACTCCGGGGGCCCCAGAAAACTCTCACGGGCCACGGGCCCCCAGGGCTTCTTCTGCTCTGGGACTTCGGCAGCAATTCGGTGACGGGGGGTCCTTCCGCTCCAGGACCCACTGCCGCAGTTCCCCGAATACCTGCGGCGGTGGGTCCTTCCACCCCAGGACCCGCCGCTGAAGTGCCGGGTCTTTGGCAGCAATTCAGACCCCAGGCCCCCTGAATCCTCTGGGCTGCCCTGCCTCGCCTCTGAAACACTATAAGCAATTTTATTTCTGCACAGGTTTTGATCCATTTCCAGTAATTAGTTTTATATACACACTGGACTCTCTCAGGCATTTTTACAGAGCTCTTGACTTTGAGTAGCTGTGTTGCCCTTGTTATTTCTAGGTGGCACAACTGTATAGAGTGTACATCTGTAGGATGATACTGAGATAGCACACTGTGACATATCAGGGTACAATCCAAACTAATGAGTAACTGTGTCACCCCTTCCCTCTAACCTGGGATGCCATTTACAATGCTTTGCTGATGTAGCCTCCAGTTTGGACTGCTTACAGCCTCCAGCATGCAAGTCACACCCAGCTATGCCTCTGTGTGTGCTCCAGCCGGACAGACTTTGGCTCTTACCAGCCTTGGTTATAATGCAAGATGACCCCAATATACTTTCAGTCTTAGATTTTCTCCCAGAAATGCACGTCCTGTACTGCTCAGTTTTCAAATGATACCTTATAAGGCATATTTTAGTACAAAGATTATTACAATACTGTGTATGGTGTGGACAAAGGTTTTGTCATACAAACACCATATATAATACAATACAATATAGAAGCTTGTAACAATTCATTTGTTGACTGATTTACTACATAATTCATCTCCATGTCCCCATTGGGCTAGACATTTAACTTATTCTATTGACTTTTTGACTTATTAACTATTAAATAATTAGTTAATTTATTTAGGAAGTATTAAAAGTATTTTAAAATGACGGGCACGTAAATATCAGAAACAAAACAACCATCATTACAACAGTGAGTATTTGTTTAGAAAGACATCATATGGCAGTATAATAATCTGACCTCTCTAACTAACATTACAACACCTTGGTTCCTAGTGATTTTATTAAACTAAGTAAAATTTCTGATTACACATATTTAGCAGACCAAGCATATCCATCAAATGTTAATATTCAAAAAACAAATGGACAGGTATTCTGAGTTTTTGCAAGTTAATGCACTTTGTACCTGTGAATAAAAGGTCCCAAATGTCTAAATATCTATTTGCTTATGTCAATTTCACATATTGGTATGTTAATTGTTCCATAACAACCACCTTGCATATTTTGGAACTATTCCTCTACAATGGGACTATTTTTCTTTTTCCAGTGAGAGGTTATCATAAGGCCTCTATCATGAAGGAACACAAAATACCAGTTTTATTTGTCTAATCTTGGCCATAAATATGATTATAAAGTAAATGATTGACATATTTATTACATATTATTACACACATAAGCACATTGTGACATATATAATTATTACATGCTGTCAGCTAAGTAACAATGTGCATGCAACTAGGCAGACTTGATTGCAGACTAATATTAGACTGTTAGTGGCAAAACTTGAATATTTGGAAAGTGGCCACACACATAGAGATCCAGAATAGCAATTGTGCAGCATTTAAATGGACAAAAGCATTCACAGCCCAGCTTCTGTGCTTGTGGGTGGCCTCAAAGCTTCCTGAAGCCAGCATTAACGAATCACCCCTGTAGAGGGTGACCCGTCAGTGACATACATCCAACATTGCAGCACCTATGCACTCCCTTTCAAATTCTACTTACTGCCAGCATAGGGAGTGTGGCCAAAGCAAAGGAGAAATAGGCAAGGCACCATTATGCCCTGCTGACCCTAGCTACTATTTGTCCCTTGGGGCTACTGTCAGCCCCGTAAGGTTTCTCTAATTTTTCCTGATAAAATAGGCTAGTTTAGGTGTTTTATATGGCATCCATTACCATAGTATCTGAGCAGCTCTCAGTCTTTAATGTATATTTATCCTCACAACATCGCTGTGAGGGAAGGAAGAACTGTTAGTTGCTCAGCCACCTAACTCCCATTGGGATTTACCCAATTCACACAGGAAACCTGTTGGCAGAGCAGCTAATTGAATCCAGGTCTTCCAAGTTCTAGGTTATTGCCCCAGCACACAACCAGCCTCAGATCAGGGAAGCACAAAAGTGAGTTTTACACTACGTTTGCAATCCCCCTCCTGAGGAGAGCTGGGAGAATTTTTCAGATTAATATTTATTCCCCCCAAAATGCAGTTTTTTTCTTTATTTTGGGGGGAGTTAAAGTCTAAATATTTTGTTTTGACCTTTTCTAAACAAAATATTAAGATTTTTCTTTTAGAAACAAAGTTTTCTTTGGAAAGATGCCTACCTTTCAATTTTAAGGGTTAAAAAAATAAATTAAAAAAGTTTCATTTTGGTTGACCCAAAACAATTATTTTTCAGTTTTTTTGTTTTGTCAAGATAACCAAAAGAATGTTGTTTTGGACAATCCAAAATATGTATTCATTATTATTATTTGGTTAAATCAGAGAACCAAAACTATCAATTATTCTTAAAGCTCTACTCCTAATCTGCGCTGTGTGCTCCTGAGCTGCTGCCAAGGATCCAGCCCAATATAACCTTATGAAATTAATATAACCTTTCCAGTGGTCTGAAGTCTGGTGAAATTCCATCTTTACCATAACTCAGAACATGCAGGTGGTAGCAGGAGTCTGGAAATCAGCACATTAATAAATAAGGGACTGCCAATTAAGAGTGACCCACCTGTTTATCAGTCACAGGACATTGTTTTCTATTAAAATAGTGAAACAACAACATTTTGTAATGTTTAAAATCCAGCGTTTGCCAGAGGTGAATGATGGCTCTTCAGACCTCAGCCAAAGGGCAAATTACATATTACTTAATGCATATACTACACATTTGATACATATATTTTTCAAACTTTCTGATCTTTTGGCGGCGTTGTTTATTAATGTCTCTCATTCTTTTATTTTTCTGAGTGATCAAAAAGATCCAATCATTTTACAGAGTGAGTTATAAGGAAGAAAACGAGGAAGTACCTCATTCTGTTCTGAGCAGTCTGGCCTTAGCTCTGCTGACCCAAGTTAATGAAGAAGAAACTGAAGAAGAGCTCTGTACAAGCTCAAAAGCTTGTCCCTTTCACCAACAGAAGTTGGTCCAATAAAAGATATTACTTCACTCATCTTGTCTCTATAATGTCATGGGACCAACATGGCTATAACAACACTGCCTGCTGCAGTTGGCAGGTAGCACTTGCTTTGAATTCCACCTGCCACCCTGCAGGAATTTTGTTCAACATATAAGAGCATTGTGGGTGATCGTGAAGATGCTGGTTAGCCTCAGAGCTTTGTCTCGATAATGTTTCAGAAATAAGCTTTGGCCCCCACCACCTGCAGCAGGGGGGCTTGGGTGGGCTCAGGCTTCGGTCTCCTGTCTTGGGGTCATGTAGTATTTTTTGTTTTTAGGAGGTGGTTGTGGTGCAATGAACTTTGAGAACCCCTGCTCCAGTGGTTTTGTAAAGCAGTAGAAAAGTCACTGTTCAACCAATCTATTTTGCAGCTCCCCAAGAGCAAAATAAGATACACAGTCCTTACAAAGTATCAGTACATGTAATGACTGACAATCTGTATTCAGGCAAAACACTCATAATATTACCGTCAGTCAGAGTTTTGCCTGTGAAAGGATGGCAAGCTTGAGCCCTAAGTACGCTAAAAGCATATCAAAATTAAACATGGGCATAAATTTCAGATTTGGAGCCAGATTTTCCAAAGTAGGAAACTTTCTTCCATCTCTAACCCAAAACTGTGTCTGAATTATAATATACTCATTACTACCTGAATGAGAGTGGAGGATGAAATTCACTGTCAAATTGTGATCTCTTTACTTGACTGAGTAGTCTCACAGAAGTTAATAGGACCAATCATCTAAGACCATCAAAATTTGGCCCTCAGTTTATGATATGATTTGAGCTTGATTGGAATCCTTTACTTACAATTATGCTTTATAGTGGCTACTCTCATAGCATAGAAATATGGCTATACAGTTATCAAAATATGTATTATGCTCATGAAAATACTTTCAGAATGATAACTAAGAGGGAGGTAATTATATTAAGTTGGTTTTTTTAAAATATTTCTGCTTGTTTTCTTTTCGGTTTGTTAGAAAAGGAGTGTTAGAGGCTGTATGAAAGAAAGAAAGAAAATGAAGGCAGATTGAGGCAGCACAAAAATGTTTTTCACCTGCATTTTAATAGCAATGTCACATTTTTCAGAAATTTCACAAATTGTGTATGAAAATTTACTAAAATAAATCTCTCTGAGGGGAAAAATTCCCAAAGTATTGCCAGGCTGTAATTTTTTACCAACTAGTCTAAATGTTCCTCTTAATTTCCAGAGTAATTCATTTTGAAAAAGAAAGAAAAAGAATTTATTTTTTTTTTTAGTTCACAGGTGTCACAGAATGCAAGAGACTATTCACATATATTGTTTTTAAACTACTGCTGTCTTACAGTGTAAGTGTTGCTTCAACACTGACTAGTCACCAAAATAATAGTAAGTGACATTGATGCAAAATCACAGGCTCTGGCACATAGCAGCTGACAAATATAGACAGAAAGCACAAGGAAGGATGTCATAATAGTAATTTATTTTCTTAATTCTAAGGCACTATAGTTATTTGTGAATGGCTCTCTGCCCTTTTCTTGAAGCCACTCTATAACTTTTCCAGTTCATTTTCACTCCCTTTCCTTTGATTTCTTTCTTTGCCTCTAAAAAAAAAACTTAGCATGCAGACTAAAGCTGAATATATTGCAAACTTTGGACCAGGTTATAGCTGTGTGTGGAGGGATCAAGAGTCCATGGAGGAATTCTCTTAATTCAGCCACAGTTTCTCCCAGGAGTTTGCACAGGGGGCTGAAAGCACTGCGTCCAGCCCACTCCTACCTGCTACATGGGGCCACAACCATGGTACCCCTAACCCACCCAGCAATATCGTCAATCTATCCAACTACACACTTAGCCCAGAAGAAAAGTCTGTCCTATCTTGGGGACTCTCTTTCTGCCCTGCCACCCCCACCAACATGATACAGTTCTGTGGTAATCTGGAAGCCTGCTTTCTCCATCTCCAACTCAAAGAATACTTTCAGGACAACAATGAACAGCACACTGATACACAGTTACCCTCCCATCAACAGCACAAGAAGAAGTCCATATGGACTCCTCCTGAGGGCCGAAATGACAGTCTGGATCCATACATTAAATGTTTCTGCCGACGTGCACAGGCAGAAATTGTGGAAAAACAACACCACTTGCCTCATAACCTAAGTCGTGCAGAATGCAATGCCATCCACAGCCTCAGAAACCACCCTGACGTTATCATCATCAAAGAGGCTGATAAAGGAGGTGCTGTTATCATCATGAACAGGTCTGACTACCAAAAGGAGGCCGCCAGACAACTCTCCAATACCAAATTCTACAGGCCACTTCCCTCAGATCCCACTGAGGAATACACTAAGAAACTGCACCATCTACTCAGGACATTCCCTACACTAACACTGGAACAAATCAACATACCCTTAGAGCCCTGACCAGGGTTATTCTATCTACTACCCAAGATCCACAAACCCAGAAATCCTGGACGCCCCATCATCTCGGGCATTGGCACTCTCACTGAAAGACTGTCTGGATATTTGGACTCTCTACTCAGACCCTATACCACCAGCACTCCCAGCTATCTCCGGGACACTACCAATTTCCTGAGGAAACTACAATGCATGGGTGACCTTCCAGAAAACACCATCCTAGCCACCATGGCTGTAGAGGCTCTCTACACAAACATCCCACACACAGATAGAATATAAGCTGTCAGGAACAGTATCCCTGATAATGCCACAGCACAACTGGCTGCTGAGCTCTGTGCCTTTATCCTCACACACAACTATTTCAAATTTGATGACAATATATATCTCCAGATCAGTGGCACTGCTATGGGCACCCACAGGGCCCCACAATATGCCAATATTTTTAGGGCCGACCTGGAACAACGCTTCCTAAGCTCTCGTCCACTCATGCCCCTTCTCTACCTACGCTACATTGATGACATCTTCATCGTCTGGACCCATGGGAAGGAGACTTTGGAGAAATTCCGTCACGATTTCAACAGCTTCCACCCCACCACCAACCTCAGCCTGGACCAATCTTAACGGGAGGTCCACTTCCTAGACACCACGGTGCAAATAAGTGATGGTCACATTAACACCACCCTGTACCGAAAACCTACCAACCACTATGCCTACCTTCATGCCTCCAACTTCCATCCTGGGCACATCACACGATCCGTTGTCTACAGCCAAGCACTGAGGTACAACCGCGTCTGCTCTAACCCCTCAGACAGAGACCAACACCTACAAAATCTCCACCAAGCATTCTCAAAACTACAATACCTGCAAGAGAAAATAAGGAAACAGATCAACAGAGCCAGACATGTACCCAGAAGCCTCCTACTCCAAGACAAACCCAAGAAAGAAACCAACAGGACTCCACTGGCCATCACATACAGTCCCCACTAAAACCCCTCCAACGCATCATCAGGGATCTACAACCCATCCTGGACAATGATCTCACACTTTCACAGGCCTTGGGTGGAAGGCCAGTCCTCGCCCACAGACAATCTGCCAACCTGAAACATATTCTCACCAGTAACTGCACACCGCCCCATAGTAACTCTAGCTCAGGAACCAATCCATGCAACAAACCTCAATACCAACTCTGCCCACATATCTACACCAGCGACAGCATCACAAGACCTAACTAGATCAGCCACACCATCACCGGTTCATTCACCTGCATGTCCACCAATGTAATATATGCCATCATATGCCAGCAATGCCTCTCTGCTATGTACATCGGCCAAACTGGACAGTCTCTACGGAAAAGGATAAATGGACACAAATCAGATATTAGGAATGACAATACACAAAAACCTGTAGGAGAACACTTCAACCTCTCTGGCCACACTATAGCAGACCTTAAAGTGGCCATCCTACAGCAAAAAAACTTCAGGACCAGACTTCAAAAAGAAACTGCTGAGCTTCAGTTCATCTGCAAATTTGACACCATCCGCTCAGGATTAAACAGAGACTGTGAATGGCTTGCCAACTACAAAACCAGTTTCTCCTCCCTTGGTTTTCACACCTCAACTGCTAGAACAGAGCCTCATCCTCCCTGATTGAACTAACCTCATTGTCTCTAGCTTGCTTGCTTATATATACCTGCCCCTGGAAATTTCCACTACATGCATCTGACGAAGTGGGTATTCACCCACGAAAACTCATGCTCCAAAACATTTGTTAGTCTATAAAGGTGCCACAGGATTCTTTGCTGCTTTTACAGATCCAGACTAACACGGCTACCCTCTGATACTATTCCAGCCCAGGTCTCCTAGTTGAGGTAGAAAGAAAACAAGGCCTTTATTGAATCTAAATATTCACAGTGCTTGTACTCCCTTGTGTGATTATTACAGATAATCATAGCTATTATTATTAATATGTCACCCTGCTATATTTGGTCCTGAAATGACAAATCTGAAGATGGAGGTGACAAATTTTAGGAAGTGCCTAAATCCCAGTACCTCAAAGCTATTTAGGTATTTGAAATCAATGGGAGTTAGGTGCCTAAATACCTTTGACAATCTGGACATAGCTGACTTAGGAGCCTTAGTCCCATTGAAAGTCTCCTAGATCTTAGGCTCCTAAACCACTGAGATGATTTTGAAAATTACCTAGGATTGCTGTCAAAATAAGCAACATTTTTAGAAGAGAGAGAGAAAGAAGCACTTAATTGAAATCCGGACTATCACTAAAATGTAGGAGATTATCTAGAATGTGTTCTTATTCAATCTTCTCTCCTGTTAATAAAGAATGGAATATACTGAGTTTTTAAATATTACTTTTTTATAGCAGCTGTCATCCCAAAGGACACTAAAGCACTTTCCAAACTATTATTCAGCAGCTGTTTCTGCATGAACATGATACCAATTTAGCAGCACATGGCAACACTATCATAAGGAGAGAAAACCCAGAGTACTATACCCTAGTGAAATTGCAAGAAGAATTTTGATTAAACAGAATATATTTACCCAAATGTAATCTGTCCAGACCAGACGAGACTCTCTCTTCCTACTCTTCTGAAAACTGTGATGAGATCTTTAATGACCTCAGGTGATCAGGACTTCCACCTTGACTTTCATCTGCAGCAGCTATCTTGGCTCAGGGTTGATTCAAAGGGAAATATGTCACTAGCTGAACCACCAGCACTAGTTTCTGTGTCTCCGACACGTTCTTTGGAGATTTCCAGGCCATGTGAAGACCCAGGCAAACCATGATTACAATAATTACAGTAGCTTGTGAAATCTGTCAGATCACAAAGCAAAGTGGGAAGGAAGGTTAGGTTTTCTCCTAAAATGAAATAACTGAAGGCATTAAAGAAAGACATTGTTAGGGGTCTTCTGAATTCCAGCATGGGCATAAAGAATGGTCCAGGACTAAATGGGAGACCATGAATCCTGTAATCCTGATAGTTAGATGTAGAGTGCACTAGCCTATGCAAAAAAGCAAAGTCAGCTGCTTTTAATTATCTCTCTTCTGTCAAAACCCACAGGGCAAGAACAATAGGACAGAGAAGCAGGTTAAATAACAAAGATTCAGGTTTTTCCCCCCATCAATTAGTATCTTGACAGTTAATGAGATGATTTAGAAAAACATCTCAGGTCTAATTTGTACTTCTCTCTCAGCGGATTAGAGAAATAGCTCTCAAAGCAGCTTGTTAAACAGTAAGTAACAGTAAAAAAGCATTTAACATTCTGCTTCTTGTATACCTCCTTTTTAGCCAAATTGCACCTATAAAGTTATAACAGAACTGCTTTGGAATCTAAACAAACATGAGCTGCATATTTTATGGCTTGTGTGGTGGTTAGTGTAATACAGTTTCTTAATTAGCCTCTATATATGGATGGTTTTCTTTCACAACACTTTATTATTGTTAGTAATCAATAAAAGATTTCTATATATTTACAATAAGCAATAGCATATAAACTTTATGCCAGCAGACTGGTACATACAGTATGGGCCAAATCTGGCTCACCTAAGTCACATCACTAGCCAATGAGTTTGGCCCTGAATCTCCATTTCATTATTTCCTTTCAAATTCCCATAGTTTCTTTTAATAATTAGAAATAAACTGGGTGAGATTCCAAATCCACACATTTTATTCATGATTCAGTTCTTTCTATTCACTTTAGCCACACCGAGCTAGATTCAACCCTATGTTATGCCATATTCAACCCATGGCACAAGACCCCCGTGGCAGAAGCTGGATGCACTGTGTGGTTATGGTGAAACCAGGCACCTCCACCACAGAGTTGCAGTCAACCCGAGCAGCCCCAGAAAAGAGTAGTGATGACCAGGAAGGAGCAGCTGGAGGAAAGCATCACTAAGACAAACTCTGTTTGTGGTGCTCCCATGAAATTCTAACTGCAGTTTAGAACCTAGCTGAACCCCCAAAAGAAACTAAGCAATGGACCCCTGTTTGTCTGCCCCTAACACTGAACTCCCTCAGGGAAGGGAGGGGCAGAAAACTGCTGGCTCAGAGAGGTGCAATTTACCAATAAGACTCTCATAACTACTGGTAAATATAATCCTAATCAAGACCCTCAGAATTACCTAGATCACACAGGTGAGCTTTGGCTGGAATCCTCATTTCAACACCAAGGAAGGGATCCATTTTTTATACAAATTATCATTTTGAGTTTGATTATTAATAAAACAAACATCTCTGTGGCTTCTTTTCCATCGCGAGAGGTCACTGTCACCAGCCTTAAGTAGAATGTCTCATGAATAATCAATTACAAATCTGTTGTGCCATTTTACAAACAGGCAAAGTGCATTAAGAAAAAAAAAAGTCTTCCTGATGTGTGTTTTCAAAAAGTTTGTCTTGATACTCCTGTAGTCCAATGGGAGACAATGCCTCTGTGTGTGTAACCTTTTTAAGCATATGCATTTGCTTAACTTTATAAATGTGCCTATTCTCATTGAAGTCATTCCTTGGATTTCAGGGGCTGTAGACAAAAAAAAAAATCCCACACACAATCAGCCATAAAGAAACTAATTGAATCTGATAAGATATTTGTTGTGCTTTTTCCTTTTGGTGGGACATTTTTTTCATATCTCTATCTTGAAGATTATTTGCTTTTCTTTAATCTTTTTGGCTTGTCAGAATATTCATGAGTGACCTATTATTGACAACTATATTAGCAATCCCACTTCATCATTGGGGTTTCTGACAAATTACAAGTAATAGTAGATGGAATCTATTGGACTACTTATTATACAGCTCTTTCTTAAAGGGAAAGAGTGTTTCTGATGCAGTGGTTAGAGCACAAGACTGAGAGACAGAACTCCAGCATTCTATTTTTGGCTCTGTAACAACTCACGACAGAGACTTGCACAAGTCACATGTCTCATGTGCCTCATTTTTACAATGCTCGGAAAGGAAGGAAGGATGGTCTAGTAATTAGGGCACTAAACTGAGATTCAAGAGACCAAGGATAAATTCCCTGCTCTGCCACAGACTTCCTATGTGACTTTGGGCAACTGTCTCTGCCTCAAGTTTCCTGTCTGTAAAATGGGAATAATTAGGCTACCACACAGCATATATATGTTAGGCTCTCAAATACTTCAGTAATGGGGCTATATAAGTACAGTATGTACATTTCTAACTGTGAGGCTCAATTACTTTCTGAGAACCTCAGAAGAGAAAAAGCATTCTTATTAATCTGCTAAAAGTGACCTAATTCTCTGGCATTTGTTGCTAGTCCAGTATCCCTAGAGTTAGTCCATTATGCATGGTAAGATGTCGGAAGTGGACTTGTTAAAATCTAACTTGACGCTGAGCAGATATAAATAGACACACAGAAACCCTATCAATCTGTCTGACATTCGTAAATGCCACTGGGGAATATTTTTTTCCAAAGCATTATTTTACTCCACAAATATTTCTAGATTCATATTTATGCTCTAATAGAGTTTATATTTCTGTTACTATGAGCTTCTTTTTTATGGCTAATTAAAATACAAGTTTCAGGGCTAAAAAAAAAAAGCAAAGCCACAGCAGGGTAGGCATAAAAAAGCCTTTTATAGATGAGACAACTTCATAAAACAAGTCAAAGATTAAAGTATGCAAATCCATTCATACTTCCATTATTATTTTTCTGAATTTGGCAATGCAGGGTGGGTCCTCCATTTCCGCTCTCCCCCTGGAGGAACTGGTGAGGAGTAAGGCCTTCATGTAAAAAAGGCAGATGGGGGACACCTCTTCTTCTCCTGTCAGATGCTGCTGGAAAGCTGGAATCCCAGAAACTCCCCAGTAATGCACCAGATCCTTTTGCTGCTCCTACTGTAGATTTACCTGACTAGTGTGTCCTTGCTGCACCAGCCAGTGATGGAGGAAGGAAAGCCCAAATCTGGGAGGTGAAGGGGAACACACCTGCTTTACCAGGTAGGTAGTAATATTCTCTACTCTCCTCTTACTTGAGCCCCTGCCCACAACTGCATATATGTGGTGGCATCTCTGTTGGTAACTTTCCTCATTTGCTGGAGCAATCGATTGGGCATTTTAAGTATCCATTGCTGTACAAATGAAGTCATGAATTGTTACAGTCCAGCCAATGTAATTTCTCATGCATATGATGTTACTAGTCCCAAAGGGACAGATTTTTAAAGGTATTTTGGTGCTTAAAGATGCAGATAGTTACCTAGTGGGATTTTCAAATATTTTGTTGATTTCAATGGGAAACCTCAGTCAGTGCAAAAACTGGAGGGGCATTCACTTGTTGTCCATCCCAAGTAAAATATGTACACACATTATCCTAAAATGAATTAAAAAACAGTAGAGGCTATGGAAGGAACAGGCTCAGTTCAGATAGGAGAAATCATGCATAAATCAAATGGCAACCTTATGTATCACCATAGAAATGTCACTCAAATAGCAGTCACTGCTTACATGAATTTCATAGATTTTCACAGTCTTTGACGCTGTGAATAGAGAAGTCTTGTGGAAGTTGCTACTCCACTATGGAGTCCCTCATACATTTGCAAACATCATTCAGAGTGTCTAAGAAAATATGCATGCCAAGAAACACATAACAAACCATCAGTGGTTACTATTTGTGTCAGACAAGGATGCCTTATATCATCCATGCTCTTTCTACTGGTAGTGGACTGGGTAATAAGACCACAGAACAACCCAGGGGTAATAAGACCACAGAACAAGTTAGAAGACCTCAGTTTTACAGATGAGATCAACCTGCTGCCCCATGTCCACAGAGACATGCATGCTAAAACACATGAACTCCAGACCCAGACATAGTGAGTTGGATTGAAAATCAACACAGAGAAAACTAAAACAATGAGAATCAACATTCAACAAGAAATACCAGTCGTTCTGGGACCGATGGAGAAGAGGTCTGACACTTCACAAACTTTGACAGTATCATAAGTAAAACAGGTGGAACAGACAGAGTTGTTAAACCTAACAGAGCGAAAGCCAGACACGTCTTAATAACTCTAACACAATCTGGAGAAGTAGAAAACTTTCTCTCCAAACTAAACTTTGGATATTTAACACCACTGTAAAGTCTGTCTTATTATACAGCTCTGAAACCTATGACGTATCAAGTCCCTACTATCCAAACTCCAAGTCTTCAAAAACAGATGCCTTAGAAAACTCCTCAGTATCAGATAGCTAGAAAAAAAATACAAACAAAGAGCTTTCAAGAAGGACAAAATAGAAACTGACAGGACAGGAAATTATGGAACAAAAATGGAGATGGCTGAGACACACACAGAGGAAAGACCCAAACTATAATAACAAGACAGATATCCCCAGAGTAAGAGGCGATGAGATAGACCCAAACAACATGGAAACACACTACAGAAGCAGAAGTGAAGGACCTCAAAATGACATGGAAAGATGCTAAGATTTCAGTAAGAGACTTTCAAAGATAGAAGGCAGTGGTGTTCTTCAAAAAACAAAGAGGCATGAGATGAGTCAATCAGTCAATAGGAGTTAGGCACCTATCTGCATCTTTAAGCTCCTAAATACCTTTTAAAATCTGGCACAAAATTCCTTACCCTTTACCAGTAACCAATAAAGCCTTGCAAATGAGCACCAGAGGAAGAAAGTAGATAAAAGCTAAGAAAATGAAGTATAGAGAAATATGCAATAGCTTAGTTTTCTGTTCTGCAAGGCCCTAATTCGGCCAAACATTTAAGCACATGCTTAAATCCATCCTTATTCAGCAGAGCATTTATGCATGTGCTTAAGTGCTTTGCTGAATAAGATTAGCTTTCTGAACTTGAGTCTAAAGATAAAAGACCAGGGAGAACTAGATTCTGATTTGCAACAGGGTGTCATGAGTCACAGCCTTGACCCAATGCTAGAAGCTTCCATATTCTGTCAATGAACATCCTGGTTTGAGTCCCTGAAAAGTGAAAAGGAAAAGGCCATGTTTGAAATGAGTAGCTACATTGTCTGAAAATCAGTATTGTGAAGAAATATTTAACTCTGGATAAGGTCCATTCATTGTAATACAGTATCTCTGATAAATAACAGTTGAGCCTTAAATCAATACTCAGTTAAATACTTCCTGCATTCTAGCCATTAATTGCTCTACAGCTTAGCAAATAACATTTTAACTGCATGAAGAATGGTAACCAAATCTGTATTTGTATTTTCATTATTTTTCTTTAAGAAGGGCTATGCCTCTTTCCCAGTACTACCGGCACATAAATCAAATCATGAAGGGATTACAGGACAAAACATATAAGAAGAAACACAAGTGCATCCTCTGGCTGTAAGAAATGCTGTGTTAACTTGCTAGTAAATAAAGAACCAAGTTCTATAGTCGGGGACAAACTGTGCTATTTTATCCTTTGAGTACAAAATGTCTGTTTTTAAAGTGGTTTTTGCTCTTGGTCTAGAAAGTAGAAGTATGAACATTTCACATTTTTGTTATTTTTAGATTTTTAAGCACAGTCATCCAGTTTCATAAGTTGTATTACATTTTTTTTAAGACTAAGCTTCTTTACATTTTAACTACTGTAATTAAGCTGGAATATTAGTAATGTTTACCTCAAAAATTAAAGAAACAAGTCATGAATATTCATGATTAACCACACAATGAATACTTTGAAATAAGCTCTTATAACCTAAAATCAGGAAACAAACAGCTTGCTGATGTTTTACTCCCACAACTCAAAAAATAGCCAAGGTCATAGTAATAATGTTTAACTTTGTCTATGTCATATGACAAGTATTAAAACAGCTGTTCTGTCTGGAATGCAGAAGAATTATATTGCATCTCCTGCATCTGATAATTTGCTATCACTTCCATAGTATTATCCATACATATCACTGTATCATGACTTTATTTCTGATGAAATTCTCACCTTTGTTTTAATTTCCTCTTACCTACACTACTGAAACTCCCTTCCTATCACCCCCTCTACTCCAGCATGCTTCTTACTGTGTTCTCACACATACATGTGAGCAGGGCTGGTGCTTCCATTTAGGCGACATAGGCAGTCGCCTAGGACGCTAGGATTTGGGGGGGTGGCATTTTGCCTCCCTCGGTGGCAATTCGGCAGCGGGGGGTCCTTCCGCGCTCCGGGTCTTTGGCGGCAATTCTGCGGCGGGTCCTTCACTCACTCTGGGACCCGCCGCCAAAGTGCCCCGAAGACCGGGAGCCACAGAAGGACCCCTTCCCCTGCCGCAGAATTGCCACCAACGACGGGGAGCGCAGAAGGCCTAGGGCGCCAAAAACCCTGGTTCCGCTCCTGCACATGAGAAAGAAAGATGGAAGAAGATGAAAGAATGAGCATGCGAACTCTATTGTCACCCATTCATTTCAGGATCTGAGTCAAAATTGCCCTCCTTGTTTAAGTCCTGCAGACTTTGTCACCTTCTACTCCCACACTTGAACCTCTGTTCATGTAGCAATGGCCTTCCTATGTCCCTCTACACAATCCTGCCATTCATGGTCTTCTGCAGCTCCTGCCATTTGGCACAACCTTCTTTTATCTCTCTGCCTCAATGACTTTATCACACTGTTTATTTCAAACAAAAGCTGAAAATGTCTCTTTTCTTTCTTGTTGACACTAGGTATTTTCTTCTGCTGCTATAGTTTATGGACCATGCCGTTATTTTATTTAATTTATTATTTAACTCTTTAAAGATGCCATATTGTACTCTGTTGTACTCTTGAACTTAGCTATTATGCTTTGTAGTGTACGATTCAGCTTACCAACCTATACTGGATGCAACAAACTACTCTTAATGGGAGGTAAAGATTGAGAAATAAAGCACTCCAACCTAAAGAAATGCAGAGTAAATGTTAAAAGAACAATCTTTATTATGCTTATGGATATGTCTTGAAATACAGTCTCTTTTATAACATTTTATATTATTTATTAAATAACAATTTGTCATACAACCTTACGGATAATAAATTACAGCATGTACTGTAAGATTCTGCTCTGCGTGCATGAGACTTATGACTTTAAACACTCATATATTTAAATGTCCACAGAGGTTCTTCACAGTTAGTTACGTTTTTAGTTGTTAATGACATTTTCAACAACAACAAAAAAGCCAAGTTTGAATGTTCTAGCTTTAGTTATCATTAAGTTAGTCCAGTGTAAATGTTCTAACTAAAACTCATGGGGTCAAATCCTCAGTGGATGTAGCTCACCTGAATTCATAGGTTTAGTTTGAAATTTTTCAGACTAACTCAACTCAAAAAACAGCTCAACCAATTTTATTTACACAGTGTAAAAAAAATCACCTTTGTGCTGAGATCATGGAAAAGCTCAGTAAAGAATTTGTTGGACAAAGTCCTGAATAACTGAAAAAGTGGAGCTAAAATGTAAATTGGAAACCAGACTTAACTATAGACTAAAATGTAGCTAGGGGAAAACACTCCCTGTAGTTTAGTTTTGTGCTCTGTAAAATATAGATAATAGTACTTATCTCACAGGAATTAATTCTCTATTGTTTTAAAACATATTGAGAGACTTAAATGGAAGCCACTACAGAACTCACAAATATTATTGTATTATATAGTATTGAATATGTCCTTTAGTGAATATGAGGAAAATGTTTTAAAATGAGCAATATGTAAATACAGTAGGCATACATTAAAATGATACTACATGGTGGTTTTGGGTAATGAAATACCTGCTATGCATGGCTAACAAGCAGTGACATAAATTGCTTACAGACTGCTCAACAGAAAGTTGTAAGTAAATATTTTACAAAAATTGCTTATACTCTAACTTTTAGGGACTGTTTCCACTTACTAATTACTGTAATAACCACATGAAATAAGTGATTCTTTTCTCATTTACACAGGTGTAAGTCAGGAGTAACCCTAGTGAAGTCAATCACGTTTTTTAGGCATAAAACTATTCTACATGAGAAGAGAATCAGACCCACAACGCTTAAAAGCATAAAAATGCTTATAAAACTGCAGTACAGAGTCTTTGTTGTATACATGAATATAGAATCGTGTAAGGTGATGGCCTAACAGACCTTGACACTGCAGCCTTCCATTTATTGATAAACTAGATGCAACATAGGCACCAGACAGTTGTCAACCAGTAGCTTGAGAGACTATTTGCAGTCTGACCATTCAGTCCTCAGCATCTCTTCTGAAAAAGCAATGCATACAAAAGAGATATAGCAACATATGTGTACATATATTTAAAAAAATAATTCCCAAATAAAACACTCTACTGCACACACTTCTTCCCCCGGGGAGAGGATGAGAGGACAAATATGTGACATATGTTAGTCATGTTGCTTCATGTGCTCAGATACTATGGTACGAGCTCCGTTTAAGGAGATCTATAGCTTAGAGCTCATAGCAATGCCAAGTAGTATCACTTGTAGAGGTAGGTTTAATGATATAGGTACATTGGGGGAACAGGTTTGAGACCTCCACATTTATTTCACATTGTCCATTGAACAGTCATAGTAACAGCTTTCACTGCTACTGATCTGAGCTGAAGTGAAAGCAGTGAGCTAGAGGTGAAAGGCTCTGTATCCCATTACCAGTCCCCAGAGCCATCCCGTCCCTTCTATTGAATCCACTTTTATTTTTCATAATAGCTTAGTTTTTATTAAACTCTGACACAGTATTGGAATGACACCTCCAGCCTAGCTGAATTGTTGCCACATCAGATTACATTCCATTAACCGTGATGTGCCAACACTTCTGTCATCCCAGTGTCGTACCATGTCAAGCCCAGGAAATGGATAAAGACAAACACAGTTTTGTTAACAAGGAGGGTTAAACATATGTTATATTTCCCTTTAGAGGAAAACCAATTTAGAAAAATAAAAGCTCATCACTTTAGATGGGGAGGATGATACTGAGGTTAAACCACTGGATTGACAGTTGGGAGACCTGGGTTCTTTGAACACTTCTGATACAGTGATCCTATGTGACCTTGGGTCAAACAATCTGTTTTCTAAACTGCCCCTCCTGCAGAAAAAGACCATAGTGCAGAAGCACATGCAGAGAGGACTGTCCATACACAGATCTCCCCATCTCCTGTGTGGAAGGAAAGAAGCAGCTGCCTCCATAGTACTGTCTCCCTCTTCGTAGAATCCCTTTGGGGGCACTCTGCACCAGGATTCCCCTGGTTGGAGAAGACAAACCATGCTGACTGGGGGTGGAGGATGGGAGGCCCTATACTAGATGGGGTCAAGGCCAGGAAGACACACAGTCTGGGGCTGTATCACTTGCTCCACACAGCCCTTCTTGTAACACTGCAGCAGGGATTATCCCTTAAATGGGTCTCTACGGCAGTCATGACCAAAGACAGTCCCTAGCAGAGCAATTCCATTGGAGCCACACTGCCCGGGAGCAGGAGGAGGTCCCTGGGAGCATTGTTATACTGTGCAAGGACAGGTTCTCCACATAGATATCTGGCTTCCACATTTAGGGACAGATGCAGAAGCTCATTCTGCAGGGGAACAAACACTTGCCCTCTTTTTCTCTCCCCTCACCCCCACACACAGTATGATTGGGGGTGGGGGGGACCTGGTGAGAGAAACTTCACAGAGATTTCCTCCCCTTGCTTAGCAGCCTCCTGTGGATTTTATCATGGGACTGTGGGAGGAAGCTTGGGGGTGGGGTGGGGGAAGACTTCATGAGCTTCACCTCATCCTTACTTACAGATTTTTCCACCGGGGGAGGGGAAGAAGTTGCCCTCTCTCCCCCCTGTAAAGGGCAAGAATTTCAGCTCTCAGAACCTGCAGATTTCTGACATCTCTGCAGATCTCCTACAGCCCAGGGTCAGCTGTAGAGAGGCCTGTGCTTTCACAATGCCTTGTATTTCTTTACTGCTTTCCCTAGTATCTGTCAGCAGTGGCCCCTGGAACTCCCCTTGCAGGAGAGGTAGGGAAAGATCCTCAATGCAGAGGGGCTCCACTTAGGACTTAACACCTAAGGCCATATTAACTCCTCATTTGGGTTTCTGACATGTTGCTGGGAGTGGAGGGACATACTCATAGTGCATTCATCTCCCCAGCCCTACTCTTTGCCTGCCCCTTTCCCATGCATAGTTCTCCCAACCTTATAGAGCGTTCTCCATGCAGTTTGGATCAGGGGGCTGGTGTCACAGAAGCAGCTGATCCTTCAATTTCACATACCTGGAGAAGATCTGGGTATGCAGGAGATTCCCCGTATGTGTCCAGGAAGCACAATCCAGATATCTCTTTTCTCATTCATGGCGTAGCAATGGCAATACTGAACTATTGTCATCATTACTGGACTAACCTTGGACTGACTACTGCTGGGTTCCTCACGTGCACTCCCCACTCAGGTCTCATGTGATTCTGCCACCCTCAGATCAGGCCTCGGGCTGCAGTCATCCGTGATCAACTGTAATTATTTCAGCAGGTCCAATTTATACTCAGGAGCTACAGAGCAGGGTTAGATAAGAAAGTGGTTATAAACCTTGTGCCCCATGTAGACTTTGCATTATGGGTATCACTGATGTGAAAAGAGTAGTCTGGAGTACTTTCCATAACTCATGCACCTGCAGTTACTCCATCCACTGGAAGACAGAATAATTATAGGGAACTGTAGCTCTTTTCCACCTTGGCATTTAAATTTTCTACCGTATGCATTGGACACATATTATATGTTTTCTTAGATGCAGATTTTATTTTTTATTTAAGAGTTGCACATTTGTAGCTGTACAAGATAGCAATGCAAACCATGTGTAACCATCACAGTACTATGCCTTTTCATATTCATTACAGGGGCAGAGCTCATTCTATTCATATATTCTTTGGTGTCAGTAAGGAGGATATAATCTGCACAGTACTAAACTTTAAAAGGAAGCCTTTAAGATTCCATATTTGTTTTATTTAGATATGAAATTGCCATTTTCATACTTTTGGTTCTTTAAACAACAATATTCAGTTACAGTGCAAAAATTTTAACTTTAGCATTTTGATTGAATGGCCACATAAAACCCTATAATTAAGTAATGTTTACAGATGATACTCCCATACTGGCCTACATTGTGCTGGCATCTTTATTACATCTAAAGGGCAGAGTGCATAATATTTGATAACAAAAGGATTCAAACCACATCTGTAATTATGTTAAATTTAACAATATGTAAAACTAACCTCGTTAGGTGTCAGTTAAAGTGGCATTTGACCCCAAAGACCTTTTAGTTTTATTAGTCATTTAAGACAATATTAATGAGCTATTTGTGTGGTATTTTTTTAAAGCCAGCTTTTGTTCTATTCTTCAGTCAAAACAAACTAACAATTTTTGTCAGAACTGATCAGCCAGCTAAAATTAGTAACGGTAATGTAAATAAAATGTGTCAAGTCCATTTTCTTTCAACTGGTCATTTAAAAACTCTCAGCATGTGAGCCTGAGGTACAATTTGCCCAGAAGTCACTTACTTTCATTTAATCAGTGATTTAAAAAAAACCCAGAAGCCTGAGGCTAATTTTATTTTACAAGTCAGCTTTCATTTGATCGGTTAATTAAAAACAGTAATTGGGGTTATGGTTTAAAGTCAGGCTAAATTCCCTCATTCCTCTTTAAAAACAGTGGAAAGCCAAAAATGCAATCTGTTAAAGAAGTCCTGCCATCAGCCAGTTCCAATCAGAAAGTCTACAGTAAAATTGTCAAGCTGTCAGTTATTTCATACCACAAATAGAACTGATACTGGTCAGACAACTTAGAATATATAGTTTATTTGAGGAATTTGGTTCTTTTTCCATCAGAGATTTGATATTTTACAAACTTGATCATTATGTAAAGACTTCAGGACTGAATTCTTCAGGACTGACAGGGGAGTTTCTGAATACACACATAGCTTTTAGAGTATTCAGGAAACTTGCTCTTTCTGAAAACATACATGTACTTGCAAATGAAGTTTGCCAATAATGTTGAAGAGAATTTATATTTTTAGTCAAAAGAAAGTTCAGAAGCCTTCCTTTGCAACATTTGCCCGTCTCCAATTACTATTCTTAAACACTGAGGTAAACATTGACTGGTATATTATACCGTGAAGTCCATGGGAATACATGTGGAGTAAGATGCTGATCACTGTGAATAGGGTACCACAATGTAGCCAAAAGAACTTAGGGACCATTTCTGTTGACCTCTCAAGGGTAGCACATAATATACATTCAAGGGGCAATCCAGTTCATTATGCAGTGGTCATCTGTTTTGCTCCCCATCTCCCTCTCTAAGAGATCAGAAGGTTATATTTCCTCAGGTATGTACTGCAGTGACTTTAGCTCAAAATAAATCAAAGGCCTTGTTTATACTCAAAAGCTTTACCAGTATAATTGAACAAAAATTGGAATTTCCATCCTGCAGCAAATTCCAATATTTCAACATTTGATTTCATCTCCAACTGGGATGACTGCTTGAAATATTGAAATTTCTATTTGGAAATGTGAAACAGTTTGTTTTAACAGTTTCAATTGAAATGAAATATTTCAAACAATATCCCCTAAATCAAAATGTTTCATTTCAGTTTGTTGAACTGACCTAAAATGTCTCATTTCAAGTCAGTTCAACATTCAACTGCATTTCTTTATGGTGCTGTGTTGCCTCAGAAGAGCTGTCATTTGGGAGCCTGATACTCATTATCCCGTCTGGGCCACGCTCCCTGGCTGGATTGTATCTGCCATGACGCACCACAAAGTTTGGCCAGAGGAGAGATCATTACTGGAGATGTAGTCTGACCAAAAAGCCTGGCATACAGGAGACTATGGGGGCCCAAACTACCACTCCAATGAGGCAGCACAGTGTAATAGAAAATGTACTTTAAAGTTGAACTCACTTGAAACAACATATTTCATTATTGGTTTTCCTGACCAAAAAAAAATTTTGAAATTACAAAAACTGAAGTTTTTCAGGTAAAATTTTGATTTTGTGGGAACTGCAATTTCCATCAAAAATAATAATTAAAAAATTCCAACAAAAAATTCCTGACCAGCTCTACTTCTCTTGTAGATACAGTTATAGTTATGCACTTTTACTATGCACAGTTATAGCTATGCACTTTTTTGCCAGTATACCTGTGTCTACGCTAGAGCTTTTGATGGATTTGATAGGTACAAGCAATGTAGAATTGAAGACAAAGGGCTTCTACTTCTAGGGTACTACTCTCCTCAACCTCTTCCTATCTTCTTCTTACCCTTATGAGGAGAAAATGCTAGAGCCCCTCTTAATACAGTATCAAGCCTCCTACTTTATCATCTCATGTCTCCTTCTGTGTTATGTTTCCTCTTTCTAATTTCTTAACTTGGGCAATGGGCTTTCACCCCCGTTCTTCCTCTGGACAATTTGACCAGATGAAACTAAAATATTTCTCTTTCCTTTGAAGCAGCAGTAGGCTAATATCTTAGGTGGTTATTAACTATCACTTTTAACTTACTTAGATTCATGCTTTCCAGCTTATTTGGTTGTACTCAATGCAGATACCTTATGATTTGTCTCTCTGAGCCAGTTGGCTTTTTACTTTCACACTAAGGTACTGGACAAGTGAGTGATACTGCTCAATAGCCAGATGCATTATTATTACATATAATAAATGTGCTTATCATACAATTATCAAAATATGATTTTTCTCATATACTCTCCAGTCCAACAATATCGCCCAGCCGGCCAGAATCTCTTCTTGGAGCATGGAATCCTCCGAAGAAGTGACAAATCTAAAGTATAACAGATTCATTAGTAGGACTTCAGTTTACCTTGTTTCTGCCTTATAGATGTCATGGGAAGATAATACCCTCTGATATTCTCGCTCTCTCAACAAGGGCCTGATTTTACACCTAATTCTCACAGGTGTAAATGAGTCCACAAAGTGCACGGCGCAGAGGATCAGGCTCAAAGGCTGCTAATGGCAGACATATAATAAAATAAATAATAAAATGTGTTATTGATGCTACTAGACATGTTTGTGATGCCTTTTACCAACTCAGTACAGAAGGATGGTAAATAGGAGATACAACAGAGGTGTCATCAAGTTAAGAATAGTGTATGGCCTTTTCCTATGAAGAATTGGAATTCAGAATCTAAAAATAAATCACCATTTAGACTTACTAAGTGTTTTGCATCAAAATGCCCACTTTTTATACATCAGAATGTGTTTATATAAAAGTGTTGCTCATTAGGATAGCTTCATGAGAGGTGAATGTCTCCAGTAGTTTTCATAATGGTCCCAGGAGGGATAGCAGTTATATAATAATGGAGCATACTTCAGAATAATACAAGCAATACAATGCAGAATCCTTAATCTCAAATAGCACACAACAAGTCTGAGACATCAACATTTCAGTTCTCTTCATATTAACAAGGCCTCTTAACATTTCTTAAAACTAAACAATGTTGCCTCAATCTTAAGACTGCAAATCCCAAAGCCCGCATCTCAAATCAAGTTTCAGCTCTAAACCTTTTAAAATAGTTGACTGGGTGAAGGGTATACTTGCAGCTTGCACTGAGTACAATGAAATGTAAATATGCTGGTGAAGCTATAAGATAGTGCAAACCAGTGGTCATCAATAACTCTTTATACCATGGCACAATTTTCAGCCATGGAGACAGCTCCAATGGCTACATCTGAGCACTTCCAAAATGAAAATGGTTCAAGGCTTTTATGATGCTCTGCATGATGCCCAGCAATAGGTATTGCCATACAAGGCTTAGCACAGGAAGAATCTGGGAAGTACTTTGGATCCACTCGTGGTTTCCCTAGCAACGCCACAATAAGAGAGGAGGCATATAATTTTTTCGGAGGGTTGCCAAGATTAAACTACTGTTCCAAAAGTCTTGAAAAATATCCAGATTTAAAAACTAGTCCTTTCTCTGAACATGATATGAGGCAATTGAAAATGGATGCAACCACTGACCAGGAATGGGGAACATGGTCCTCCTAACTTTCCTTCCTCTGGTGATGTCTCCTCCAACATATGGCCAACCCTGGATACTCCAAACTCTCTTCTAAACAGAGTGTATTTTATAATAGGTCAGTAGCACTGCTGGGTCAGAAGCTACCCACTCCTCCCTCTCCTGCACAATAAGACCCCCATGGTTCACTACTTATCTGCCCTCTAGACTCATCGCAAGGGAATGAGCGTCCGATCTGGGGCTCCAATATGTTCCTACTCCATTATTTTCAGACAATAGTCATCACCAGTTGTGATCCATGGCTTTTTAGGGGCACTGAAACCCCCTTTCTGTATCCCCACAAATAAGTCATCAGCCAAGCTTAGTAACCACATTACCTGTCAAATTTGAAAATAGGATCTGATTTCCTTCTTTGTGTCATAGTATCTTTCCCCAATCTGAACCTTAGAGTCCAAAAGCTGGGGTACCAGCATGAATTCCTCTAAGCTTAATTACCTGCTTAGATCTGATAAGCTGCCACCAATCAGGAATTCCAGTGCCTGATAAACTCTGGTCCCCCCAAAACCTTCCCTGAGGACCCCCAAGACCCAGTCCCCCTAGATCTTAACACAAGGAAAGTAAACCCCTTCCCTCACCGTTGCCTCTCCCAGACCTCCCCTCCCTGGGTTACCCTGGAAGATTACCATGATTCAAACTCCTTGAATCTTAAAACAGGGAAGAATGTCCCTTCCCCCTCCTTTTTCTCCCTCACCCAGAGGCAATACAGATTCAAGCTCCGTGAATCTAAAACAAAGGGATTCCCCCTTCCCACTCCCTTCCTTTTCCCTGTTAAGTACAAACTCAATTCCCTTGAGCCTCAACAAGAGGAAAAAATCAAACAGGTCTTAAAAACAAAACTTTTAATAAAAAAAAGAAAGAAAAAGGTAAAAGTTATCTCTGCAATTTAGATGGTAAAAGTTACAGGGTTTGTCAGCTCATAGAAACTGGAGAAAAAGCCTCCTCCAGCAGAAATACAATTTAAAATACTTTCAGCCAAATACACATTAAAACTCTACCAGCCAGATACACATTTGCAAATGTACACATTTGCAAATAAAGAAAACCAATTAAAAAAAGATTATAACCGCCTATTCCTTAATACTCACTATTCTGAATATATAAGAGACTGTAGCAGAGAGATTGGCAAGAAACCTGGTTGCACCTCTAGTCCCTTCCAGGACCCAGAGAGAACAAAAAAAATCCAAAAACACAAACAAAAGCTTTCCTCCACTGAGATTTGAAAGTATCTTGTCTCCTGATTGGTCCCCTGGTCAGGTGTTTGGTTTCCTGTTTGTTAACCCTTTACAGGTAAAAGAGACATTAACCCTTAACTATCTGTTTATGACACTTTGTCACCTCAGATTTACACCAGTGTAGGCCCCTTGGATTACTCCTGATTTATAGACACGATTGTGAAAGAATAATTAGCCCTGCTGTTGCTCATCATAATACATCCTCTCTGCTAGAGCACACATGCTGGAATCATTGATTTGGTTTCATTGTGACATTGACCATATTACTGATGCGAAGTTCTAAATTAAATAATGCACACCAGCCAAATTGGAACTGTGCTTTTAAAGCAGATGCATTTCAGTTTTTCAAGTAACAAAAGCAAAGTTAGATGAAAGTTTTAAAAACACTATTCAAGAATTGAAGTCACTAATTTCATTCTTCATTCTTATTCCTCTGTAAAGTTTTATTAAAAAGTAAGAGAAAACCAGTCTACACAATGGGGCCTATATCAGGTGTACACAGGACAGCAGACCTTCTTGGCTATTTGTTGTCAGAGGCCC